>NC_135958.1:53643482-53970982 GCF_053455715.1 Rhinoraja longicauda
AACTTTCTTCAACCCCTTCTCGTGAAATATCAATGGCTCAAAATTAAACATGAGAAACACTTTTTTTCCGTCTTGCACAGTGTATCACAAAAAGGGCTATAACTGAAGGAGGATATTTCCCATTAGATCTTTTAAGATTCCACTCAGATAATATACAAAATACAGCATGTTAGATTCCTGTCTGGCACCTTTGATGCAAAAACCAATGATTATTCTTCAATTAAATTGAAGCACAGCACATCGCTAGCAACTGTCTCCCGGCCATTCAGGACATTTTCTACCGGCGGTGCCTGCGGAAGGCACGCAGCATCATCAAGGACCGCAGCCACCCAGCACGCAGGCTGTTCTCCTTGTTACCGTCAGGCAGACGATACAGGAGTATGGCTGCGCGTACCACCAGACTTACGAACAGTTTCTACCATCAGGCCATCAGGCTTCTGAACTCATAAACACATTTCAAATCATATATGTTGATTATTTTTAATATTGTCTTTTTACCTATTTTTAATATTGTCTTTTTACCTTACTAATTTAAAAAATATATATTAAAAAATTTATTATTTTAAAATCTTATTTATCCTTGGAATATTACTGCTGAGGTGATCCGTTGTCTTGTAAATACATTTCATTGTACCGTTGACCCTGTGCCAACCTACATATGACAAATAAAATTTATTATTACATTTTTTATTATTATTATTATAACTTCCGTGAGGGCAACACTGTGGTGTAGCTGGTTTCACTGCTGCCTTACAGCGCCAGAGACCAGGGTACAACCCTAACCTCAGGTGCTGTCTGTGTGGAGTTTTTGCACATTCTTCCTGTGACTGCATGGGTTTCCCTCAGGTGCTCCGGTTTCCTCCCACATCCCAAAGACGTGCAGATTTGTAGGTTAACCGGCCTCTGTACATTGCCCCGACAATGCAGGGAGTGGATAAGAAAATGGGATAGCATAGAACTAGTGTGAACAGGTGAAGAAGGCACAATGTGCTGGGTTAAATCAGCAGGTCATGCATCATCCCTGGAGAACATGGATGGGTGACGTTTCAGGATGGGACTTTTCATCGAATTTCTTGAGTCTTAAGAAGGATCCCCAGCCAAAACAATGCTTACTCACGTTCTTCAGTGATGTTACCTGACCCGCTGAGTTGCTCCAGACTTCTGTGTCCTCTTTTGTAAACCAGCATCTGCAATTCCTTGTTTCTGGTATGAACAGATGATAGATGGTCAATGTGGACACAGTGAGCTAATGGGCCTGTTTCCACGCTGCTTCTCTAAACTAAAATAAACAGACGAGATCCCAACAGATAACAACATTTTGCACAAAGCCTCATGGAAAGAGAAATGCATGTATCTCACAATGGTCCTTTGGATTGCCATGAATGTTGAGGTGTAGCTGTGTGCTTTGGAGAAGTGCCATCAGACCTTTGCTGGTTCATTTAATACAATACTTCAACAAAATCTTTGAACTGTCAAAATAGTACTCCTGAATTAACCATATATAACATATAACATTATGCTGTATTAATTCAGGAGTATTAATATTACACAGGTTTGATTTGATTAACAGCGTGTAATATTAATTCATCTCAGTCTTACTGTTACAACATCATGGAATAAATTTCAAAATGTGATGGACAGATACTATTACCTCTTTATTTCACAAAATGCTGGAGTAACTCAGCAGGTCAGGCAGCATCTCAGGAGAGAAGGAATGGGTGACGTTGCGGGTCGAGACCCTTCTTCAGACTGATGTCAGGTGGGCGGGACAAAGGAAGGATATAGGTGGAGACAGGAAGATAGAGGGAGAACTGGGAAGGGGGAGGGGAAGAGAGGGACAGAGGAACTATCTAAAGTTGGAGAAGTCAATGTTCATACGGCTGGGCTGCAAGCTGCCCAAGCGAAATATGAGGTGCTGTTCCTCCAATTTCCGGTGGGCCTCACTATGGCACTGGAGGAGGCCCATGACAGAAAGGTCAGACTGGGAGTGGGAGGGGGAGTTGAAGTGCTCCGCCACAGGGAGATCAGGTTGGTTGAGGCAGACTGAGCGAAGGTGTTGAGCGAAACGATCGCCGAGCCTGCGTTTAGTTTCGCCGATGTAAATAAGTTGACATCTAGAGCAGCGGATACAATAGATGAGGTTGCAGGACGTACAGGTGAACCTCTGTCTCACCTGGAAAGACTGTTTGGGTCCTTGGATGGATGGAGTTGAGGGGGGAGGTAAAGGGACAGGTGTTGCATCTCCTGCGGTTGGTTGCAGGGGAAAGTGCCCGGGGATGAGGTGGTTTGGGTAGGAAGGGACGAGTGGACCAGGGAGTTACGGAGGGAACAGTCTCTGCGGAATGCAGAAAGGGGAGGGGATGGGAAGATGTGGCCAGTAGTGGGGTCCCGTTAGAGCTAACGGAAATGTTGGAGGATGATTTGTTAGATACGCTGGCTGATGGGATGAAAGGTGTGAACGGGGGGGATTCTGTCCTTGTTACGAATGGGGGGAGGTGGAGAAAGAGCGGAGCTGCGGGATATGGAAGAGGCCCTAGTGAGAGCCTCATCTATAATGGAACAGGGGAAGCCCCGTTTTCTGAAGAATGAGGACATCTTTATCACATTGTTCTAAATGTCAAGCATTCATTCACATCAAACAACCAGCCAGAGTAGAGAAAATGTGGAGAAGGAACTTCAGATGCTGGTTTACACCGAAGATAGACACAAAATGCTAGAGTAACTAAGCAGGTCAGGCAACATCTCTGGAGACAAGGTGACGTTTCGGGTCGGAACCTGAAGAAGGTTTTTCGACCTGGAATGTCACATATTCCTTTCTCTAGAGATGCTGCCTGACCCACTTAGTTACTCCAGCATTTTGTGTGTATCTTCAGTCAGAGTAGGTTCCTATGTTGAAATATTTAATTGACACTGGAATTTTAAATATATTTTTTGCATCTTGAAAATTGTAATTGGCCCCATAAAAGTTATAATAATGTTTTTCTTATTTCATGTTAAATAAAGGCTACCTGCCTGTTGTACTTCAGAACCCATCGCGTTAAAAGAAGTTAAATCTCATAAGAATATAGTTCTATAAATAGTTAGCATAAATAATCAGACCTGCACAGCGGTGCAGTGATAGAGTTGCTGTCTTACAGCACCAGAGACCCGGGTTGGATCCTGACTACGTGTGCTGTCTGTACGGAGTTTGTACGTTCTCCCTGTGACCCCATGGATTTTCTCTGGGTGCTCCAGTCTCCTCCCACACTCCAAAGACCTGGAGGTTTGTAGGTTATTGGCCTCTGTAAATCGTCCTTAGTGTATATGATAGAGCAAGTGTGTGGGTAATCATGTTTGGCGCGGACTCAGTGAGCCGAAGGGCCTGTTTCCAAAGTGTATCTCTAAAGTCTAAAGTGTACATTTCCATTTCCTTTCCATTTCAAAGGATACATTTCCATTTCAGTGTTTATGGAATTAAGTTGCAGTCTTCGTATTGAACGAGGATTAACTAATAGACAGAAAATGGATACCATTTGCAAAGAATGCAATGTTTAAGGAAAGAGTGATTTTCTCCCTGCAATTTCCAGTCTGGATCAATGGTCAAAGATAAAGGATGCAAGTATCGTACATCCGAGCTGCTTATGATACAAAATTAGCCAAGAAATTAAGTTGAGAGGGGGATACAAAGAGATGATATAGATCTCTAAGTGTTTGAACAAGAAAATGGAAGGTGGATTACAGTGTTTGAATTTGTTCTCTTTTGTAAAAAGAATGAAGGGCAGCACGGTAGCACAGCAGTAGAGTTGCTGCCTTACAGCACCAGAGACCTGGGTTTGATCCTGATTACGGGTGCAGTCTGTACGGAGTTTGTACAGTAAGTTCTCCCCTAAACCACATGGGTTTTCTCCGGGTGCTCTGGTTTCCTCCCACACTCCAAGGACCTGCAGGTTTGTAGGTTAAATGCCTTCTGTAAATTGTTCCTAGTGTGTGACTGATTGCTGGTCGGCGTGGACGCGGTGGGCAGAAGGGCCTGTTCCACACTGTATCTCTGAACTAAACAAGACTAAAAAGCAAACTGAAAAGTATTTTTAAATACGCAGAACTCATTGACAATTGGTGTATGAAATAGATTTTGATCCTTGTACATGAATAATTGGTGGTTAAATTGCAGTTAGTGCAAATATTTGTAGGTGCACGGTGGCGCAGCGGTAGAGTTGCTGCCTTACAGCGAATGCAGCGCCGGAGACTCGGGTTCGATCCTGACTACCGGCGCCGTCTGTTAGGAGTTTGTACGTTCTCCCCGTGACCTGCGTGGGTTTTCTCCGAGATCTTCGGTTTTGCTCCAAAAACACTCCAAAGACGTACAGGTATGTAGGTTAATTGGCTAGGCAAATGTAAAAATTGTTCCTAGTGGGTGTAGGATAGTGTTAGTGTGCGGGGATCGTTGGGCGGCGCAGACCCGGTGGGCCGAAGGGCCTGTTTCTGCGCTGTATCTCTAAATCTAAAATCTAAAAAAAATACACAGGTAAATCTTACATTACCCATCTTGATAATTGTTAAAAAATGACGGGAGAATTTGCATAAAGTCATATTTCCATAAATCAGATCTGTTATAATCTGGGAAGTCCCTGTACTCTTTATTTTTTCTGATCCAAATATTATCCAACCTACTTTCAAATAGGTTTGAAACTAGCTTTAGTTTAGTTTAGTTTACAGACACAGCATGGAAACAAGCCTTCGGCCCATGCTGTCCAGCAATCCCTGCACATTAACTCTATCCTACAAATATTCGGGACAATTTACAATTATACAAAGCCAATTAACCTACAAACTTGTACGTCTTGGGAAACTTATAAACTTTAGCTTTATGAACTTAGAAATTGTATTTATGATTCCAGAGCGCAAATTGTTGATATACTGCACATTTTGAACAATAGTTGTCTGAGCAGTAATTTGTGTGGTACAAAATTTAACAACTTCTCTCCTACCCTTTGATGTTTGTCTGCTGGTTCCACTTTTCATGACATTCATTAGCTGGGTATGTGGCACCTTATCGAAGGTTTTTTGGAAAAAATACCACAAAATGCTGGAGGGGAAGGATTTAACAGGAATCTGAGGGGCACCTTTTTCACAGAGAGTGGTGGATATATGGAATGAGCTGCCTAAGGTGGTAGTTGAGGGAGGTATTACAACTACATTAAAAAAAAACATATGGGGTTCCCCGGGATAAGGGCCAAACGCGGGAAGGTGGGACTAGTGTAGATGGGGCAGCTCGGATGGAACGAGCAGGTTGGGCCGAAGGGCCAGCTTCCCTGCTGTTTGCGCTATGACCCTAAACTCAGTGGATCAGGCAGCATCTCTGGAGAACATAGAGAGGGAACATTTCAAGTCAAGGCTCTTCTTCAGACTGATTGTGGTGGGAGGATGGGGGAAGAAAGCTGGAAGAGGAGGGGCAGGACAAATCCTAGAAAATGCTAGGTGTGGGGGGGGGGGGGGGGGGTTGATAGGTAGATGGTTGGACAAAAGCTAGAGATGAAAGGACAGCAGGTGTAAAAGGACAGAAGAGTTAAGCATTGTAAAGCTACAGGAAGGGATGTACATGGAAGGGGATATAGTTTAGTCTCGTTTTTTGTTCAGTTTATTATTGTTACGTGTACTGAGGTACAGTGAAAAGCTATTTTGCCTGCTATCCAGTCAGAGAAAAGACTATACATGAATACAACCAAGCCATCCACTGGGCATAAAGGATAAAGGGTATAACATTCAGCGTGCAAGATTGAACATTGGAGTACGATGAAGTCCAATTAAAGATAGATCAAAGGTCACCAATGAGGTAGATGGGAGGTCAGGGTCAAACTCTAGCTGATAGAATGTGTGCATTTCCTCTGTGTGCCCTCTCATGCTGTCAAAGATCCAAGAGCTTGCAATTTTTTTCCTTATAATACATTCTGATCATTCATTATTAATGTTTAGTCTCTAGATATCATTCTGCATTTTGATAATTCCATTTTCTGCTGGTCAATGTTTATATGACCTCTCGAATATAGTTGCAATATCAGTCACGGATCAACCCTTTGGCGTTGCATTATTTCCTACTAAAGTATCAAAGTGTAAAAGTGCCACTTTAATATTTCTGAATTATTTTAAAGATAATGCGTTGGGAAAGATTGCTAATAGGTAGGGGGTATTGTGGTGGAGTTTTGGTTGAACTCCCTGTGTTTTGTTTCCTAAGTAATAATAATGGCGCAGTTGTAAGCTAAAGGTCACTATTTTAAATGGGTTGTCTTTTTATTCTCTATCCATTTGTTCAACTGATAGATTTTAGTGAATTATATTTTAAAGGTTACAAAATGCACACAGAACTTTACAATATGTTCGGCTTTCCGAAGCAATCTTTGCCGTTGAAGATAATAAAAATCAACGTTCACACTCACGTGTCTCATCAAAACAATGCATCAGGCACAAAAACTGCACTGGAGAAATGATAAATGACGACACTTTGGTGTAAACTTAAGAACTTTATGAAGAATTCTCCTTCCTTAGAATAAGGATTAGGCCATTCGGCCCATCAAGTCCACTCCGTCATTCAATCATGGGTGATCTATCTTTCTCTCTCAACCCCATTCTCCTGCCTTCTCCCCTTGCTATCCGTACTAATCAATAATCTATCAATCTGCGCCTTAAAAAAAAAACAATGACTAGGCCTCCACAGTCGTCTGTGGCAATGGATTCCACAGATTCACCACCCTCTGTCCAAAGAAATTCCTCCTCATCTCCTTTATAAAGGTGCATTCTTTTACTTTGAGGCTATGGCCTCTGGTCCTAGACTCTCCCACTTGTGGAAACATCCTCTCCACATCCACTCTATCCAGGCCTTTCACTATTCGGTAAGATCCAATGAGGGCCCCCCTCATCCTTCTAAACTCCAGTGTCGTAAAAAAGATTATCATATGTTAACCCAATCATTCCTGTTGTGTTCCTGTTTCTGTGCTTGCACTTGTTGGTTTAAATGACTTTCCTCGAAGTATTGTACATGGGCACATGGTGAAAGCTCGGCCTACTTTCTCTGCCTGATTTTAATAATTTCCTTTTCATAAATTGTGTAATGTTAAGTCTGTCTCAAGGGGTCTAATCAGTGGTAGCAGAACTTTGCTGACTTTGCAAATTTTACATGGGCCTTACTATCACTCCCACCCAAGCAACAGCAACATTAAAGAGACATCAGATTCAAGGAAACATGTTATTAACTTAATTTGAATCTCTTCCTACCTTTCATAATCATAACATGCTGTAAAGTGCTAGATATGAAAGCTACTTTGAAGAAATTGTTATGATTATGTGGAACCTTTCATATATTCAAGGCATCCCAAAGCATCTTACAATCAATTGAGACACACGAGGCTGCAGATGCTGGAATCTTGAGCAAAATACAAACTGCTGGCAGAATTTATTGGGGCAGGCAGCATCTGTGGAAGGAAATGGACAGACAACAGTGGTGGCACGGTGGTGCAACTGGTAGAGCTGCTGTCTCACAGCACCAGAGACCCGGGTTCAATCTTGAGGGGTGCCGTCTGTGTGGAGTTTTGCATGTTCTCCCTGTGACTGCATGGGTTTCCTCCGGGTGTTCCGGTTCCCTCCCACACCCCAAAGACATGCGGGTCTGTAGGTTAATTGGCCTCTGTAAATGGTCTCGAGAGTGGGTGAGAAAGTGGGGTAACAGAAATAATGTGAACAGGTGATTGATGGTTGGTGTGGTTCCGGTGGGCTGAAGGGCCCATCTCCTTACTGTATCTCTAAAACTAAAACTAATCATCTAAAAAGACATTTCCTGTAGGGATACTTCATTAGTCTGGTACTTCAGTATTCCAACTGAAGAAGGTCCCGATCTGAATAGTGGTCTCTGCATTTCCCTCCATTATTTCCAGCATTTTCTGTTTTTATTCAGATTACCAGCATATGCAGTCTTTTTTTAAATTAATTTTCAACTGCGAGGAGTGCACTCTAATAGCATTGTGAATGAATCCCAGACAAAATTCTGGACTCAATGCCCTGGAGTGGGAATTAAAACAATTTCCACAATTCTTGAACTCAGAAGGAGAATACTTACCATGAGTTATGGCCTACACCACAATTAACGTGCTTACCAATTTTGGAGACGCAAGGAACTGCAGATGCAGGAATATTGAACAAAATACAAAGTGCTGGAGGAACTCAGTGGGTCAGGCAGCATCTCTGGAGGGAATGAACAGATTACTTTTTGGGTCAGGACCCTTCTTCAGACTCTTGAAATGTTGTCAGTCAATTCTCTTCACAGATGCTGCCTGACCCATTAAGTTCCTCCAACACTGTGTTTTGCTCATTTATTTTGCTGACGTTCATTATAAGAACAAGGTATTGAAAGGGTAACGAAAGGGTGCTTGGATGTGACAATTGCCATCTCTCGTTGACCAGGTGCAGAAGAGGTTTGTGGGAATCGGCAAAGTAAGATTGGACATGTTACCTCTTGTCTGGGAATGTGCTGAAGGGTGGATGGTAAATGTAAACATGAAATAGTAGAAGTGATAACGAAGCTTGTTTTCCTTATGAGAAGTTACAGTAGGTCACCCACAGCTAGTGGTATAGAAATGTTACTGTAAATGTGGGGCTTGGAATTGGCTCGGAGAGGGGATGGTGATACCAGGAAAAGCCTAAAAGGTGAGATAGAATAATGTCAAGATGCCCTTGTATTGTGTTTGACTTGCATTAACCATTTGTTGTTGAATAAGATTAACATAAACAAAAAGTATGTTATGACTAATGGAATAACTGGTACCCATGTAGTTGATAGAATATTTTTGCAGAGCAGTATCTAACAAAAAACAAAAGTTGTTTACTGCACAGTATAACTGTCAGAGAACTGGTGAGCAGCTTATTGCAGATGTTCCCCACAGCCACAGGGAGGGGATCCTGCCCCCCTTCTCATTCAGTAACCCCTTCCTCTCTGGTCAGCCTAATCCATCAGCATGGGGATGCCGCGGAGGCAAGGTGGCACAGGCGGCTGTGATCACATTGTCTAAATCAACGGAAGAAGAATCCACGGCTGCAGTCAAGATAGGTGACTGCCATCTAGACCTTCTGGTTGATACCGGAGCCACTATGTCCTCTCCCACCCCCCCCCCCCCGTGGATATCCCCGTCAGTCAGTCCAATATTGATACCATTGGAGTTGCCGGAGTCCCCGTGATAGAACCTTTATCAGAACCCACACGTGTTCAGGTAAATAAATGGCAAGCCCCTTATTGATACTTATATAATCCCTCAATCTCCCGTTACTGGGAAGACAGGCTCTGTGCAAATTGGGAGCAGTCTTACACTGCACTACTGACGGCATGTTTTGATGGAACTCCCTCAAATGCAGACGCATCAATTGCTAAATTTAATTAAGGAGGAAGAACAAGGGCAAGAGATGCCCATCCTATATTGTTGGCAATTGAGTAGCAATCCGTGCAGTCAATTGGTTAATCAAATCCATTGTGCTCTGCAAAGAGTGCAGGATTCACAAGGCCAGTATTTACAATATCTTGTTGAGACCAGCCAAGAGCATAAGCGATCACTCTCCATCAGGGACCTGGGGTGGAGGGTACTGCACCGAGGAGTCCCCTGCAACCTGTTCCTCGCGCGGTTCACAGACTCACCAGCCGCCTGCCACTTTTGCGGGTTGGAAGAGTCTGTGTACCATGTGTACATGGAGTGTGTGAGTCTGTGTACCACGTGTACATGGAGTGTGTGAGTCTGTGTTCCACGTGTACATGGAGTGTGTGAGTCTGTGTACCACGTGTACATGGAGTGTGTGAGTCTGTGTACCACGTGTACATGGAGTGTGTGAGTCTGTGTACCACGTGTACATGGAGTGTGTGAGGTTGCAGCCCCTGTTCCAATATCTAAAGGGGCTGCTCCTTGCTTTTTGGCTGCACTTTTCACCCACCATCCTCATCTTTGGACACCCTGTGCGTAGGGGAGAGGGTGGGGCCGAAGATGTCCTTGTTGGGTTGCTCCTGGGCCTGGCCAAACCGGCCGTCCGCGACACATGGCGCCAGGCGGAAGAGGGCTCTGCCCGAGCCAGCTGCCTACCCCTTTTCCGGGGTTACGTCCGCGCCCGGGTGGTGTTGGAGAGGGACTAGGCGCTGTCCACGGGCACCCTGGGGGATATCCAGGACCGCTGGGCACCACGGGGGATTGGATGTATCCTGAATGGGGATTGTAATATAATTGTATAATAGTTTCAATTGGTATATTTGTTTGTATAGTATTCTGGTGGTGGGTTCTGTTTTGGTTTTATTGTATTGTATATATTATTTTAATATTTGAATAAATATTTTTGATTAAAAAAAAAAGACCATAAGGGACCACACTGCATGGCATGATATATACGCGCCTAATCCCTGATACCAGGAAAAGGTCCCCCCCTGGTTGAATAAACTCGATCAATTAACAGTATTTGTTTTTTGGGATCCCGGGATTAGGAATAATGGTCCACCTCTCTCAAAACCAAAGGGATCGATTTGAGATGGGAGACACTTCTGAGTCACACCTGACCGTAGCTACTAAACCTCCAGCAACAGCGAAGGGAATAGGAGAAATGATAAAAAAAAAAGGCTGAAGGACAAACGGCCAATTCATGTTTTAAAGTTACCAATGGCAGGAGACATCCAGATTGACTTCTTTAATGACACAGAAGGAAAGATCACGTGGGTCAGAAAGGAGTGGGACGCTATGTTTGAAAAGCAACAGCCACCTACTGAGGATCCAAGGTTACCAATGGCTCTGGGCCAAGTACTCTCTGAACTATGGGCAAAGCATAAGGATCATATGGGGCGAGAGCGTTCAGCCCCTGAACACAAAGTGACTTTAAACAAGGGTGCTGGCTTGCCGTGTTTAAAACAGTATCGACTGACCCTTGGAGGCTGAAGAAGGATTAGCTACAGTCATCATATCTTTATTACAACAAGGAGTATTAGTGACAACGCAAAGTCCGTGTGATACTCCTATTCTGCCATTCCCAAAAGTGGGAAGTCGTAATGAATGGCGTTTAGTCCAAGACCTGAGAGCTAGCAACAGAATAGTGATCCCGATTGCTCCTTTAGTACCTGACACCAATATTATTCTGTCATCTATACCGACGGAAGACGGCACCTTTACAGTAATTGACCTATGTTCGGCCTTTCTCTCCATACCCCTGCATAAAGATAGCCAGTTCCATGTTTGCCTTTACCTGCAAGGATCAACAACACACCTGGACCAGGCTACCCCAGGGTGTATACTGAAAGCCCGGCCGTATGTGCAGCAGCAGTGAAAAATGATCTTAAGGAATGTCAATGATCAGAGAGGTCTACTTTGATCCAGCATGTTGATGACTATTTGTGACAGGTCCTGTTTGTAAAGAAGACTCAATTAAATTGCTGCAACATTTGGCAGAAAGAGGGCAGAAAGTATCCCTGGGGAAATGACAGTTCTGCCAGCCTAGTGTACAGTACCTGGGATTCCAGTTGCAGGAAGGCAGAAGGAGACTCGGAGAAGATAGAATAAAGGCAATAGAGAACGTCCCGGTCCCGAGACAAAGAAGGACATTCTCTCCATCACAGGCATGGTGGGTTACAGCAGACAATGGATCCATAACTACAGGGAACTAGATGCAGCATTGCGTTCAGCCACCTTGCAGACTGAGCCCACCAGAGTAGTATGGACTGCAGAAAGAGACCAGGCGTTTAGAAATCTAAAGAACGCTGTGGTTACTGCTGCGGCACTGGGATTGCCAAATTATAAGAAGCACTTTCAACTTTATGTAAAGTTGAAACCGGGGTCCAGGCACAAGAACATGGAGGGGGGAAGGACCAGTGGCTTTAGCAGCTGCACTAAACGGCATGCCAGCCTGCTGGCGAACTGTAGCAGCAACAGCTATGATGATTGAAAAACCAATCCCCATCGTTCTTGATCACCCGTGTGTAATGACTGTCCCTCACGCCGTGAAGTTATTATTTGAACTCTGCAGCTGCACAGCATCTCACAGCCGCTGGAAGTACAGGACATGAAGTTAATTTATTCACAAAATGCTGGAGTAACTCAGCAGGTCAGGCAGCATCTCGGGAGAGAAGGAATGACCCATTCCTTCTCTCCCGAGATGCTGCCTGACCTGCTGAGTTACTCCAGCATTTTGTGAATAAATCGATTTGTACCAGCATCTGCAGTTATTTTCTTATAGGACATGAAGTTATCCTTTTACCTGGGACAATCCGAACTACACCTATCAGCGTTCACCTGCTATAAACCCAGCTACCTTTGTACCACTGCCAGGAGAAGGATGTGACAATGATTGTCTATTGCTTGTGGAAGCCACTGCCACTGCCTGGCTGGACTTACAGAGTCATCCGATTGATAATCCTGATCTGGTCCTATTTACTGATGGCTCTTCACACCGACCCAGCGATGACAGACTATTAGCAGGATATGCGGTGGTCACACCACACCAAGTGCTGGAGGCAGATGCTTCACCACCCGGAACATCTGCTCAGGCAGCTGAGCTGTGTGCCTGTGCCTGACTTGTACCTACATATTGGCTAAAGATCAAAGTGCTAATATCTGCACTGATTCTCGCTATGCGTTCGCGGCTGTACATGACTTTGGGCAGTTAGGGGAAAAACAGAGGATTCGTCACATCAACAGGAAAGACTATTAGGCATGGTAAACTGGTGTTACATTTATTGGATGCCATTCAGTTGCCACGGCAGCTTGCAGTTATTAAATGCGAGGCTCACACATCATCGGATGATGGTGTATCAAAGGGAAACAGATCAGATGATTAGGTGGCCAAACAGACTGCCCTCAGGCAAACCCCACAATTACAAGTGGCTAACATTAAGTCTGAAGCACAAAGGAAACTCCCGGTTAGCATTGATGTAACCCTGTTGCAGGATGCCCAGAGCCTAGCATCGCTCCAGGGAAAAGAATTCCTGGAGCAAAGTAGGGTGTTATCAAGACCCCATTGTCTGGGTCCACCCTGATGGTCAGGTAGTTTGCCCCAGGAAACTTATTGTTGCCCCTGTCTCGCCGAGCCCATGGACAGGCTCACATGGGGCACGCATTGTCCCAGCAATGGTCTATCAGTCATAATTGATAAGGTTGCAAGAACATGTCTGGTGTGTCAACAAAATAATAGAGGGAAGAAGCCTGCAAAATGTGATCACCTATCACAACCTGAAATGCCTTTTGAAAATTTGCAACTTGATATTGTACATATGCCTGCAGCCAAGGGTTTTAAGTATTCTGGTCTTAGTTGATATGTTCTCCAGATGGGTGGAAGCAAACCCCCACAAGGAGGGATGGTGCAAGGACGGTCGTCAATATTTTAATGAAAGAAATAATACCTAGATTCAGGATACCCATGTGACAGAGGAACTCATTTCACCAGTAAATTAGTTCAGAACCTGTCGAAGGCTCTTGGGTTCCAGTTGAAATTACACATACCATATCAATAGACAATGGACAATAGGTGCAGGAGTAGGCCATTCGGGCCTTTGAGCCAGCACCACCATTCAATGTGATCATGTGATCAACCACAGTTCTCAAAGAGTAAATGGAGAGATAAAAGCTACTTTGGCCAAAGTATGTCAGCAAAATAGGTTGTTGTGCCCAGACGCCATGCCCAAAGTGATGTATGCCCTGAGAAATCAGATAGAAACACGGGCCTAACACCTCACGAGATTTTGATGGGGCGACCTATGACAACAGGAACCCGATCCCCGATGACTCCTGAGAAAGTAGCCCTAATTTGGAATGATGAATAAATCCTTAGGATATGCTCAAACCACGTGTGAAACAGTTGGTAAAATCTATGAGAAAGTTAAGCATCACCTATTCCTTTTCTCCGGAAATGCTGCCTGACCCGCTGTGTTACTCCAGCATATTGTGCCTATCAACTGTTTTGCAAATTCCCTTGAAATTTCTAATTGCGAGATTTCTAGAGGGATTAGAATGAATAATGTTGAAATCCCAAACCTTGTCTGTTGGGAGTGCTTTTGAACTAGTCGTTCACACGGATTGAAAATCTCTTGTGCAATTTTAGGAATATTACAACTGGAGTGATTTTGATACGTACCTGCTAAACAGAGGGGTGTCAGGCTGCCATGGATAGGCATGAATACAGAGATGGAGGTTACCATCAGAACAGCTACAATCTTATCAACTGGTAGGGCGGCCTTCTCTTTCGCTGACTTTATGCATTCATAGTTTCATGAGGATTGACCCTCTACTTCACTTTAAGTAACTGCTCACAAATGGCACAGCGATAGAATTGCTGCCCTTACAGCACCAGATTCGATCCTGACTTCGATTGCTGTCTGAACAGAGTTTGTACGTTCTCCCTGTGACCACATGGGGTTTCTCCGGGTGCACCAGTTACCTCCCATACTCAAAAGATGTGTAGGTTAATTGGCTTCTGTAAATTGCCTCTGGTGTGTAGGATGTGAAACTGGGATAACATAGATAATGGGATAACATTTTATGGGTGATCATTGATCAGCGTGGACTCGGTGGGCCGAAGGGCCTGTTTCCATGCTGTATCTCCAAATTAAATTAAACAAGTGCTAATAGAGGAAAATAACTGCTGCCTGTTTTATTAACCATAACAGTGTGAACCTTGGGATGACTCCTTACCAGAGATTCCAGACATGTCGTGAAGTGTTTTGGTCAGCAACGTTACAGTGCTTCACATTGTTACTGATTATCCTATTTGAGACAATGTAAGATGCTTTTTTATATTTTTATTGGTGGCATCCAACATTTCTTTTGAGGTAATGGCAGATCATTTGATCACAAATTGGCAGTAGCCACATATCTGGGCCTCAAGAGCTGTTTGCCTTACTCCGTCTGTTCTGGAACCTCTAAATCAATCAATGACTATAAACATTGTTAAAATGTCTAGACAAATTGGAGGGCAGGAATTGGTAATGGCTTTTCATAAGCAGTGTAGTGATCACAATTTCCCAATGAATGTCATATTAGATACGAGGGCGGTGCAGCGGTAGAGTTGCTGCCTTACAGCACCAGAGAGCCGGGTTCGATCCTGACCTCTGGTGAGGCTGTACGAAGTTTGTACATTCTCTGTGACCACGTACGTTTTCTCCAAGTGCTCCAGTTTCTTCCCACAATCCAAAGGTTTGTAGGTTAATTGGCTGCAGTAAAAGTTGTAAATTGTCCTTAGTGTGTAGGACAGTGTTTGGTGTACGGGGTGATCGCTGGTCAGCACGGATTTGGTGGAGCAAAGGGCCTGTTGTATCTCTAAAGTCTGAAGTCTAAATGCATCTTCCAGCCCATATCCAGCCACTCCTGTTCAATTCAGGAGTATGGAAATTAATTGAAAAGCAAGGCTGCTGTCTTGGTGTGAAAGCTGGTGAGAAAAAATGGTTCAGGTTGGGTAGTTAACCAATTTGGTGTGGATTAAAAACATAGCAAGGTGAGTCACTAGGAGACAGGGCCATGTGAAATCACCAACATCTTGCAATGATTAATCTAATGAGGAACATTACACAAAGTTGAAATAAGTCATGAATTGGTTGGAACTTTTAAATCCTCTTGATTGGAACTTTTAAATCCAATCCTTTGTCATTTCAGTGTTTAAATATTCTCTTGTACTTTATCTTTCAATAGTAAAAAGCATCTCTTCATAAGAGATGTGCGGGCTAATTTGTTTACTCTCAGAGGGTGGCGAGTATCTAGAACCCGCTGACAAAGAGTTGGTGGTCGAGGCAGATATGATAGTGGCGTTTAAGAGACCTTTGGATATGCAGGCAATGGAGGGATATGGATTATGTGCAGGTAGGTAAGAATTGGTCTTGACATCATATTTGGTGTTGACATTGTGGGCCGAAGGGCTCATTCTTGTGCTGTACTATTCCATGTTCTACAAAGCTAATGACAGCAACTGCTGAAGAAAGAAAAGTTCTGGATTAGAACTAGAAGGATCACTTACTTAACCACTGTTTAAAAATAAACTATTTGCCTCCTATTTACATCTTCCCATGACAAAGCTTTAGAAACAAATTTGGAACTGCAGAGGAACAGAGTCAGTAAAGGGTGGAGTGCAGAATGTGGAAACCAGGAGAGATTGAATGACATAAGTGGTGGAGGTAGACACAAAATGCTGGTGTAAGTCAGCGGGTCACGCAGCATCTCTGGAGAGAAGGAATGGGTGACGCTTCGGGTTGAGACCCTTCTTCAGTCTGAGAGTTAAGGGAGAGGGAACCTAGAGGTATGTCGTGATTTGTTCTGTGCCTTTTCATGCCTCTAGTTTCCCTCTCCCGACTCTTCAGTCTCAAGAAGGGTCTCAACCCAAAACATCACCCATTCCTTTTCTCCAGAGATGCTGCCTGAACCCGCTGAGTTACTCCAGCACTTTGTGCGTATCTTTGGCGTAATCCAGCATCTGCAGTTCCTTCCTAGACATAAGTGGTGGAGGTATCGGCTGAAAGGGGACCGTAAGGATCATTGAATAACTAAACGTGTCTATTGCAGGGAATGCAAATAAGAGGCAAATCTGAAATTGGCCAAAGGGATTAAAAAATGCAAACTGCTGATGTGAGACCCAAAGCTAATTATCCAAAACCGCTGAGTTTATTGTTAAGACTTGAAGGCCATATTGTGTGAAGTCAGAAGATGACTTTGTGCTTACAGAGAATGAGTCTAGATCAGGTGAAGAAATGTTTGACTCCTCAAAGTGGAATTGAAATCAGGGCAATTTAGAATGTACGCACAATGCTAAAACTGTACTTTAAATCAAGAAAGTGCAATCTCATTTTGTATGTGCAAAACTCCAATGCACCATCATCCAGGGAAACAATTAACACTTCCCAAATAAATATGTGAGTTGGCCTCAAACATCAATTGAAGAGTTCTAAGACACTAGGATATCACTATCACACCTTTTTACCCAAATGCTTTTAAGCACTAACAATGTCGTTTAATTGGAAAGAGTGCAAAGATTTATGAAGATGTTGCAAAGACTCGAAGGCCTGAACTACAGGGAGAGGTTGGGCAGGCTAGGACTTTATTCCTTGGAGTGCAGGAGGCTGAGAAGTGATCTTCTGGAAGTGTGTAATATTATCATGAGAATAGATGGGGTGAATGCACAGAAACTTTTACCCACGATAGGGGAATTAAAAACCGGGGGACATAGGTTTAAGGTGAGTGGGGAAAGATTTAATAGGCACCAAAGGAGCAACTTTGTTTTACACAGAGGGTGGTGGGTATATGGAACGAGCTGCCCGAGAAAGTTGTTGAGGTAGGTACTATAACAACATTTCAAAAGGCATTTGGACAGATACATTGATAGGAAAGGTTTAGATATGGGCCAGACTTGGGCAGTTGGGAATAATGTAGAAGGAGCATCTTGGTCGGCATGGATAAATTGGGCTGAAGGGCCCGTTTTTGTGCTGTACGACTACTCTATGGCTAACAATCAAATCCAAGGGGAATAAAACAGACCATAAGGAATGTAGAAAACATTTTTAAAATCGTGAGCATGTCTTAACAGTTGATGGCACAGAAACAAAGAACAATTTGTTGCACAGATAAGCTAGTATTATTTATTTTCATCATTATTCAAGTACATCAAACACATAACTGCACTTATATGCAATAAGGCATTTTCTGTTAGCAAACATCAAAAACAACAACCCGCCCCAGCCCACCCACCCCTCCCCACTGAACGTTACTGAAGTTGCACAAGGAATTCTGCGGAAGATATGTGCACACAGGATAAGAACTATGTCATATTTCAATATACTGTACTATGTAAACAAGAACAGTTTTCCAAAGGGATAATAAATTTAGCAAACTATTCACTCTTTATTCCTTCAAAGGATTGTACAGCCACAAGTACAACATTTCCTTTTTTTGTTTAGTAGTGCCAGAGTTTTGTTTATTCCTCCAAACACTTTAAAAAGTGGTTAACTTTGGTGAACCACACTGACGAGTATAGTTTTATCTCTGGTGTTGTACAGCAATAAATACCTTGCTTAAAGCTGCAGTGACCCACAATTGACCTCTTAGCGACAAACTATATCCCCTAGCCACTAAGTACAGCATCTTGCCGTTTGGAATTAAATGTCCTTGCCGAAATTCGACAATTTGGAGAAGTACTCGACCAAAAGAGAGCAAACTCCAGCCTTTTAAACCACCTCGTGTTGTTTTGTAAAATTTCAATGGAGCGAATTAACATTTGAAAACACATTTGTTCAATCTTTCGAGATCCCATTGCTGCAATTGAGTTATAACTGTCCTTGCAGTGATGTACTGATGTCATGATACCTGCACTTAATGCAGCTACATCCATCTTAATCAGAGAGGCATTGTGATGCAGAGCACGTATATCTATAGAACATCCAAAGAACATTCCATTGTTAAATTTAGGTTTCTTTCAGAGACCATTATAGCGTCCACTTTGGACAGGGCAATGTATTTTACTTCCCCCGTCTTAAGATGCCAAACGTTGATATGAAATGATCATATTGGCAGAGGTGTCAGAGGTTATGGGGAGAAGGCAGGAGAATGGGGCTAGGAGGGAGTGATAGATCAGCCACGATTGAATGGTGGAGTAAACTTGATGGGCCGAATGGCCTAATTCTACTCCTATCACTTATGACCTTATGACCACTGTCACCTGGAGATCCTGCAGCTTTGAAACAGAAAAGCTAGCACATCATTTCACACTGATCATCCCCGCAACCTCCACTGAAAGGTGTTCTTGAGCATTTTTGGGTGGTTACAAAATCCCACTAAATCAAGCTCTGAGAAAAAAGAACCTTTGTCTTCAACTAATCATTCATTGTGTAAACTTGTCTCAACGTCAACAACAATTTTAGACCACTGATAAAGAGGGGTTTAAGGTGACTTGGGCCAGAGAGGTGGTGCTGTACAAGGAGTCCAGCAACACCAAGGTGGCTCAGGCAGGGGTGGAGGTGAAAACTGGGAGGAAGTGAAGAGTCGGCGAAGCTGTGCTGCGAGCGGAGTCTCAGATACGCCACAGAGTCCTGGTGGGAGCAGTGTCTCGGGGAAGAGCTGGTCTGGGGAGCTGGTCTGGGAACCTTCCCAACTCCCCAGTTTGACAAGGCCAAGGGGAAGTAGAGGCGCAGGAGGAGAGGCCTAGCAGAGCAGTGGGCTTGAGGCAACAGGGGGCCTGGACAAGGTGGGAGTAGGCCATGGACTGAAAAGTCACATTGACTGAGCTCTGGCAGGCTGACCCACAGCGTATCTAGTTCTTAGTCCAGGCAGAATCTGGGGCAAAGCGCAATCTCCGGATTGCCCGCAATGCTCAGGCAAAGGAAAGTTGGAACACATCCTGAGCTGCTGCCCAAAGGCTCTTGCCAGGTTCTGAAACCCATTGCAGAAGCCATCAGCATGGGAATCAGCAGCTGCAGACCAGCACGCCCCTCCACCCAGATGATCACCTTCAAGAACCACAGCAGCCAAGAATCCGTCGGGAATCCTGGCGACTGCGTGGGACTGGCAGCTTTCTGTCGACCTGGTGAAACAGCTGAAGCCCCCACGGCACATCGGCACGACCACCCTGAGGCCGGACATCCTCCTGGTCTCAGAGGCGACCAAAAACAAGGTCTTGCTGGAACTGACAGTGCCGTGGGAGGACAGTCTGGAGGAGGCCCACGAGAGGAAGAAGTCCATGAAGTACGAAGAGCTGGTCATAGACTGCCTTGAGCAGGGCTGGGGGGCAAGGTGTATGCCCATCGAGGTTGGCTGTGGAGGTTTTGCAGGGCAATCGCTCTACAAGGCCTTGAGTGCACTGGGCATCAACGGAATGGAGAGGAGAAGAGCCATCAAGAACATCACAGAGGCAGCGGAGAAAGCCTCGAGATGGTCCTGGATGAGGAGAGGAGGTCCATGGGGAGGAGCGAATGCCACCTGAACACACGTCGTGGTCTGATCAACCACCGCTGGGTCGCCCGGGCGAGGGTGTCTGATGTTGAAAGACCCGAAACACCCAATGGCCCCCAGGTTACATCACTGATGATGTGTTCAGGAGCATCAAGAGATGTATTTTATCAAAAAATCCTTCGCCGTTTCTAATTTTGCCAACTCCACTTTGAAAAAAAAAAGCTTTTAAAAAAAATAAATATGAAGCTGTTTTAATTCCTGAAGGGCTCTTTCAGATATAAAGCAAAATAAAGTTAGTGAACTTGTATCAGCTTCACAGCAAAAACTGACTACAATATATGCGATGACTAATTTGTGAACACCTTTTACTTTAAATGTTGACCTGGAGCCCACAGTTCGGAAGACGATAATGCAAATTATAAGCTAATTTAGACAATGTTGTCTTCTTTCAATTCACTTGTTGCTGTGGTATGGTAGAATGCTACATTCTAAAACATTTTAAAATGATACTCATGATCTAAAAAAAAATGCATCTTGCCTCTTCTCCTAGCATGCAATGAATTCTATTTCTCTCCCCCCCCCCCCCCCCCCTTTTAATTTCCCATTTACTTTCACAACAGTTTTCCATCTGTGGTCCCTTTTTGCAATTGCAAAACTCGTGTCACTGTTCAGTAGCAGAACACTTGTCAGTACAGTGAAATATTAGCATTTTGTTTCATATTTCGAGCAAACTGTAGTTCACGTTATTTCCAGACAATATACTTGCAATTAATGCGGCACACTAAGATTTTCAATACATTAAAAGCATTCTTTGAGCATTTAAAGAACAAAGCCTATCTGCACTAAGTTATCCGATATCATCAGCTATATTATAATGAAAATAAGTAACGTCTGACAGTACAGTCAGGCAGTGCCTCTTGCATTTAGGAAATGAAGAGGAATACAGGAGACTGGTTCTGGGACACTGGCTTCAGACCAGGCTGCAGTGTGATGGTGAACTCATGCACCCAGCACACTGACATGCATCTGTCCACTGCCCATTACTTCCACCGAGGGCACAGAACTGCTGTGACAACCGTCAGTATTACATGCTGTCTGCAATTTTGCACATTCGACACAAAGTCATCTGGACCTCACACAGCAAAGAAACGACGACTGCTAATAGCTGCACTTGAAGCATTATGCTTTCACACGGCAATAAATGAGACTCGGAAGGGAAAGTCTGGTCGCTGTTAATGAGACCCAGGAAGGAGACGGAATAGGTGTGAATTAGGTAAGGCCACGCATCAAAACTCATTGACTGCAGCCCTTGGGCGCACATCTGAAGCCTTGTTAAACTACAGACCAGTGTCCCTGGGAATGGATTAAGGTGGGCATTCAAAACATCCCTCAAAATTGAAGCCTCATTAAGCTATCTTATGGCGGGCATTCAAATCACCCCTCACACCTGTCCGAATAATGCTGCCCCTAGCTTGTATTAACTTTCAAAACTTCACATTAATACTAGAGAGAAAAAAAAACTCCTTCCATACAGAGATATTTAGACAAAGTAAATCCTGTAGGATTAAAGCAGATTTTACCTTCTTGTAAATAGTATTTCTCCAGTGAGATGGCTAAAGATTATGGCAAGGAATGGTAAATACATAGCACCATTGAAAATTTTAAGTTTTGTATCTACATGAGTAAACTATTCAAACTTGTCAGCTATTAGCAATTTATTTATACAAGCTGCACTTTTATTAAAAAACAGCTTACTAGCTATAATTTTACATGCACTTTGGTTAGCATATTCTATTCAAAATAAAGTTTTGTTGCAGAATTTGGCTTCAGCAAAAGATTTTTTTTAATCGTAAACTGTTAAAAATGAATGTTCTGTAGGCACTTAATTAGCTTGCAAAACACAGCTTCTGTCAAAAAAGCAACCAATACTATGTACATATATGTAAAAAGTGTTATAAATAGGTTTTAAACCATAGATACTATATACATCTTCAAATTAAAACAGTAACGTTTCTTTTATTCCTCTAAAGATGGCATCATACGGATTGTGGTGGTCGATGGTAGCTCATTCACGTTTTCTTAGAATGACGTAGATGATCCCACTGCAAAGAGCCAAGGGAAAAGCAATCCATGCCAAGATGTAGGAAAATCCATAGCTCCCATCATAGCGCTCTCCGTGAATGTGCGGATACTGTACTGTGTATATCGCAGCACCACTCATTACGCAAATGCCTGCAAAACAACAGAGTTTGGTTTTTGTAAAGTTATTTTTACCTTTGGATTAAAATGGAGTAACATCTGAGAGAGCACATTCTTTCACTCAAACCAGGCAGCAGGAGACAAGATGATACAAGAAATCGCTAGATTTACTTTGAGATACAGCGCGGTAACAGGACCTTCAGCCCACCAGGTCCACGTCGGCCATCGACCACACTAATCCTACGTTGTCCCATTTTCAGAAGTCACAAGAACAACGTGCAAACTCCACATGGACAGCAGCTGAGGTCAGGATCGATCAATTTTGTGCACTTCTATAAAATTGGAGCTCATCCAATTGGTATGCGCTCCTAAAATAATCCTAGTCTGCTCAACCTCTCCCTATAGCTTAGACCCATCTACCTGATCTATTCCTCTCATCATTTCGTACATGTTCTCATGGGTCTCCTCCATATGCACTGGTTTATTCCCACATCCCAAAGATATGCTGGCTGGTAGGTTAATTGTACCCCGTGTACAGCCGAGAAGTGGAAAGTGAGGGAAACACGGGAAGGAAAAAATGAGATTGGTGTAAACAGATATCAATTTAATAGTCTGGCCTGCTGAACATGTCCCACAACCTACGCATTTCACAGACAAAGCAGCTTCATCTTATTTTAACTGCGAGTTTACAATCACATTTAGTCATCTGGTCTCACCCCATCAATGCAAATTGGAGACAGCATGGCTGGGAATAAACAGTGTTATAGACCAAATATGGTTAGAACTCTGCTTTGTGACAGAAAATCCATCATATTCCATCAGCTCCATAAAGGAATGCAAGTCAGTCCCAAAGAAGAGCTAAGACCAACAAGCATTTACGAGTAAGAGCAGAAATGTTCCTCTTAAGCAGTCATGAACATGACAGGTGGATACGACTTTAGTCCCTTATTCAAAAAATTTACAACTCAATCTATCGTTGTTATTAATCTGATTAATAAAGCTAACTGGGGACCTAGAGTCCGATGTAGGCAAGTGTCTGGTTTTGATTAAATTATATTAATATCACAAACATAAATTGGCAAATTTTACAGGATCACATTCTACATCATCTGTTCCCTCAAAGACGTTAACTTCACTTTGCAGGTCCTAATGGTTCCACACAAGTACTTTTGAGAGATTTTTAAGTAATTGAGCCCCTGACGATTCTCAGGTGACTGAAACCTATTTTGCTTCTGAAAGAAAATCTGAAGAAAGATCACAACCCAAAATGTCACTTATCCATGTTCTCCAGTGATGCTGCCTGACCCACAAAGTTACTCCAGTACTTTACATCCTTTTGCTTCTATCAAGTTGAGAATGGAACTAATAAAAGGTAATAAAAAGAACTAGTAAAAGATGCCAGAATATTTTATAACCTCAAGCTGTGCTTTAGACTTTAGTTTAATTATTTTAAAAAGGAATGCTCTTAAATGTATTCTTGGGGGAAGCAAGAAGTGAATTAATAATTCTACCACCGTTTGTCCCAGGGAATGAAGAAACAAAAAAAAAAAACAAGTTTAAAAAAAGACAAATTACGGACTATTTACAGCAGCTAATTATCCTACTGATCCGCATGTCTTTGAGATGTGTTTAAGAGCACGACTGGGCTCTGCGATTCTACGGACCCATCTTCTTATTTTACAAAAAAAAGACACAAAGTGCTGGAGTAATTCAGCGGGTCAAGCAGCACCTCTGGAGAACAGAGATAGGTGACGCTTCAGGTCGGGACCCTTCTTCAAAGTATTCATTTAGCTTTTTAAAAAAACTTTTTTCTCATATTCATTATGTTTTTCATACAATGAATGGAGTTTTTATCCATAATTTGGTGAAGCATACATTTGATCATAAATACAACACATTTTTACTTGTAAGAATCTTTGTAATATCCACTACCTAGAAACCTTTCTTTCATGTTGCCATTATTTTCTTTGATAAAGTTCTTGTGGTCTTCCTTGGATGTCCTATCATGTTACAAATCATGTTGTTATCCAGCCCCACTGAATAGATATGAAAACTGAAGCCACAAGCCAGACTAAGAATTTATTTCCCTGTAAGCCAGATGCACAATGGCACTCCCAGCATTATGGAATCCTCTGTTAAAAACATGTTTTTCCATGTTCAAAAATAATTCAATCAATTGAAATCAGGCATCCATAGATATCGTCAACAACTCAGGAAAAAAATCCTTTAACAAAAGCAGCCTGTTAAATCTGAATGGAAGAACTCTCCACAGAGGGGTAGCAGCTTTGATGTTACCTTCTCCCAGCGAACAATGATCTATTCTACATTTTCCTTGATCTCCTCCCTCTTAGATGTTTTGTTCCCACACATTAAAATTCCATATTCACAAAATGCTGTAGTAACTCAGCAGGTCAGGCAGCATCTCAGGAGAGAAGGAATGGGTGACGTTTCGGGTCGAGACCCTTCTTCAGACTGAAGGGTCTTGACCCGAAACATCACCCATTCCTTCTCTCCTGAGATGCTGCCTGACCCGCTGAGTTACTCCAGCATTTTGTGAATACCTTCGATTTGTACCAGCATCTGCAGTTATTTTCCTACATTAAACTTCCTTATCTCTGTATCACCCCTTCCCTGACTCTTAGTCTGAAGAAGGGTCTCGATCCGAAACGTCACCCATTCCTTCACTCCAGAGATGCTGCCTGTCCTGCTGTTACTCCAGCATTTTGTGCAAATCTGTACAGCATTCATGTTTCAGCTCAAAATAAGATTTTTTTAAATTTCAAAAGGCCAATGCAAACATGGGGAAAAACTTTTTCAGTCAGAGAGTTGTGAAATCTGTGGAATTCTCTGCCTCAGAAGACAGTGGAGGCCAATTCTCTGAATGCATTCAAGAGAGAGCTAGATAGAGCTCTTAAGGATAGCGGAGTCAGGGGGTATGGGGAGAAGGCAGGAACTGATTGAGAATGATCAGCCATGATCACATTTAATGGCGGTGTTGGCTCGAAGGGCCGAATGGCCTCCTCCTGCACCTATTGTCTATAACTGCATCAGTGTTATTCTTGGTTACAATGGTCATTGGTCTTTTGCAGCATTATCAGTTTACATTATTTTCCAGAGTTTGTTGCTCCAAAGAGTCGTAGCGTGTTTCTGGTCGCCGCCTGATTTTCAGAATGATGATTTTTTTTGTTGCCGAGAGTGGGTTTCACGCCAATGAGCGTAGCTTGACGTCTCCTGATGTAGGTGCTGTCGTAGGTTGTCACCAGTGCTGACTTTGGTGAATTCCATTGGTGACTACCTACGTCAACCGGCAACAGGTACCGGCGTCCAAACCGGAAGCCAAAATGACGTGAATTTTCTTCAGTTGTCGCCGACAGGGTGGTAGCTTGTCGCGGGTAGACGGAGGTTGACTTCGGTTGTCGTAGGTTGTCGCAGGTGCGGTCGTAGGTGGACGTCCTACTCGCGACGATTGGGTCGCCGGTTGTCGGTAGCTTGCTGTTGACTAGGTGGTAGGTTGTTGTAGCTTGTCGTAGACATTGTTGTAAAGGGGGTCCAGTCGCCGGTTTTTCGGTGACCTGCTACGACTATGACAGTCGCTGGCAGTCACCAAAAATAAAAGTCACCTAAGTGGGACACGTCCTTTAAGCACTTTTGCAGAAAAAAACATGCTGCTTTCAAAAATGTGCACATTTAATTGCTGAAGTATGGTGACGTCTATCACAATGTTACTGGGGTAAACCCAAAACTCCAATGTGTTGGAATCTTGTTTTATAAGATCAGTTGTCAATTCTGCAGGTAAATATGACACTAATCCATTGGAAGATAACAAATCGTACTCTTCAAACCTTGATAAGTTGGAGTTTCAAGGCAAAGAAAAGTAGTGAACATTCATAGCAAGCAAGAGTGAACTGAAACCCTTCCGACAGGATTGATATCTCTTGGACCTTAACCAAGAACAATAAATAGATCTGTACCGGTGCTTATAGGCTGAGCACTATCACAATGGAATCGTTTGCAATATGCTAAATTTATAAGATCATCATCAATACTTTTTAAGCCTCCTTGATTGCAGATTTGAACTCCACATCTTTTGACTTCTTCCACCCACCAAGAGAGATCTCAGTGTTTTGGTGCATCAATTACAAAAAGCTAGTGGGTACCGTGTGCGGTGTGATTGGTGCTCAGGAGTAGACTTGATGGGCCGAAGGGCCTGTTTCCACATTGTATCTCTGAACTAAACTAAAGTAGTTAAGAAGGCAAATAGTATTTTGACTTCACTGCAGAGGGGTTGGAGTTTAAAAATAGTTAAGTGTTCGTTGTATTGGTAAAGGGTGGTGTTGGGGCTTTGTCTGGAATACTATGCAGTTTTAATCCCCACGCCAAGCTGTAGTAACATTGGAGGCAGTACACCACGGTAATTCCTGGGATGATATGGTTGTCTGACGAAGAGGCTGACCAGTTTGGCCCAATATTCCTTGCAGTTCAGAAGAATGCGGGGTAACATTCTAACATGAGAGGCCGTCAGGTGGTATGGAAGGGTAAATGTTTTCATTTGAGGGAGTGCCTCAATCAAGGGGCCTGTCATTTAAAATTGAAGTACGTAGAAATCTCCTCACCAAAGATGCCGAATATCCGGAATTCTCTGCGTTGGCGGGCCACCCAAGCTGAATCATCAGTAGTGTTTAAAAATGCATTGAATAACTATTTGATAGATTGAGGAATAGAGTATGGAGGAATGTCACAGAAGAAAGGTCAAGCCCAAAATAGATCAGCCATGATCGCATTAAATGGTGAGACAGGTCCACTCCTATTCTCTTGTATTCTTGTGCGCAGAAATCCAGCTTGAGCTTTTGACTTCTTTGGAGACTGGCTCTTCCCATATCATCACTGTCAACACATTCTGACAACTCTGGTTCATGTAGTTGAAAGCAGTCTTGGGCTTTAGTTGAGTTGAGTGATACAGCGTGGAAACAGGCCCTTCTGCACACCGAGTCCACGCCGACCAGCGATCACCCTGCACATGAGCTCTATACCACACATGAGGGACAATTTACAGAAGTCAATTAACCTACAAAACTGTACGTCTTTGGAGTGTGGGAGGAAACCGGAGCACCTGGGGAAAACCCACGCAGTCACAGGGAGAATGTGCAATCTCCACACACTGCACCCGTAATCAGGATCAAATGTTGTCTCTGACGCTGTTGAGCACCAAATCTACCGCTACGCCACTCTGTTGCCCAGCTTGTTTTTGGCAACTTCACAATCTGTGCCTTCATTTACCTAGTTTTGTTTTTCCATTAACATTGTCAAGACATGAGGAATAATTTGAACTCTTGCCACTTTAAAGTTTCTTTATTGAACTTTATTGGCCGAATTAAGTTGGTTTGCTTCTGGTATCATGCTTCAACCACTGATTAGTTTGACAACATTTCTTCTTGGGGTCCCTGGTTATAGCCAGTTGGCTCTGTCGGACCGACTAACATCCTTATTCCATATGCTTGACACAAACTCACAAAATAGACACTCAATTCCAAGCTCCCTCCCACGGAGAGTTTACCAGAGAGAGAGGAAAACACTCAATGATGTGATTAAAGTATCTGAACCAACTGCTGGTAAACATTGGCCCACAGTTGTCCAATTGGAGCATGGCGTTCACTGAGGATGGCGTTCACCACCTCAAAGCCATGAACTACATCAATAAAGAAGCCTCGTGTACCATCTAACAAAGTGGACCATCTACAAAGTGTCCACCCAAAGAGTCTGAAGAAGGGTCTTGACCGGAAACAATACCCATTCCTTCTCTCCAGAGATGCTGCCTGTCCCACTGAGTTACTCCAGCTTTTTGTGTCCACCCTATTAATCTTTTCCTTCCCAAACTGTGGCAGAGACTGCTGTTCACTCCAGGACTTCAATCTCCATAGAACACTAGGTGCTAAGGTAACTCAGCGGATCAGGCAGCATCTCTGGAGGACATGGATAGTCAACCTTTTTGCGCTCAGGACCCTTCTTCTGATTTCGGTTTCAATCAAGGCCTCAATCACCCCCACCGAACCCACAAAACTCTAGTGGAACCAAGTCATCCTCAGTCTCAGTTTCACATGGCAAGCAGATCTGGAAGGTTAGATCGCATGGGATCTAGGATGAGCTAGACAATTGGATACAACATTGGCTTGAAGGTGGGAAACAGAGTGTGGTTGCTTTTTAGACTACAGGCCTGCAAAGGGCAGTGTATAACATGGATTGATGCTGCGTCCACTAATGTACATTACTTGTATAAATAATTTGGGCAGCAAATTTGAATGTAGGCAGCATGATTAGTTTGAGGATGACATTAATATTGGTGGTATACGGGACAGTTAAGAAGATATCAATGATTACAATGGGATGTGGAGCAACTGGGCCAAGGAATGGCAGGTGAAGTTTAATTCATCTTTTTACAGTTATACACGACAATGATAAGGCCACATTTGGACTACTGTGCACAGCTCTGGTCTCCTTGCTGTATGGAGAATGTCATTAAATTGCAAAAATGATTTACAAGGCTGTTCCCACCAAAGATACTAGAGGAGCAAGATGAACCAATCCATCGAAATCGCCTATACTGAAGTGTAGTACGCAAAGGAGCGTAACGCCCGCCATTTTAGCAGGCAAAAACCACCCTCCGTTATGCCTCTCGCAGTGTAATCAGTGTTTTGAGGGAACAGTATGTGTGATGATACCATAAAAATGCAGAATATATCTCATCCATCAATTCACAGATTTTTGTTATTTTTCTTTAAAAATGTTTCTGCAAGTTTCTGCCTACTAAAATGGCGCCATGACATACTACGGTTTTTAGGGTCGAGTGGTCAATCTTGCTCTGCTCTATTATCTTTGGTTCCACATCTTTGAGCTATGAAAGGCCGGGTCTCTTTTCCCTGGAGCACAGGAGGCTGAGAGGCGGTTTTAGCATCTGGTAATTTATTTATAAATGGTCCTGCCATTCTAAAGTGGTTTTAATTAGGTTGGATTCTGCCTTTAAAAAAATTTGACCTGATCAAAAAAAGTCAAATCAAGAATCAAAAAGCGTTTTAGTTGTCGTATGTATCAATAATGGAACAACAATATTCTCACTTGCGGCATAACAGGCCTGTTATGTTAAACAGGCCAACTCAAAGGTGACATATTAGACAAAAATAATTAACAACCCATGTCTGAATAGAGTCTATTCCGGCAATACGTAACATGAATATATATGACTGTCTGTCCATTGTAGAGCCGATGAGAATGAGCTCTCACTGCATACAACACAAGGAGAATCACATGCACCAACTGGTTTCAGCAACACTTAAATTTTTCTTTCAATCACTTTCACTTCAAGTCCTGAACCCATTCTTGAAGCAAAGACATGATTATCAATAGCACGAAACAGACAAGTGTCAAATCTTCTCAGGCAGTCCCTCTGGACTGGAGGGATCAAGTCATAGAGCTCTACAGCATGGAAACAGGGCCTTCAGTTCAACTCATGAGCTAATCCCACTTGTTGCACCTGGCCCAGATCCCTCCAAAACCATCCCTCCCCATCTACCTGTCCTAGAGTGCCTTTTAAATGTCACAATTGTACCTGCTTTAACCACTTCCTCTGGCTGCTCTTTCCACATACCCAACAGCCTCTGTGTGCAAAGGTCGTCTCCCCAGGTTTCTTGTAAATCATTTCCCTCTGATTTTAAACCTGTGCCCTCTAGTTTTAGACCACATACATTAAGAATAAGTCTGTGGCTATTGAATTAATAAACCTCATGATTTAATAAACCTCTGTAAGGTCACCCCTCAGCATCCTAAAAAAACCAGCCTCTCCTTGCTTAAACTTTTCAAACCTACTAACTTCCTCATAAATCATTTTTGCAACCTTTCCAGCTTGATGACATCCTTCCTATAGCTGGGCACCTAGAGCTACACACAGCGCTAACAGTGTGGTCCCACCAAGGACTTAGGCAACATTACATGACCTGACTGATAAAGGCAAACATGACAAACCACCTCTTCACCACCCATGTTGCCGCTTTCATGAGACTATGTACCTGCACCCCCTCGGACTTTCACTTCCACAACGCTCCCCAGGACCCTAATATTTACAGTGCACGTCCTGCCCTGGTTTGTCTCACCAAGATGCAACCTGTCGCATTTAACCCAAATTAAAACACCATCTGCCATTCCTCTGCCCATTGGCCTGGTTGATCAGGATCCCATTGTAATGTGAGATTCAGAAATTTAGCTTCCTCGTCGTCCACCACACCTCCAACTTCATGGTCCTCGGCAAACTTACCAAGCATGCCACCTACATTCACAACCTAATTGTTAACATAAATAATGGTCCATGGTCCCAGTAGTGAACCCTGTGGCGTACCACTTGTCACAAGCCTCAAGACTGAAAACACCACCCTGCCACCATCCTCCATCTCCTACCTCCAAGCCAATTTTAAACCCAACTGGCTAGCTCGGCCTGGATCCCACGTGACCTCACTTCACTTGTCAACTACTTCCAACATTTCTGTTTTTGTTTAAGTCTAGCCAATAGTCATGCTGCTAAAACTAGGTCAAAACACTTGGTTGAAAAGAATTTGACATGCCTGCCAACTAATGGTGATTCTATTCATAGCGCATTCTCGACATATTCAAATACCTCCACCTGCAGGTCCCCACCACTACAAACTTCAATTTCATAGCAATATTTCTCATTTCAACATCAAGCAAACTCATTCTGCAACATTCAAGAACACATCAATTATTAAAAATTTGACAGCATGAATTTTTCAGAAGATAGGAACAATGTTTCTCCATCCATCTCGAGCCAACTGTGCAGCCAAGCCTATCCATGCCAACAGACACAGAGTATATTAAAATAAAATCTATACGCATTGTACTGTAACACAAAAATGTCAACAAACTATGTTCAGCTTGTGTCCTACGAAAGCCCTTGTACTATTTTGGGATTTTAAACTTCAGGAATCTGATCCACAGGCATTCCTCATTACATCTTGCCTGTCAATTATACTTCATGCTAATTCCAGATTGCATAGCACCAGTCACAAGATGACTGGTTTTGAGTTTACTATGGGGCGATTCCTAGAAATCTTTAAAATACAAAGGAAATAACCACCATCCATTAAAGCTGTCAAAGCCAATTTTTATTCATCTGATAAAGACGTCCGTGTTAAATTAGCCTTGTTTAGAATTTGTCATTTTCAGGAGCAGGACGGCCTAAAACTCTGTACCCCCATTAGTAGAAATAGTGTGAAAATATATAACGAGAAACTTGGACCATCTCCAACACCTCCCTCCCCTTTCTTGATCTCACAGTCCATCACAGGAAATAGGTTATTGACTGACATCTATTACAAATCCACTGACCCCCACAACTATCTCGACTACACGTCTTCCCACCCTGCTTCCTGCAAAGACTCTATCCCCTACTCCCAATTCCTCTGTCTATGGCGCATCTGCACCCAAGATGGGGTATTCCATACCAGGACATCCGAGATGTCCTCATTCCTTAGGGAACAGGGATTCCCCTTTCCCAACATAGACGGGGCCCTCACTCATGCCTCCTCGGTACCCCACAGCTCCCCCCCTTGCTCCCCCTCATCGCAACAGAGACAGAGTCCTCCTAGTCCTGACCTTCCACCCCATCAGCCATCGCATACAACACATAATCCTCCAAAATTTCCGCCACCTCCAACGGGATCCCACCACTAGCCACATTTTCCCATCTCCACCCCTTTCCTCCTTCTGCAGAGACTGTTCCCTCTGCAACTCCCTGGTTAACTCATCCTTTCCCACCCAAACCACCCCCTCCCCAGGTACCTTCCCCTGCAACCGCAGAAGATGCAACACCTGCCGCTATACCTTCTTCATCGACTAACCAGGGACCCCGACAGTCCTTTCAGGTTAGGCAGAGGTTCACTTGCACCTCCTCCAACCTCATCTGCTGTATCCACTGTTCCAGACCAAACGCAGATTGGGCGATCGTTTCACGGAACACCTTTGCTCAGCCCGCGTGAACCAACCTGATCTCCCGTTTGCTGGACACTTTAATTCTCCTTCCCATTCCTACACAGACCTTTCTGTCCTGGGTCTCCTCCATTGTCAGAGTGAGGCTAAACACAAATTGGAGGAACAGCATCTCATATTTTGCTTGGGCAGCTCACAGCCCAGTGGTATGAATATTGATTTCCCTCACTTCAGGTAGCCCCAGCATTCCCTCTCTCTCTATCCCTCCCCCACCCAAGTCACACTAGCTTCTCATTTTCACCCAACAATCAGCTAACAATGGCCTGTTTCCTTTATCATCGTTACTTTTTTGCATATCTTTCATTCATTGTTCTTTATCTCTCCACATCACCGTCTATATCTCTCGTTTCCTTTATCCATAACCAGTCTGAAGAAGGGTCTCGACCCGAAACGTCACCCATTCCTTCTCTCTAGAGATGCTGCCTGTCCCGCTGAGTTACTCCAGCTTTTTGTATCTATCTTCGGTTTAAACCAGCAACTGCAGTTCCTTCCTACACACCGCGAGAAAGATTATTACTGCTTTCACATCAGGCACAATCTGTCAAGGGCAGCTTGTTTGTGTGGCAGGCTTCTCACGCAGGCATGGAGGGACCACGGGCTGGAACTTGCACAGCTATAGGGCGGCACAGTGGTGCAGCGGTAGAGTTGCTGCCTTACAGGGCCAAACAACCAGGTTCAATCCTGACTACAGGTGCTGTCTTTATGGAGTTTGTACATTCTCCCTGTGTCCACATGGGTTTTACCTGATGCTCCGGTTTCCTCCCGCATCCCAAAGATGTACAGGTCTGTAGGTTAATTGGCTTTTGTAAATGTTCTCTAGTGAGGAAGGTGGTGCTAGTGTCCAGGGGCTGATTACTGGTCGTCGTGGACTCAGTGGAAAGAAGGGCCTGTTTCTGTGCTGTGTCTCCAAAAACCCTAAAGCCGCACTGCTGTAACGGGGTCCTCCTCCAGCTGTTAACATGGCTGCTGAGATACGGTTTAAGGCATCGTGCATGGAGCTGATGCCACTCACAGGCTCTCTGCACTGTTCCGCTTCTGACCGTTTGCAGTTTCCAGAGCCACGTGCACAGCGTTAACTTACCTCCCCAACGTCAGTTGTCAGCTGGAAAAGCAGAGGTCCTCACTGCGACCATTGATGAAGGTAACGGGGCCTCACTGTGCGAGCCGACGTGGAGAGTCCGAGGAGGCAGCTGGAAGCCAGTATCCCGCTTCTCCAATGCTTGGGGGGACAACTTGACTCAGAGGTGAATATCCAAAGAGAAGATCAAAATGGTCCAATAGCCCATCATCAAAATTGGAAGGTCTCATCAGTGATGTCCAAAGAATCCATACTTAGAGTAGTGGAGCTGAACCCAAGTTAGTTTTCCATAGCAGATGCCAGAACCATGGTCAGATGAGGTCCATCTCTTCAAGGGGTGTTTCCTTCCATTGTCCACACCTTGAACCGTTTCTTCGCCACTTTTTCGAAGGTGTGATGTTCCAGGGCTGATGACTTCACTCCAGCATGCACCGTGCATAGACATATCACAGAGGCGGAAGACCACCGCTCCCAAACCCACTGTGTGCCACGCAAATGGATCTCTAAGCTCACATAACTGTGTTTGCGTACGTTAACTAAGCTCGTAGCCACTGAAACATCAGAGTATCAGCTGCAAGTATTCAAAGCAGCTGAACAAATTCCCAGCTCACCCCCCCACACCGGTTCGATCACTTGTGCAAGACGTTTACACTTCTCTGGCCCTGGTTTGATCGCTCCCCCAGTAAATGCAATGAACGTTAGTGGTCGATGACCATCTGTTTCATTATGCCCGACTTGATGCACAAGATGGTATTTTTCATCTGTTTGGGAATATACAACGCCAATCTCGGTCAATCTCGACTACAGGTGCTGTCTGTGCAGAGTTTTTACTTGGTGGGCCGAAGGGCCTGCTTTCTCGCTGTATCTCTAAACTAAAAACTAAAGACAATATTTAGCCAAGTGGAAGGAAACAGGGATAATGCATTTGGAATGCTGGGCGAGAGATTTGAGCACATTAATCTTCGTAATATACAGCCCATAAAAACAACTCCAGACACCATGCTCATTATTTAATGCAATGAGGAAAACTCCTCCTGCAATGAAATTGCTGCTTGATTTCTCCATGTAAATATTAATTCTTTAGGCTTACCTGCCAGCAGCTGGAAGACCCCAGTGATGTAAAAGCGGCCTCCTTTCTGAAGTGCAAATAGCTGGCAGAAAAATAGGATCACCGACAGGAAGCAGAAGATGATCGACAGGATCATCATGGCCTGAACAGCTTGCAGCCATTCTGAAAACACAGGCCAAGAGGAAAAGTGTTAGCATTGCAACATCCAGCTGTTAATTCCTGGTAGCTTCACAACTTTACAAATGTGTAAACAACATCTAAGAACATGGACAAATATCTATTTTAAAAAAAGACATTAAGCGCTGGAGTTACTCAGCGGGTCAGGCAGCATCACTGGAGAACATGGATAGACAGGAATGTGGAATCATGTTTATGATGTTCATGTTCTCCGGAGATACTGCCATACCTGCTAAGTTAGTTCAACAATTTGTGGCTTTCGTTGTAAACCAGCATCTGTGACTCCTTGTTTCTGGATAAGTATCGGTGTTGTAGGCTGTGGTAATGCACTATTAGGACATTTGGAAAATTGAAACTTAACTTTCCAATCGGGAACAGGCCCGTCGGTCCCTGGTGCCTGTTCCACTATTCAGCAAGATCACCGCAGATTTGATTGTGACCTGAACTCCACATTCCTATCCCCACTACCCTAACATTTCATTGACTTTGTCAAATAAATGTATCTAACTCGACCTAAAAAATATTGTACCTCTCTGCTTCCACTGTCTTGTGAGGAAGAACAAAACAAAAAAACCCAACATAGGTGGTACTATATCCACATCAGTAGTATTGGGGAGCCAGATCACAAAGTAAACTTCTCCCCCTGCCCCCATTATCTCTATTTTCCTGGCATTTTTCTTGGGATTCAAGGTTTGGGCTGTTTATTGCAGATGAAGGCTAGAGGGATTAGTTTACATAAACTGTTGCTAGCTTCCTACAAAGAGTCATACAGTGTGGAAGCAGACCCTTTGGCCCAACTTGCGCACACCAACCAACATGTCCCATCTACACTAGTCCCATCTGCCTGCAATTGCCCATATCTCTCTAAGCCTATCCGTATACCTGTCTAAACATTGCAACAGTAGCTGCCTCGACGACCTCCTCCGGCAGCTCATTCCATACACTCACCACCTCCTGTGTAAAAAAGTTACCCTTCTGATTCCTATTAAATCTGTCCCCCCTCACCTTAATCCTATGCCCTCTGGTTCTGGATTCCCCTACTTTGGGCAAGTGACTCTGTGCATCTATCAAATCTATTCCTTTAATCTGCACCTCATTTCTTTTTTCAGCAACTTTCTTGATACTCTGAAATAAGTTAAAATGGATTAAGATTTCATCTATGCATAGTTGTTGGGTTGTGCTGTAGCTCAAGTCTGTTGACCGATATGGCAGAATTTAGATACATATGGCAAAATGACATCACTCTGTCAGAAACAAACAGATATATTTAGCCAACTGTTCGGCATCTTCTGTTTATCATTTGAGTTACAGAAATGCAAAAACATTTTTTTTTTTTTAAAGTGAGCATAAAGTATCGATCGAATCTTTATATAAATTACTGTTGGTTTAATTAAGATAAGAGGGTGACCAAATAACGTATGGACTCTATTCTTGTTCTTTGTTAAACCACTTATGTTAGGCATAAAGCATGGAAACAGGTTCTTCAGCCCAAGCCGACCATTGATCACCCATTCACTCCAGGTCTATGGTATCCCACTTTCTTATCCACTCCCTACACACCATGGGCAATTTACAGAGGGTCAATGAACCTACATAACATATTTTACTGGCGTTTTTGCAACAGTGGCGCAAAAAGGTGACCAGTGAATTGCAAATTAAAGCTTTGGATTCAGAGTCCATTGCCAGCAATCATAGTTTCCCAGGCAATGTGTTCCAAGTCCCAAATGTTACAGATACAGGGAGGATGTGTAGGATGTATATTTAAAAAATCACAGAATATTGGAAACATGTGGGTTTGCCTTTGTTTGGAAGAGAAGGTTTATTTTCTAGAAGAGTCTCCAAAAACATGAGTTGTTTTCCTCCCTTTCATAGCTTTTTTCCACATTCTGAAATCCCCTTGTTCGTGTGAACAATTGTTGTTCCAAATCCGTTACAAAAACACCTCTGCTTTAAAGGTCACAGTAGATTCTCATGTCCACCTCCTTTAGTGGCAGCCATTCCACCTCCCACCCATTCTGCAGAATGGTATGCAAAAGCCTCCAGCATTCAAATGAGAAGCAGCTCACGATGCAGCGAGTAGCACACTTAGCAACAAATTATAACCAAAAACAGCAGGGATAATTATTGACGCAAAGCTTATGACAAGAACAAACTAGCTGCCACACTAAAAACTTTAGAGTATTGAAATATCGCTATATTATTTCTTCACGCTTAGAAAGAAAATTATGCAAATCTTAACCCTTCTGTAGTTTGGGGCATTTTAACCAGTTTTCTTGAACAAATTATCAAGAAAATGCTGCTTTAAAAAAAAAAAATTTTTTTAAAGAAAAGTTGTGCAAAAATTATTTAGCAAATTTATTCAACACTGAAAACAAAACTGATGATTCCAATTTTAGTTAGCTTCAAGTTGTTATTTTTTTAATAAATTGGACTAGATCACTAGAACTTTAAAGGAATATATGAAGTATATGTCTGTGACTACATTATGATGAACTGCATCTCTGCAGTGGTTTGGAATCGTTCAGTTTGCTTCCATCCACATTGTATTTTTCATTCTCAAAAGAGGAAGACCTTTGGATGCCATGAAATTACTGTCTTAATTGTATGATTTTCTTTTTAATCTGTTTTATTTTAAATTGCATTGTTCACAGCAAACTAAAATGACTAGAAGCACAGCAAGATTCTAAATTTCACTATCAGGACATTTTTAGAAATAAAACTGATCATGACTGTTTTGCCCGATATTAATTTTGGAGTTCCATAAGTGGATGGTGTCGAACTGTAACAGCTTAAAAGCAAATTGATGAACTGGTTTGATATTGGGGATTTCCAGTTCCAAATGTGATTGCATTACAAAAATGTGACCATAACCTGTAGGAATGGGATAGAAAACATAATGGCCCTAAAATGACTATTTTGTGTCTTCTGTCAAATGGAATTAAACAAAGAGATTTGAATTTATTGCTAATGAAATGTTTGTGAAGTGCAGTCACTGTTGGTCAGTACAGTGGCACAGCCGGTACAGCTGCTGCCTCACAGCTTAAGAGACCCGGGTTCGATCTAAACCTCAGGGGCTGTCTGTGTGGAGTTTGCATGTTATCCCTGTGACACCACATGGGTTTCCTCCCACATCTCAAAGACATGCAGGTTTGCAAGTTAATTGGCCCCTAGTTTGTAGGAAATGGGATAACAGAGCTGGGGTGATCTATTGTCAGCATGGATTTAGTGGGCCGAAGAGCATGTTTCCTCACTGTATCCCTAAACTAAATAGGCAATTTGCTCATGCTGAGACTACATTTGAGAAAACATCACTACAAGGTGAAGCTTTCTTGTAAGCATTGGCAAACTCATCAGGGGAAGATGTGCCCGGCTTATGTTTCAAAGAATCTTGTGCATCTATAATATCACAAGCAAAATGATTATATTCATCATTAAATTGTTTCCACCCTCCCTTTCAATAAATAGACACGAAGTGCTGGAGTAACTCAGCGGGTCAGGCAGCAGCTCCGGAGAAAAAGGATAGGTGATGTTTGGACTGAAGACTGAAGAAGGGTCACAACCCGAAACATCGCCCATCCTTTTTCTCCAGAGATGCTGCCTGACCCGCTGAGTTACTCCAGCACTTGTGTCATCTCTGGCATAAACCAGCAGCTGCAGTTCTTTTTTTTCTACATCGGAAGCTTTAAAAAAATGTCTGCAATATCCAATACCGATGTTTTGTTATAGTAGTCAAAAAAATTATTCATACAAATGTCTTTTGACATTTATTTTGACGTTTGAAAAAAAATTATTCATACAAATGTCTTTTGACATTTATTTTGACGTTTGAAAAAAAATTATTCATACAAATGTCTTTTGACATTCATACAAGTCAGTTTGAATGAAAAGTAATGAATAAAAATGGCTGGAATTAAATTAATTGGAAGATTTGTTTAGCAGTTAAATTCTAGTGACCAAACCCTGGCCCAGAAGCATCATGTCATATTTGCCAAGGGCAATAGGCGAGAGAATAAAAACAAAGTGTTACAGAGGGGAAAAAAAGTAATTGGAACTGAGTGGATTTGAATGAATGAGAGATTTCTGCCTACGTTGCGCGACTGCTGGCTAATCCAGGCCCAGCCCACTTGCTGCAAAGCGCTGACTCCGCAGCGCCAGGCGAGGGTGCCAAGATTCACTCACACATGGGACCATGGCGCTGTAGTTTGTCAGCGCGGCCACTAGGCGCTTGTAGACCTCGCACCGCGCCCACATCAACCTTCCCACCTTAAACATGGTCCAAGCCAAGCGAGCTGCAAACTCAATGATCTGCATGCAGCCTTCTCGTTTGAATTTAAAAAAAATTTTTTTTAGCAAACGTTAAACACAAACTATCCCCCGAGTGACAACCGTTTGCAAAGACTTGCATTTGCAGGCTCAGGGGTGAAAAGGGAGGGGAGGGTGAAGAGGCACTCACCGTTCGTGCTATACGGCTGGCAGTTCCAGGAATCGCTCCATGTGCAATTCTGCCAGATATCCAAACTAATGGAATCGCTGTAATACCACCAGGACTGTACAGAGAAAAACAAAAAAAATCGCACGACATCAGACACGACTTCTGCAGACGAAATTCCAGTCAATTCAACGGGATATTTTATGGTTGACATGCATCTGATTGTGAACAGTCTGGAATCAACATCTGGACATCGTTAATTCGAAATGCATTTTGTTTCGTGACCAGCGAACCCTTTTAAACTCAAATCGGCGCCACACTCATTTAAAACCGGTAAATATTCTCTCTTTGGAATTTTTTTTAGCAACTTCTAGGTATTGATTTTTTTTGAAACGAATAAAAATTCATAACTATTTATCTAGAAAGGAAAAGTTGCAACCACTTCAAAAGTAAATAAATTCCGAGATCGAATATATAATCATTAAATTTGATCGATCCCGTGCATTAGTTTTCTCAAACTATATAGATATATATTTTTAAATAATTCTAATTGATAACCGTGCTGAGAACATTGAGTGCACTTTTGCAACGTCTATATCTGTCTCGGTCCAAAGGCAGAGGAATTTTTGGTTGTACTTACATTAACAATGGTAGAAATAAGCAGCAACACCAGTACGCTCAGATGAAGCACAATGATACCAGCCAACAATACGATCATTTTGACGACTTTTCAAGTAGAAGACTATTAAAACAAAAAGAGAGGGAGCCGAGAAAATAAAATGAAGTGAATTGCCTACAAACTAACTACAAGCAAAGAGCTCCAACGATGTCTGGCGCTTTCGCTCCCCACTGCAGAGATCTTATTAGAACTAGGGCGTGTCAGCCAGGCAGGACAGCGAACGTCCGATAGAGGACGCCTCTAATGGGCACCGTTAGATTGTGAGTGAACCATACTCGCTTGCACTGTTTAAACTGCACAATCTTTACAGTTAAAACAAATGTTCACTACGATGAAAGTTTGCATCCATCGCTTTACGGCTACGTCATCCTCAACTAAGAATATAAGAAATCCAAAACACACTTTTCCAGGACACCAGAGGTAAAATATATTTAACATTGCAATAAAATGCTACATATTTAAGCGTTCAATTAATAATTCAGAATATATTCCTCTAAATGCAAAACCGAGTCCACCTAATTTGCAAACAAGCAGCGTTTTGCACACTTAAGGTCACACTTTGTCCCTTTCCTGCAATTTTTTGGTCCCTGAAATGACAATATCAATTTTAAATCATTGGAACCGTATTTCTTTCATTCATTTAAATAAAAAGAACAAATGAGACCAGCGGTTAGATGACACCAGCCCGCCAAATAATTAACTGCGAGTCTGTCTGGTGATGGCTCTCAGTCATTCCTTTCGGATTTAGAATGGATGAAGCAGGAAAATAAACAGTCGGGAGAGATCGCGCCAGTTCCAGGGTCTGTGTTTTTATTAGTCCCAACCCCAGCCCGATCCTCACAAAGGCGCCTTTCAGCCAGAGAGCCGAGTCCATTTCTGACACTCGCCACAGTGAAATTAGCAAGCGCGGGTGATCACATCACAACCAAGCTCCCACACCACAGACAGCACTTCCAGCTACCAAATAAACCCCGCTCTACAAACTCCAAACTCAGCCTTGCAATTGATATATAATATAAGAAATTATATCAAGGGTCTCCCATTCCTTCTCTCCCGAGATGCTGCCTGACCTGCTGAGTTACTCCAGCATTTTGTGAAGAAATACTTGCAATTGATAATCGATACATGGCGTGAAACCAGCAGAGCGTTTCGTTAAATAAACAAACGGCAACATGTGGCAAACTCCATCCATCCCTCCCCAAAACAACATCTGGAAACCCGTTTCTTATATTCCACTCGACTCGCTGACGAGTCCTTGGGCAAAGGCAAAGGCATTCGCGTTTGTTGCAGAAACAGATGGGCGAGAATGTTTAATAAATCAAATAAATAAATAAAATGGTGCTGGAAGATCACGAATCGCCGCCGCCTCCTCTGCACCAGGACTCTTCAAACCGCGGCTATAATTAAAACCGCTCCCCACCAACTCTCTCGGCTTCTCTCAAAAGTCCAGAAAATAAACATCCAATTTATTTCATATAAAAAAAATATGAAAAAAAAGGTGCAACAAAGCACTCGAGCGTTTCAGACCACATTTTCCATATAAGTAGCATTCTGTCAAACTCACTTTCCAACAGTTGTCAGACGCATAAACAAAAACTCATTTAAACCCTTCAGATATTTTTGAGCAAAATAAAGAGATTCAACTTACTCTGTGCAGATTCTGGACAATCGAGTCGTGTGTGATGTGTGTGTGTGGGGGGGGAACGAGAGAGAGAGAGACAGAGAGACCTCGACGTTAACAGCAAAGTCCCGTCAAAGAAACTTGACGCTTAAAAAGTGGCCCCTTTAGTAGGAGCAACGCCCTGGCTACGCACGGCGCCTGGGGTGTGTCTGCAGCTAGTTTCCAATCGCCAGCAGCGTGCGGGCATCGCCCGTTATCGGCTGTGAACCCAGAGGGGCGGCAGGGAACAGGACCTGAACCTGGGCTCACACACGCACACTCACACACGCACACACTCACACACTCACACACTCACATACACACCCACACGCACACTCACATACACACACTCACACACACATATACACACTCACACACACACACGCTCACACACATATACACACTCACACACATACACACTCACACACACACTCACACACACACACACTGCAGCCACCAGATGCCAACCCTCGCTGTTGCCAATTCCAACAGGCGCTGCATGAAGCGGGCACGTCCCCGCTCTGTGTCAGACCCACTGAAGACAACACACAAAAATGCTGGAGCAACTCAGCGGCTCAGGCAGCAGCATCTCCGGAGAGAAGGAAGGAATGGGTGACGTTTCAGCCTCGAGAAGAAGTGTCTCGACCCGAAACTTCTCCCATTCCTTCTCTCCAGAGACGCTGCCTGACTCGCTGAGCCACTCCAGCTTTCAGCACCTATCGTCGGCGTGAACCAGCGTCTGCGGTTCCTTCCAGCACAGTGTTTACTGTATGTAGCTCTCTTTTTAAAACTTTGCTGCATTTCGGAAAACTGCCTTGAAACCGGACCCACACTCGTGTGTTATTAATTGTTGCACCTTTATCGTGAGCCTAATTGAATCCCATTATTAAAAAATCTACTTCAGAATAAAGCGTAGCCGATTATGGGTGAATGCAGTAACACTGTGTGTGTGTGTGTATCATTGGGAAAAGTCTGTCCATCGCCTGGTGCCGGGTGGATGGTCCCCGCCCCGCTCACACTCACTGCTACATTCATTCGGCTGTGATGCATCAGGGTGATGTCCAGGAATTCCAGTGACTCAGTTCGCCTGGACTCTGCCCTGCCTTTTTTTTGTGTGTCTCTGAATTGTTTATAGATACAAAGGGAAACAAAACGGCAGAGGCAGGCAGCAAGGGAAATCCTGCGGATTACTCAACTGAAGGAAGCGCACCCATGTCAGTGGGAACTCCCTCTTGCCGAGACAGAAGGGAGTTGGTGGCATAACTTCGACCCTTCTTTTTTTCCGTCCTGTTTCTAAACTGTTCGGTTCACCCTCGCACCTTCATAGTTGAATGCAGCCCCCCCCCCCCCCCTCTTCCCCTCCTCCATTCTTGCCTTCCTTTCCCCACTCTTTTCCCTGAGTTAAATAGCTCCACTTCACCACCTATCCCCCCTCTCTTCTCTGTGATCGACCTGGAAGGGAAAAAACTATCCATTTCACACCCCCGCCTTCCCCTGTGCCCCACCTGGATGTGCACCCATTTCTCCTTTTCCCTTGGCATCGGAGCAGATTTGACCCATTGAGCCTGCTCCACCTAGATGGCTGATCTATTTTCCCTCTCAACCCCAATTATCCTGCCTTCTCTCTGTTGCCTTTGACACCCTTACTAATCAAGAACCTACCAATCTCCACTTTAAAAATACCTAATTGACTTGGCCTCCGTCACAGTCTTGTGGCAATGAATCCCACAGATTCACCACCCTCTGGCTAAAGAAATCCCTCACCCTCCACCTGTTTTCCTTTCTCTGGCATCACATTCCACACCTCTGCTAGCCTTATCTCAAACGTTTTGTCTTTTCGTCTCTAGCCTTTGTCCACCATCTGCTAATCAAGCCATCCATTACCCGTATCCACCTATTACTTGCCAGGCTTTGTTCACCTCTCATCCAGCTTTCTCCCCCTAGTCCCCCAGTACAATCAGTTCTTAAGACCCCCAGAAATGTCACCAATCCATGTTCTTCAGAGATGCTGCCTAACCTGCTGAGTTACTCCAGTACTTTGTATATTTTTTGCATAACTGGATTTGCCTATTTTGGAACCTGTGGCTCTGATGAATTGTAGAAAATTGTCACTGTTCACATGCATGCTCAAGGGATGAGTGAAACAAGAGCAAACACCAGCTCAATGTTCATTCACCAGAAGGAATGTTGGACATCATCATGAAATACTAACTAATTTTCAATCTCCTCTAGTTTATTTTAGAGATACAGTGCAGAAACAGGCCCTCCTGCCCACTGAGTGCACGCCTACCAGTGATCACCACTAACATAATCTTACACACACTAGGGACCAAAGCCGATTAACCTACAAACCTGCACGTCTTTGGAATCTGGGAGTAAACCGGAGCCCTCGGAGAAAACCCACGCAGTCACGGGGAGAAGCACAAACTCCATGCAGACAGCACACGTAGGCAGGATTGAACCCGGGCCTCTTGCGCCGTAAGGCAGCAAGCAACTCTACCACTGTGGTGGCCCAAAGTTGGAGAAAATTGGTGCTGTTTTTAATACATGCTCAAGGGGTGAGATGGCATCTGTGGTGAGCGAAATAAGAGCAAACACCAGCTCGATGTTCATTCATCAGAAGGAATCTTGGACATCGTCAACATGAAATGCAGAGTCATTTTTAATCTCCACTACTTTCCCATTTTTCCAGTTGCCCCATTACAGGAAGGACATGGAGGCTTTAGAAGGTCCAGAAGATGTTCACCAGAATTCCGCTTCGATTAGGGAGTGTCAGCTCCAAGAAAAGGCTGGACAAACTTGGATTGTCTTCTTTCGAACATTGGAGATTGAGGGGAGACCTGATAGAAGTGTGTACATTTATGAGAGACATAGATAGCACAGACAGTCAGAATCTTTTTTTCAAGGGTGGAAATATCAAAGACGAGAGGGCATAGCTTGAAACGAGAAGGGCAAAGTTGAAAGGAGGTGTGTGGGCCAATTTTGTTTACACAGATCGCACTGCCAGGGATGGTGGGAGAGGCAGATAGTGGTGTTTAAGAGGGTTTTAGAAAGACTCATGAATATGCAGGAAGTGGATGGATATGGATCGCATGCAGGCAGAGGAGATTAGGTTAACGTGGCAACAAATTTAGCGCAGACATAGTGTGCTGAAGGTCCTGTTCCTGTGCAGTAGTTCCATGTTCTATGTTTACTTCATGTTTCCAACATCTGCAATGCTTCTCTTTGCTTTGTTTTAAAATCTATTAATGCTGATTGATCTTCTGCGGCATTGCTCACGGGTAGCTTAACATCTGCCATTTGATTACAATGTATATTTAAGTAGTTGTAGTTTTGTACTACAAATGTGTTTAAACTGGTGCATTCCGATGATGGACAGAAGCCAGATACTCAAAGGTGTCCCTTTGTGACCCTTGCTACACCCATTCACTGCAAGTGGTTTGCTAACGCCACTTCTCCACCATCCTATTAAACGTTGGGTAGACCGATATATTTGTGATGAGAAGCTACAAAGGCCGGAGGAGATTACACAGATAAGTAGAAGTGAGACCATGGAAAGGGGAGGAGGGTAGGCAGTAGATGTGAACAAGCGAAGGAAGTTTACGGTCACGGCGCTAATGAAATAGAAGCATTAAATATTAATTTCTACATTAATTCTGTCGGATAAGAGTTGGTCTTGGCATCGTGTTCAGCACAGACATTATGGGCCGAAGGGCGTATTCTTGCGCTTTACTATTCTACGTTCTATGATGATATCCAGCTCCTCATCTCCACCAAGTCAATCTCCCCCACCACACACTCTACACTGACAAACTGCATCACTGAAATAAAATCTTGGCTTCAATCAAATTTCCTCAAACTCAATTGCAATAAATCTGAAATCATCATCATTGGTCCAAAAACGCTCACCAAATCCACCCAAAACATCATCCTCAATATTGATGGTCTCCCAGTATCCACCTCCCCTCACATCCGGAATCTTGGAATCATCTTTGATCAAACCCTCTCCTTCGACAAACACATCAAACACATCACAAAGACAGCCTTCTTCCACCTCAAAAACATTGCCCGTCTCCGTCCATCCCTCTCCTCCACAGCTGCAGAAACCCTCATCCACGCCTTCATCACCTCCCGTCTGGACTACTGCAACAGCCTCCTCTATGGCGCACCCTCAAAAATCATCAGTAAACTTCAATACATTCAAAACTCCGCTGCCCGTCTACTCACCCACACCCTGATCCGTGACCATATCACCCCCGTCCTTTACAAACTCCACTGGCTCCCCATCCCCCAGAGAATCCAGTACAAAATCCTCCTCATAACCTACAAAGCCCTCCATAACCTGGCCCCATCCTACCTGACCGACCTCCTCCACAGGCACACTCCCACCTGCACCCTCCGCTCTGCTGCTGCCAATCTCCTATCCCCCCACATCCGGACCAAACTCAGATCCTGGGGGGACAGGGCTTTCTCCATCGCTGCTCCCACCCTATGGAACTCACTACCCCAAACCGTTAGAGACTCCTCCACACTCACCACATTCAAAACATCACTGAAGTCTCATCTGTTCAGTACTGCCTTCAACCACTGAAGGTCACCTCACCTTCTGTCTCCTTTCTCTGTTCGTTTACTTATTTACTTATTTATCTATTTATGCATTTCCCTATGTTCTCTAAATCCCTGTAAAGCGTCTTTGAGTATATGAAAAGCGCTATATAAATGTAATGCATTATTATTATTATTATAACATATGTTCTATGTTACGTCTTGGTAAATGTTAAACCACAGGAATTAGATGTTTACATGACAAATCATTATATATAAGCTAGGTACAAGTAGGCAACAACGAGATCAAAACCTTTCAGAATGTCAAGAGCATAACAACAATATCTGCAGTTGTTAAACGATCAGTTACTGCAATGCAGATGAGTTTATTCTGGAAGTCGAGTTGTGACAGGCAAATGTCTAAGAGATAGGGTCAAATGGAAGTGCCAGAGTGAAAGAATTAACTCCGAAAGTCTTTGGACAGGTTCAGAAAGTGCTTCAGTACAAATTAAAGTATTGACCGGATATTAAGGTGATTAAGAAATGCCAGGCGAAAATATAGGGAAATATGCAGAAAGGATCTGACATTCAATTGTTTGAAGCAATGATTTACTGAATAGTTGAAGAGAAATGAGGGCAGGAGAAATCGCAGAGGGGGAGCAGTGAGAGAGCATGTTGCTAAACTCTCGTCGAAGAGAGGAGGGGAACTTCTTCAAAGTGGACATACCTCGAAGAGAAATGTCTCCCGAGATGCTGCCTGACCTGCTGAGTTACTCCAGCATTTTGTGAATACTGAATAGTTGATTTGATTTAGAGAAGTACACCACAAAACTGTCCTCTGGCCCACTCTGTCCATGGTGACCGCTAACCACCCATTTTACACTAATTTAATCCAATTTTTTTTTCATGTGGTTATCAATTTTCTCCAGATTCTACCACTCACCCACACATTAAAGACAATTCAGAGCAGCTAATTAACCTACCAACCCGCACGCCTTTGGAATGTGGTTTCTGTAAGTTTACAAAAAAAGACACAAGAGGCTGTAGTAACTCAGTGGGTCAAGTAGCATCTCTGGAGAACCTGGATAGCTGATGTTTCAGGTTGGCACCCTTTGTAGGATCTGAAGAGTGTAGATGGGCATGTTGGTCGGCGTGGGTAAGTTGGGCCGAAGAGCTTGCTTCCACGCTGTGTGACTCTATGATTCTAAAGATTTTATGGGATGGTTCCGAACAGTCATCTAGCAAAGTGTTTCATCAGACATTCTTGTGTAGTAGTGATACCATCAAAGACGTACAGGTATGTAGGTTAATTGGCTGGGTAAATGTAAAAATTGTCCCTAGTGGGTGTAGGATAGTGTTAATGTACGGGGATCGCTGGGCGGCACGGACTTGGTGGGCCGAAAAGGCCTGTTTCCGGCTGTATATATATGATAAGAGTTTCCATACAGCTTCCTTTCAGGAAAGCCCAACACTTTGTCCAAACAGGACCTGCAGTTGGATTTCTTCAGTTATTGAATCTTCCTGGAATAATTCAATTGATCCTTCCTTCACCTTGAGCATAACAACATGGAGAACTGCCATTCTTAATATACCGAGAAGTGCAAAAAGAAATAAAACGTTTTGTGATATAAAGATGAAACAGAAATCACCATTGGAGTTTTGTCCTCTAAAAGATCTCTACACCAAAGATGTGAAAATGAAAAACAAAACCGCAGATGCTGGAAAGCGAAAATAAAAATAAAAAATGCTTGAAATACTCAGCGGGTCAGGCTGCATCTATGAGAAGACAAACAGAAATCATGTTTCAGATCAACGTGCTGCCAGAAGTTCCAGGATTTCTTGTCTTTATCTTCACCATATACTTTGTAATACGTTTAGTTTAATTTAGTTTATTGTCACGTGTACGGGAGTACAATGAACAGCTTTTGTTGCGTGCTATCCAGTTAGCGGAAAGACAATACATGATTACAATCGAGCCATTTGAAGCGTATAGATACACGATAAGGGAATAACGTTTAGTGCAAGGTAAAGCCAGCAAAGTCCGATCAAGGATAGTCCGAGGGTCACCAATGAGATAGTTCAGCACTGCTCTATAGTTGTTGCCTGATAACAGCTGGGATGAAACTGTCCCTGAATCTGGAGGTGTGTGTTTTCACACTTCTATACCTATTGCCTGATGGGAGAGGGGAGAAGAGGGAGCGGCCAGGGTATAACTCAACCTTGGTTATGCTGCTGGACTTGACGAGGCAGCAGAGACCCAAGAGACGGCAGATGCTGGAATCCTGAGTAAAAACAAACTGCCGAAGGAACTCAGCAGGTAAGGCAGCATCTGTGGAGGGAAATGGACAGATGTCGTTTCAGGTCTGGACATTCCTCAGACTGATGGAGTAGAGGGGAGATTTCCACTAGCTTCTGGAGAAGGGTCCTGATTTGAAATGTCACCTGTCCCTTTCCCTCCACAGATGGTGTCTGACCCACTGAGTTCTTCCAGCAGTCAGTTTGTTTCTCTTTGTGCTTTTATCAGTGTATTGAGAGTGGCCTGGATTTCAATGTTCCTGGCTTGGTTTTGAGACTGTCATCTAGCATGTTCAACAGGTAGAAAACAGACACAATCTGGTTCCTAATAAAGAAACAAGGAACTGTAGGTGCTGATTCACACAAAAGGCCACAAAGTCCTAGAGTAACTCAGTGGGTCAGGCAGCATCTCTGGAGAATCTGGGTAGATGATGTTTCACTTTGGGACCCTTCGAAGGGTCTGAAGAGGGATCCTGACCCAAAACGTCACCTATCCAGTCAAACCTCTGTCAGGGCTCTTCCATAAGTCTTAGTTTGTCTGTTGTTCCAACTACAATGAAAGCAAAACCTTGCAGATACGAGATACCCAAGTCAAATACAGAAAGTGGTGCAAGTACGCAGCAGGCCACAGAGCATCTACGTAGAGAGAAGCAGAGTAAAGGTTTCAGGTCAATAAACCTCCAGTAGTCAAGCTTGTCTAATTGTTATATGTACCGGCAACTGAACAATGAAATTCTTACCTGCTGAGCTTGACAGGCACATTAAAGCAACCAACATAATAAACCATTATTAATACAACGTCTTTTGCAGATTGATAATTTGCAGATTGGCACGGTGGCGTAGCGGCAGTGTTGCTGCCTTACAGCACCAGAGACCCAGGTTCCAGCCTGACAATGGGTGTTGTCTGTATGGAGTTTGCACGTTCTCCCTGAGACCACATGGGTTTTCTCCAGGTTCTCCAGTTTTCTCCCACATTCCAAAGACAGGTTTGTAGGTTTGTTTAAACTGTAAATTGTCCCTAGTGTGTGTAAGATAGTGTTAGCATGTGGGGATTGCTGGTTGGCATGGACTCAGTGGACTGAAGGGGCCAGTTTCTGCACTGTGCCTCCAAATTAAACTAAAAGCTTAATTCTGTGAATGACTGTGAATCTCAAATCTATGAATATCACCATCTTCAACAATACAAAGAATATCTGTTTGAGGTAATGCATTCTCAATTAATGGCCTGCTTAAGAATCCACATTCTCAGGGGAAGAAGGGTTCCAACCTGAGATGTTACCTAACCAAGTTCTCCAGAGATGCTGCCTGACTCATTGAGTTACTCCAGTGCTTTGTGTCCTGAGGTGAATAGCCCCAGTATTTCCTCCAGAACAACAGATCCTAAAAGTAGAGCTTCAAATGAGAGGAAAGATTTAAAAGGGATCGGAAGATCAACTTTTTCCACACACAGAGGGTGGTGTGTATATAAGGAATCAGCTGCCAGAGGAGGTGGTAGAGGCATGCATGAGTATGACATTTAAAGTACATTGTTAGGAAAAGGTTCGAAGGGATATGGGCCAGATACTGGCAAGTGGGACTAGTTCAGGTTGTGCCAACTGGGCCAGTTTCTGTGTTGTGCAGTTCTCCATGACTACGATGCTATAAACGTGGTAAACTAATTGCTGGCAAGTTATGAGCATGACCACTTCTTTCAGAGGACCTGAACCTTTGGAATCTCAACCCAGAGCAGCGTGGAGACTGAGTCATCGAACATGGGAGTGAAGGTTCTGGGGAAGGGGCAGGGAAATAAACTGGTGGCCAAGGTTTATTCAGATTAGTCATGGAGTGGCAGAGTTGGTCATCAGGCTGCATAGAGCCCTGCTGCTTTTTCCGACATGACAAAGGAATTAGTCATTTTATACTGAGTGTTCCCTAGAAAAAGTCTAAACATTTCCTGTCACTCACTTATATCAATGAGAACATTTTATTTTAACTTGGATGTACCACACCCTGAATACTTCTTCCTGAGAGAAATTTCAGACACGTATTTTTCATCTAGAGACACTCCCAGCTGAATGTTCAGGTTGAAGGACATCGGATGTAGAGGCCAACGTCACCTTCTCTTCACACAACTATAACAATTGCCCTCCATGACGCAAAAGATTACTCCTCCTTAGAAAAAAGGAGATTTTGATCACGCTTGCCCATGTCTAATTTTGTAACTCGGTTTCATTAGTTTAATTTAGAGATACAGCGTGGAAACAGGCCCTTCAGCCCACCCTGTCCAGGCCGACCCTTTCACACTCATTCTATGTTATCCTGCATTCACATCCTACACACTAGGGGCAATTTGCTCAGGCCACTTTATCTATAAACCTGCAAGTCCTTCGTAAGTGGGAAGAAACTGCAGCACCCGATGAAAACCCAAGTGGTCACATGGAGAACGTGCAAACTCCACGCACACGGCACCCATAGTCAGGATTGAACCTGGATCTCTGGCGCTCTGAGGTAGTCTCTGGCACTCTGAGGTACCGCTGCACTGCTGTGCCGCCCAATTACATTTCATATTGTTTAAACTGTCAAGGAACATAAAACATAGAACAGAAATCAAAGGAACAGGCCCTTTGGCTCTCAATGTCAAAGCCAAACATGATGCCAAGATCAATTCTTATTTGGCTGCACATAATCCATATCCCTCCATTCCGTGCATATCCGCGAGCCCATCTAAAAGTTTCCTAAATGCCACGATTGAATCTGCCTCCACCATCACCCCAGGCAGCGTGTTCTAGCCATGCACTACCATCTGTGTAAACAATTTGCAGTACACATCTCCTTTAAACTTTGCCCCTCTCACTGTAAGGCTATGCCTTCTGGCATTTGATATTTCTATCCTGGGTTTGACTGTCTACCCTATCTATGCCTGTCATAATTTTATATACTTCTGTCAGGTTTAGTTTCGTTTAGAGACACAGCATGGAAACATGCCCTTCAGCCCACTGAGTTCACGCCAACCAGCAATCAACCATACACTAGTTCTATCCCACACACTAGGGGCAATTTACAGAGGCTAATTGATCTCCAAACCTGCACGTCTTTGGAATGTGGGAGGAAACCGGAGCACCTGGGGAAGACTCACATGGTCATAGGGAGAACGTGCGAACTCCGTACAGACAGCACCCATAATCAGGATCGAACCCGGGTCTCTGGCGCTGTAAGACAGCATCTCTACCACTGCGCCACTGTGCCGCCCCAGATCTTCCCTCAACCTCCGACATTCCAGAGAATACTATCCAAGTCTATCGGCACGGTGGCGCAGCGGTAGAGTTGCTGCCTTGCAGCGAATGCAGTGCCGGAGACTCAGGTTCGATCCTGACTACGGGCGCCGTCTGTACGGAGTTTGTACGTTCTCCCCGTGACCTGCGTGAGTTTTCTCCGAGATCTTCGGTTTCCTCCCACACTCTAAAGACGTACAGGTTTGTAGGTTAATTGACTGGGTAGATGTAAAAATTGTCCCTAGTGTGTGTAGGATAGTGTTAATGTGCGGGGATCGCTGGGCGGCGCGGACTTGGTGGGCCGAAGGGCCTGTTTCTGCGCTGTATCTCTAAATCTAAAAATCTAAAATCAAACTCTCCCTGAAGCTAATATCCTCTAATCCAGCCTTCATTGTGGTAAACCACCTATGCACTCTCTCAAAAGCCTTTAGGTCCTTTCTAAATCGGGACATCCAGAATTTAACACATTACTCAAAATGTGGCCTAACCAAAGTCCTATGAAGGACTGCCATGTTTGTACAATGCAACTTTTAATTTAGATTCAATAAATAATCTACAACTAAACCAAACTACAAATATTAGCTCATTCATTTTGTACTTCATGACATTCACAGTAATCAGGCTGCATCAACATTTATTACCATCAGTTGATGACTGTTTAATGTCCTTTGAGGCTTTAGGCTATGCCTAACATCAAAGATGCTATTAATTTAAATTGGTTCACAATATCCCAGCCTATGTATGTCAAGAGAGAATCTAATGTCATAATGTTTGGTGTTGGTTCACTGCCTAAAACCGAATTCTGGTTCAGTTCTAAAAAAGGCACCCGGTATTGATACAGAAAGCAGCATGTTTTTTATTAAATGAAAGAGAAACAAATTGAATGAGCCAAATGGGAACGAACTGCCCCAAAGCATTAAGTCCCACAGTTGCATCTGTGAGCTATGGCCCAGCATTCTTGTTCTTTTGTTTGATTGTTTGAATCCCATTTGGCTCTCTGACTCCCTCACACCTAATTAGTGCTGGGCCACAGCCACAAGTCCATTTCATGGTATTGCCTCATTAGGATTATACAGAAGGTTTTTATTCTCAACGATACAGGTCCAAAATCCATGCAGATTGCAACCTGAATTTCATCAGCCGACCAGGAGAAGTCTGTCATTTTTTGTTGTTGGTGCCTGCACAAATTACGTCAGAACTTACTTTTGTGTTTTCTTACTGACACTTAAGGTGAAAAGCCATGGATGATAGAGTGGGAACACCAAATACGAGATACGAGAAGACAAAAAAGACACAAAGTGCTGGAGTAACTCACAGGTGATAGGAGCAGAATTATGCCATTCAGTCCAACAAGTCCACTCCACCATTCAATCATGGCTGATCTTACTTTCTCTCCTAGCCCCATTCTCCTGCTTTCTCCCCATAACCCCTAACAACTCAGCATGTCAGGTAACATCTCTGGAGAACATGGATGGGCGACGGTTCAGGTCAGGACGCATCTTCAGACCGGCCTCGCTCCTCTTCTGTTGTGTCCATTGCCATCGCCGGCTCCATCCTCCTGGTCTCTGAGGTCTTCAGTGGATGAGCGGCAGTGGCTCAGCGGGAGCCACTTCCAGGCCCGCTGGGTTCCAGGCCACGGTCCACTGGGCCCCCCCCAGTGCAGATGGGCTCCGTGACTGCCCCCTGCAGGCCACGGTCTGCTACACCCCCCCCCCCCCAGCACAGGCGGGCTCCGCGACTGCCCCCTGCAGGCCACGGTCTGCTACGCCCCCCCCCAGCACAGGCGGGCTCCGTGACTGCCCCCTGCAGGCCACGGTCCGCTGGGCCCCCCCAGCACAGACGGGCTCCGTGACTGCCCCCTGCAGGCCACGGTCCGCCGGCCCTGTCGGCCGCGATGCCCTGTTGGTCTTCAGGGCTTCAATTAGGCCATTTATTTATTGACTTATTAATTAATTAATTTATTTTATTTGTTGATTTAAAGTCCAGAATCAGCAGGAATGTTCACTCTGACCCTTCAGATGGTCACCAGTTGCTCCCTTTCCTCAATCTCCCATTTTTTGATCAATTTTTCCCTTCATCCCTGACACCCACATTCAAAGCATCATTCCTGGGTGCATGTGTGAATATCCTGTGGTATCTAGATTGGTCCACTGTGGTTCCACCCATGCTTCCTCCCCCCACTCCCCTACCCCCCCCCTCCCCTACCCCCCCCTCCCCTACCCCCCTCCCCTACTCCCACCTCTCCCCTACCCCCCCCCCCCATTAGCCAACATCTGCCTAACTGAGACGTCAGGTTGAGACGTCTGAAGAAGGGTCTGGACCCGAAACATCACACATTCCTTCTCTCCAGCGATGCTGCCTCTCCCAATGAGTTGCTCCAGCATTGTGTCTACCCATTCTCTATTATGCTTTACTCAGATAGGCACAGGCACAAAATAAAACAGCTCGTAGATCAGTGGCGAGTCTATCAAACAAGTTGGTTTAAGAAAATAACTGCAGATGCTGGTACAAATCGATTTATTCACAAAATGCTGGAGTAACTCAGCAGGTCAGGCAGCATCTCGGGAGAGAAGGAATGGGTGACGTTTCGGGTCGAGACCCTTCTTCAGACTGAAGAAGGGTTTTGACCCGAAACGTCACCCATTCCTTCTCTCCCGAGATGCTGCCTGACCTGCTGAGTTACTCCAGCATTTTGTGAATGAATAAACAAGTTGGTTTATTGGAAGCCTTAAACAGCAAGCACTGGGAAACAATGAGAGAAGCCAAAGTTTTTAAGCCAGATACAGGGTATGGGTATAGCACAAAATTCCCTCCTACAATTTCTCACCTCGCTCATTGCAGATGAACTTCCTGCAAATGTTTTAAAGAATAGTTTCTTCATCTAACAAACCTGGGGCAGGGCAATCATACAGCAGTTCTTCAACAATTGCATTGGGCAACATCACCCTTGATGTCCATGCCCCATGTTACATGCCCTTAAAAAGGGTTCCAATTCCAGATAAAAATCATATCACAAGTCAAAAAGAGCTGACACCCACTTCACGAAGGCTTAAAGCATGAATAGATAACTTGAACATGTGTCGGAAGGAACTGCAGATGCTGGTTTATACCGAAGATAGACACAAAATGCTGGAGTAACTCAGGGGGTCAGGCAGCATCTCTGGAGAAAAAGAATTAGGTGACCTTTCGGGTTGGAATCCTTCTTCACTCTACCAATAGATTACTTGATCAACCTTTCGGTGTGTAAGTTCACCAGTGAGATGACTGAAACCTAAGGAAGTGCGAATATAGTATATACCTCTATTTCTGATTGGAACAATAAGGGTTAACATAAACATCAGGGAGGTGTTCCAAGCAAGTTATAAATAAAGACTGAATGTGATGGCATATGGGTGGTGCAATAAAGTTCCCATCCCAATTATCTGAATAATAGGCTTGATGACATAATTTATGTTGAACAATCATGGGCTCGTTGTAAAATTTCTGCCTTGTATTTTTTTTCTTTATACCACAAGCAATTGAGTCGTTCATCTGTTTTTTTCCCCAGCAAATGGCAGTGATCTTCCTCGTACCTGGAGTGCCACAGCTCCCAACAAGTTGCTCCGCATCTCTGCAATCAAGTTTTTAAACTGAGAATCGCGATTCAAGTCTGAATTAATTCTTGATGCAACAAATATTTCTTTATGTGAAAAAAATTAGCATGGAACCTGTGCATTGAACAAGCTTGTAATTTATGTAAACAATAGACAATAGACAATAGACAATAGGTGCAGGAGTAGGCCATTCGGCCCTTCTAGCCAGCACCGCCATTCAATTTGATCATGGCTGATCATTCTCAATCAGTACCCCGTTCCTGCTTTCTCCCCATACCCCCTGACTCCGCTATCCTTAAGAGCTCTATCTAGCTCTCTCTTGAATGTATTCAGAGAATTGGCCTCCACTGCCCTCTGAGGCAGAGAATTCCACAGATTCACAACTCTCTGACTAAAAAGGTTTTTCCTCATCTCTGTTCTAAATGGACTACCCCTTATTCTTAAACTGTGGCCCCTTGTTCTGGACTCCCCCAACATTGGGAACATGTTTCCTGCCTCTAACATGTCCAACCCCTTAATAATCTTATACGTTTCGATAAGATCCCCTCTCATCCTTCTGAATTCCAGTGTATACAAGTCTAGTTACTCCAGTCTTTCAACATATGACAGTCCCGCCATTCCGGGAATTAACCTAGTAAACCTACACTGCACGCCCTCAATGGCAAGAATAAACACTTCTTTCTGATTGATTATTCCGAGAGATATGAAGAAATCAAAACTATTTAATGGTGCATGAGTCACTGATAGCCAGACCAATGGCAAATAGATGAGACACGATTTGTTTAGCTTTGGCCATTCTGATATGCTTGCATTTCCTGGGTGCTAAACGCAAAAGTAACGAAGATTATTCTGCATGTTAAAAATGTCAAAGATATTCTAATTATTTTTAACGCTTTTTTTCCGAATAATTATTACCAGTTAACTAAAGTATAAGAAAATAACTGCAGATGCTGGTACAAATCGAAGGTATTTATTCACAAAATGCTGGAGTAACTCAGCAGGTCAGGCAGCATCTCAGGAGAGAAGGAATGGGTGACGTTTCGGGTCGAGACACTGCAGCTCATGCTCATTCCTGGACTTCGAAGGAGATCTAGAGAGTTCAAATCCCACCAATGCAGCTACGGAACTTAGTTATAAAGCTGTACAGCACGGAAACACGCCCTTCAGCCCACCTTGGCCATGCTGACCAAGTTACCATTTTGGGACAAGTCCCATTTGCCTGCATTTGACCCGTAGCCCTCTCAACCCTTCCTATCCAAATGCATTTTCAAAGTTGTGTGATTGTGTCCACTTCTACAGCTTCCTCTGGCAGCTCATTCTCGACACGTACAACCAGAGTGAAAAAGTCGCACCCCAGCTCCCGAAACATCCCCAGTCACCTTAAACCTAAACACTTTAGTTTTAGACTTCCGCAACTTGGGAGAAAGGATGTGAGCATTCATTTTATCCACATTCCTCTTGATCTTGTACACCGTAGTAAGCTCACCCCTCAGCCTCCTACATCACAATTTTCCAAATCTATATCCCCTAAATCCATGCTATTGGATGGACCAATATGCCAAATGGATTCTTAGTCATTGCTGAAATCCGGGACTTCCTACAACATAAAATATAATCTCGAATGCGAGCCTTGACTATTTTAAACTCAAGGACATAGTTACCAGTTTCATAGAGTCATAGTCATATAGCGTGGAAACAGGACCATCAGCCCAAATTGTCCACACTGATCAACGTGTCCCATCTACACTTGTCCCACCTGCCTGCATTTGGCCCATACCCCTCTAAACCCAACCTATCCATGTACTCGTCTAAATGTGCGATAATAGCCATCTCAACTACCTCCTCCGGCAGCTCATTCCATACACACCACCCACTGTGCAAAAGAATTACCCCTCAGATTTCCATTAAATCTTTCCATCTTCACCTTAAATCTATGCCCTTTGGTTCTCGATTCCTCTACTCTGGGCAAGAGACTGTGCATTTACCTGACCTATTCCTCTCACGATTTTGTACGTCTCTAAGATCACCCCTCATCTTCCTGGGTTCCAAGGAATAGAGTCGTAGCCTGCCCGACCTCGCCCAACCTCAAGCTCAGGCCATCAGGTCCTGGCAACACCCTCGTAAATCCTCTCTGCATCTTTTCCATCTTGGCAATATCTTTCTTACAACACGGTGATCAAACCTAAACACGATACTCTAAATGTGGCCTCACCAACATCTTATTGTAACTGCGACATGACTTTCCAACTTCTATATTCAATACGCTGACTGATGAAAACCAAAGTGCCGAAAGCCTTTCTGACCACCCTATCTCGTTTTGTAGCTTCAGGATCATTCCAAACTGGAAAAAAGATGTGGAATTCTCTGCCTCAGAGGGCAGTGGAGGCCAATTCTCTGAATACATTCAAGAGAGAGCTAGATAGAGCTCTTAAGGATAGCGGAGTCAGGGGGTATGGGGAGAAAGCAGGAACGGGGTACTGATTGAGAATGATCAGCCATGATCACATTGAATGGCGGTGCTGGCTCGAAGGGCCGAATGGCCTCCTCCTGCACCTATTGTCTATTGTCTATTGATGTTGTATCTCTTCTGTGGTTTACTTTCTGTAATTGCAATTAGGAAATTCATCCAGATTTCATAATCAAGGACAAGAAACCTCATCTACATCTCAGCCATCCCACAGGAGGCAGGAAGGGCATGGGTATTGTCCTCCACCGCAGGCTTGCCCAGAGAGCATGCATTGCCATACAGCAGTCTTCACCTTACAGAGGCCTCCTTACTAATTTCTTGCCAGGAGCAGCTGCTTGCTTCCCTTGATGGCTGTCATGGGCCACTTGCTCAAAGAATATGCTTGATGGGTGCCCTATCAATTCCAGTTTCCTTGGATTCACCACCCTAACAACATCATAGCATCAATTCACTGAGTAGCAGCAACCCCCAGGAGCTGGATGAGCGTTGCTCGTATTGGGAATTGCCTGCAAGATTGCACTTGCTGTGAAATTGCAACAATTGTGAGAATTAGCAACTCATCCCATATCATGCATTGTCTTTCTGCTGACTGGTTAGCACGCAAAAGCTTTTCACTGTACCTCGGTACACATGACAATAAACTAAACTGAATACTGAAGTACATACATCAACAAGGATTGCTGGGCTAAAATTAATAGTGCCAGTTTTAGTATAGTAGTCAAAGAGTCATACAGTGTGGAAACAGACCCAAATTGCCCACACCGACCAACATGTCCTATTTACACTGGTGCACAACATTATCTTTCTGTGAACATTGCAATTGAAGTTCTTCTTTATGTAACTTTCACAAGCAATGTTAATGTAACACCCTATTACACCAAAGGAATGGCGTGATGCAATGGAGACATTTGCTTTTACAGGTAATCTCCAACCAAAGGGTCCAAATGTGCAGCACTTTCAACATTGCTGATTAACACCATGCATTTTATCCTCTTTGACCATCAAGAGATGAATTCACACCCCAAATTCTGGGAAATTAATTAGAAGATATTGGAGTGCACATGGTGATAAACCATGCATGGTGCCGTCAATATCTGATTAGCATTTCAGGGCAGGGCACAAAATGCTTGGTGGCAAATCATCCCGAATTGGCACTTTATGTTAAATAAGATTTTAACATTAATATAAAACATGCAGACACAAATTGCAGATACTGGAATCTTGAGCAAAATACAAAGTGCTGGAGGAACTTGAGCAGGGCTGAAGGACCTATTTCTATGCTGCATCTCTGAACTAAACAAAACACAAAGTGCTGGAGGAACTGTGGCTCAGGCAGCAACTAGGGAGCAAATGGACAGGTGACATTTTGTGTCGGGTCCCTTCTTCTAACTCTGAACAAACTTTACCTGTCCATTTCCCCACACAGGTGCCTCCTGTTCTCCTGATTTACAGAAGCCAATTAACCTACATGTCTTTGTAAGTTAGGAGGAAAGCAAAGTACCCATAGTAAATCTACACAGTCACAGAAAGAACGTGCAAACTCCTTACTGACAGCACCCACGGTCAAGATTGAACCCGGGCCTCTGGCGCTGTAAGGCAGCAACTCAACGCTGCACCAATGTACCGCCCCAAATGTGTTTAATATAAAACCTGTTTGATAAAGACACAAGCAATTATCAACTCCGGCATACAAATTAGAACTTCTTATCATTCTAATTCATGCCAATTCAGGACGGGCGAGTTATAACATACGAGGCGTTTCCCTGACTGAACGATGGGGTGGGAGCAGGGGGTGATGCAGTTTACCAGTAATACCTTATGCCTTGAAGTCTGGGCCATTGAATTGCTATAACAATTGATTTGCCCCGCGTTCATTCTGTTGAATATATCGCAGGCTGTTGTTTGGGGACAAATAGACAATAGACAATAGACAATAGGTGCAGGAGTAGGCCATTCAGCCCTTCGAGCCAGCACCGCCATTCAATGCGATCATGGCTGATCACTCTCAATCAGTACCCCGTTCCTGCCTTCTCCCCATACCCCCTCACTCCGCTATCTTTAAGAGCTCTATCCAGCTCTCTCTTGAAAGCATCCAACGAACTGGCCTCCACTGCCTTCTGAGGCAGAGAATTCCACACCTTCACCACTCTCTGACTGAAAAAGTTCTTCCTCATCTCCGTTCTAAATGGCCTACCCCTTATTCTTAAACTGTGGCCCCTTGTTCTGGACTCCCCTAACATTGGGAACATGTTTCCTGCCTCTAATGTGTCCAATCCCCTAATTATCTTATATGTTTCAATAAGATCCCCCCTCATCCTTCTAAATTCCAGTGTATACAAGCCCAATCGCTCCAGCCTTTCAACATACGACAGTCCCGCCATTCCGGGAATTAACCTAGTGAACCTATGCTGCACGCCCTCCATAGCAAGAATATCCTTCCTCAAATTTGGAGACCAAAACTGCACACAGTACTCCAGGTGCGGTCTCACCAGGGCCCGGTACAACTGTAGAAGTACCTCTTTGCTCCTATACTCAACTCCTCTTGTTATGAAGGCCAACATTCCATTGGCTTTCTTCATTGCCTGCTGTACCTGCATGCTTCCTTTCATTGAATGATGCACTAGGACACCCAGATCTCGTTGAACTCCCCCTCCTCCTAACTTGACACCATTCAGATAATAATCTGCCTTTCTATTCTTACTTCCAAAGTGAATAACCTCACACTTATCTACATTAAACTGCATCTGCCATGTATCCGCCCACTCACACAACCTGTCCAAGTCACCCTGCAGCCTTATTGCATCTTCCTCACAATTCACACTACCCCCCAGCTTAGTATCATCTGCAAATTTGCTAATGGTACTTTTAATCCCTTCGTCTAAGTCATTAATGTATATCGTAAATAGCTGGGGTCCCAGCACCGAACCTTGCGGTACCCCACTGGTCACTGCCTGCCATTCCGAAAGGGACCCATTTATCCCCACTCTTTGCTTTCTGTCTGTCAACCAATTTTCTATCCATGTCAATACCCTACCACCAATACCATGTGCCCTAATTTTGCCCACTAATCTCCTATGTGGGACCTTGTCGAAGGCTTTCTGAAAGTCCACTGACTCTCCCCTGTCAATTTTCCTAGTTACATCCTCAAAAAATTCCAGTAGATTTGTCAAGCATGATTTCCCCTTCGTAAATCCATGCTGACTCGGAATGATCCTGTTACTGCTATCCAAATGCTCAGCAATTTCGTCTTTTATAATTGACTCCAGCATCTTCCCCACCACTGATGTCAGACTAACTGGTCTATAATTACCCGTTTTCTCTCTCCCTCCTTTCTTAAAAAGTGGGATAACATTTGCTATCCTCCAATCCACAGGAACTGATCCTGAATCTATAGAACATTGAAAAATGATCTCCAATGCTTCCACTATTTCTAGAGCCACCTCCTTAAGTACTCTGGGATGCAGACCATCAGGCCCTGGGGATTTATCAGCCTTCAGTCCCATCAGTCTACCCAAAACCATTTCCTGCCTAATGTGGATTTCCTTCAGTTCCCCCATCACCCTAGGTTCTCCGGCCCCTAGAACATTTGGGAGATTGTGTGTATCTTCCTCAGTGAAGACAGATCCAAAGCAACGGTTTAACTCGTCTGCCATTTCTTTGTTCCCCATAATAAATTCCCCTGTTTCTGTCTTCAAGGGACCCACATTTGCCTTGACTATTTTTTTCCTCTTCACGTACCTAAAAAAACTTTTGCTATCCTCCTTTATATTATTGGCTAGTTTACCCTCGTACCTCATCTTTTCTCCCCGTATTGCCTTTTTAGTTAACTTTTGTTGCTCTTTAAAAGAGTCCCAATCCTCTGTCTTCCCACTCTTATCTGCTATGTTATACTTCCTCTCCTTAATTTTTATGCTGTCCCTGACTTCCCTTGTCAGCCACAGGTGTCTCTTACTCCCCTTAGAGTCTTTCCACCTCTTTGCAATAAATTGATCCTGCAACCTCTGCATTATTCCCAGGAATACCTGCCATTGCTGTTCTACCGTCTTCCCTGTTGGGGCCTCCTTCCAGTCAATTTTGGCCAGCTCCTGCCTCATGCCTCTGTAATCTCCTTTGCTATACTGTAATATTGACACTTCCGATTTTCCCTTCTGCCTTTCCATTTGCAGAGTAAAACTTATCATGTTGTGATCACTGCCTCCTAATGGCTCTTTTACCTCTAGTCCCCTTATCAGATCAGGATCATTACACAACACTAAATCCAGAATTGCCTTCTCCCTGGTAGGCTCCAGTACAAGCTGTTCTAAGAATCCATCTCGAAGGCACTCTACAAACTCTCTTTCCTGGGGTCCATTTCCAACCTGATTTTCCCAGTCTACCTGCATGTTGAAATCTCCCATAACCACCGTAGCATTAAATTTTTGACACGCCAATTTTATCTCCTGATTCAACTTGCACCCTATGTCGAGGCTACTGTTTGGGGGCCTATAGATAACTCCCATTAGGGTCTTTTTACCCTTACAATTTCTCATTTCTATCCATATATCAACAGCCACTCATTCACTGTGGTGTCTGAGGCTTTGCGCTGCCATTAGCACATCCAGATCTCTACTCAGAGGCTCCTGCAACTACTTTTAAATAATCACACTACCTGCTATCTACTAAACACCGAGGAAGCACAATAATGTTCAGAGAGGGTTCTCATATCCCGAGGACCTGCACCATTGAGATAAGTTTTCATTATTTAACTGAATGATTTGTTGCACCTAAACAAATCAATACTACGACTTGAATTTGGTAAATTTGGAGTAAATGTTGATCTAATTAGTTGGCAGAGTGTGATTGCACACATAACCAAATGGCCAAATGGCTGTTGTGAAGAAGCTGTTCCTGAACCTGGACATTACAGTTTTCAGGCTCCTGTACCTTCTTCCCGATGGCAGGGGTGAATAACACCAGTTCAGCAATGATCACACCCAAGGCAAGGTGAACTCACCCAATTGGCTTTATTACCAACAATAAACAAAAGCATTTAACAGGTCCCAGTCCACACAAGGGTGCAGTCTCTTTTCATCAGTGGAGCAGCACAGACAACGTTAGATTCACCCCAGCAGCTTCCTCTCAACTCTCTGGGTGGACTCCCGGCTTTACAAGGACATCAGATTAATTGGTCCAATAACCATTAATCAGATCCGGATGCGGCTCATTTGCCTGTGACCTCAGTCTAATCCAGAGTGCTGGTGTTTTGCAGCAACCAGGCACTCTTACTAAGCTTCTTCTGGCCTGTCTGCCGGTGACAGGTATCATGGTGGACCTTACAGAGGATGATTCATCACAACTCCAATGTTCATTATTGAGCTTTTATATTTTATCCACAAGATCTTTTATCATTCTCCGTTGTGTTGTAAATTTATCATTTACGGTAGGGTCTTCCACTTTTCTCACCACTTTCAAAAACTGTGGAATAACTTGCTAGTCTTGGCCCTTGCCTCCTCTTTTGTCTTTCAGCCTCTAAGACCTGTGTCAATAAGGCCTCATTTTGCATTTCAGTGGAACTCAGTAGGTCATGCAGCATCTAGGGAGAGAATGGATGGGCGACATTTCTGGGCAGGACACTTCGAACTTTATGCAGCCTCACCCATCGACTTTTCCCCACACTTTGTGTTTTGCTCAAGATATAGACAACTTTGTAATTAACTGCCTTTTCTTTTATCCTTTTTGAATTTATTGGTGTCTTGTTTGGTTTGGTACTTCTAGTTTAGTTTAGATTAGTTTAGAGATACAGCGTGGAAACAGGCCCTTCGGCCCACTGAGTCCGTGCCGACCAACGATCACATGCACACTAGCTCTCTCCCTCACGCGAGAGACAATTCACAGAAGCCAATTAACCTACAAACTACCAGGTCTTTGGAACGTGGGAGGAAACCGGAGCACCTGGAGAAAACCCACGTGGTCACAGGATGAGCATACAAACTCCACACAGACAGCGCCCATTGTCAGTATCAACCCCATGTCTCTGGCGCTGTAAGACAGCAACTCTACCGCTGTGCCATTGTGCCACGCCATTCTTTCAATAAAAATAGTTTTGGACTGAATGATTCCCAAAGCATTGCAAGTAGTGTAAGAAAATAACTGCAGATGCTGGTACAAATCGAAGGTATTTATTTCACAAAATGCTGGAGTAACTCAGCAGGTCAGGCAGCATCTCAGGAGAGAAGGAATGGGTGACGTTTCGGGTCGAGACCCTTCTTCAGACTGATGTCAGGGGGGCGGGGCAAAGGAAGGATATAGGTGGAGACAGGATGATAGAGGGAGAACTGGGAAGGGGGAGGGGAAGAGAGGGACAGAGGAACTATCTAAAGTTGGAGAAGTCAATGTTCATACTGCTGGGTTGCAAGCTGCCCAAGCGAAATATGAGGTGCTGTTCCTCCAATTTCCGGTGGGCCTCACCGTACTCTGCAGTAACCCCACGCCCAGGCATACCTAATTCAGCAGCGTACCCTCTTTCAAAGTCATATTTCCAAATTTAAGACATAGTTGAAGTTTCTGAGTTTACCATTTATTGTAAAGAAAAAAACAGCATCTTGATAGAGAATATGCAGCAACCGATTGAAAATATTTTGAACAATCACAATTACAATTAACCACAATTTAATATTTGGTTGATTGAAACTTTTGGCAAATTTCCTGGTGAGGTTCATGACCACAGCTGATGACGACCAGCCAAGTGGTGGCTAATCATTAAATGTGAGACTGTCAAATGCCCATGGGTAGTGTATTTTTATTCTTGTGAAAAGCCGCTTATGTTACAAATTTAGTTTAGTTTAATTTAGTTTAGTTTAGATTAGTTTAGTTTAGTCTGGATTAGTTTAGATTAGAGAAACAGCATGGAAACAGGCCCTTCGGGTAGACGATGTTTTGGGTCGGGACCCTTCTTTGAGTCTGAAGGAAGTTTCGCCACCCGAAATAGAAACATAGAAACATAGAAAATGGGTGCAGGAGTAGGCCATTCGGCCCTTCGAGCCTGCACCGCCATTCAATATGATCATGGCTGATCATCCAACTCAGTATCCTGTACCTGCCTTCTCTCCATACCCCCTGAACATCTCCTTTGGGTTGGGTATCCAGCTTCTAATCTTCGCAGATGAAAGCATAAAAATTCACAAAGTGGATCTACGCTAACTCCGTTTTCATTTGCAGATTCAATCATTTGCTTGTCAAGACACAACATATTTTCTTTGATACTCCACCCACCTGAAATGTCATCTATCCAGGTCGGGTGACATTTCGGGTCAGGACTGAAGATCAGTGTGAAGAAGGGTTCCGGCCCCAAACGTCAACTATCCATGTTCTCCAGGGATGCTAACTGACCTGCTTAGTTACTCCAGCACTTTGTACCTTTTATTTTGTAAACGAACATCTGCAGTTCTTTGTGGCTCCAACACAGATTTGCACTGGTAAAATACTTATATAAATGCAAGAATGAAAAATCGGAATCAAAGACCGGTTTAGAATGAATGTAGTCTCTTAACCCCATTACAAACAGATGATAACATTTTGTTTCTTTGTTGAATTAATATGTTGGGTGTCCTGGGGAATCGTCATTACTTTATGGGCAGACAAAACACTTCCTTTGGGTTGGGTATCCAGCTTCTAATCTTCGCAGATGAAAGCATAAAAATTCACAAAGTGGATCTACGCTAACTCCGTTTTCATTTGCAGATTTAATCATTTGCTTGTCAAGAAACAACATATTTTCTTTGATACTCCACCCACCTGAATGTTCTCGTACGCACTCCAGTTTACTTTAGACTTTGAGAGGCTTTAGAGATACAGCACAGAAACAAGCCCTTCAGCCCACCGAGTCCGCGCCGACCATTGATCAACCCGTGCACTACCACTATCCCACACTAGGGACAATTTTACAACTTTACCGAAGCCAATTAACTCACAAACCTGTACGTCTTTTGGAGTGTGGGAGGAAACCTGAGCACCCGGAGAAAACCCAAGCAGTCACAGGGAAAACGTACAAACAGGCAGCACTAAAGTCAGGATTGAACCCGGGTCTCTGGAGCTCTACCCCTGCAACACTGTGATGTCCCTTTTGCCCTTTATGGAATCCTCTAGATCCAGTTACATGGTTACCAGCCACACTCCAGTATCTTTCCTGGTTACTGGTAGGGCAGGACAGTGATGCACTGAGGGTGGTACAGTGGTTCAGCTGCTAGACCTGCTGTTCCGTAGTGCCAGAGACACAGGTTCGGTCCTGACCTCAGGTGATGTTCGTGTGGAGTTTACACATTCTACCTGCGACCGTGTAGGTTTCCTCCGGGTGCTGTGGTTTCCTCCCACATCCCAAAGATGTCTGGGTGAGGAGGTTAATTGACATCTGTGAATTGCCCCTCAGGAGTGGATGCAAAAGTCGGACAACATAGAACTAGTGTGACTGTGTGCTCGATGGTTGGTGTGGACTCCGTGGACCCAAGGACTTGTTTGCATTCTGTATCTCTAAACTAAACTAAACTAAATAGAGAGAACTTACTTCCTAACTATGATGGCATGCATCTCAGCTGCATCAGCTTAATGAGGATCAAAATAGGATACTATTTACTAATGTCCTTTATCTCTTCACAAACATAGTGAGTAATAAGTCACTGCACCACTTCACAGGGTCCTTGCGTTTTTATTTAAGTAACAGACTGAAAAGTTGCTGGAATCATTCAGCATGTACAAGGGGTGGATGAAAATGCAGAAGAACTTCTTCATTCAGAGGGTCATAGGTCTGTGACGTTCTCTTACCCTGACAGCATTAGAGGTTGAATCATTGAATATTTTCAAGATCAGAATAAACAGATTGTTGCGTAGGAAGAAATTACAAAATTTAGAAGAGTCTTACAGCGTGGAAACAGGCCCTTCAGCACATCGTGCCCACACCGCCCAACATGCCCCATCTACAGTAGTCCCACCTGCCTGCGTTTGGCCCATATCCCTCTAAACCTGTCCTATCCATGTACCTGTCTCAGTGTTTCTTAACCGTCGTGATACTACCTGCCTCAATTACCTCCTCCGGCAGCTCGTTCCAAACACGCACCACCCTCTGTGTGGAAAAAGCTACCCCTCGAGTCCCATTCAGGTTCATCTACAAAATGTGTGGGTTAAGAAGTGAACTATTCCTTGAAATTAAGCTGTTCCGAGTGTTTGGATGAATGATAGAATTTGGTCGGGCTATGGGGGTGGGAATTGATGAGAGTGTGGAGAGAATAAAATGGGTTATGATTAGGATGAGGCAGAGAGAGGTTGTTGATAGTTAATGTTGACTTGCTGGTCTGAATGACCTGTTTCTTGCTCAATCTCTCAATGATACTGTGACTCTAAGGATCATTCGAAACTCAGCAATATTACTCCTGAAAAGCTTTAGTGATTCAATATTCAGCTCTGTGTTGGGTCATTACCACACTACTTACCCGTTATGGCCAAAAGTGAAATTGTGGCTTTTCTGACAAGATGTTAAATAAGGGTGGTGTGAAGGCGAAGTGGTTGGGTTGCTCCCTTACAGCGCCAGAGGCCCAGGTTCGATCCTGACTATGGGTCTGTATGGAGTTTGTACATTTTTGCCGTGACCACGTGGGTTTCCTCTGGGCGCTCCGGTTTCCTCCCAAACTCCACAGACGTACAGTGTTTGTCGGGTTAATCAGCTTTGGTAAAGATTGTAAAATGTCCCCAATGTGCAGGATAGTGCTAGCTGGTCGGCGTGGGCTCGGTGGACTGAAGGGCCTTTCCCCGCGCTGTAACCCTATACCAAAACTAAAATAAACTTGCAACATTTTACGTTTGATTTTCTTTGCAGAGACAAAGAAAACGTTCAAGTTTCAACCATTCATTTTCAAGGAAACAACATAGTTGTAGTTGCCTGGTTCAGATCTTTTTATTATTTCTTTGTGGAGGTCTGTCATTTTGGGCAGTTAATATGTTTGCCTGTGGCACACATGTGCTATTCTACACAAAGAGCTACTGTAGTAGTTGTAGGCTATACTTAAAGGTTCCAGCAAATTTTCACTTGGTTCCTTGCAATGCAGACCATATATGATTTGGTCGGGATGGTTTTGTCTCAACTGTCTATTGCATTTATGTCAGTTGGAGCAGACTTCCTTTTTCATAATTGCAAGCAGATGACGCACTACACCCCTAAGATATTTATAAAATGCAAATCAGAATAGCCTTGTACAATGCCTATGGAAAATAAATATATAAAATAAACACTCTAGGGGATTGAGAACCACAGGACATAGGCTTAAGGTGAGGGGAAATGATTGAATACGAATCTGAGGGGTAACCTTTTTACACAAAGGGTGGTGGGTGTATGGAACGAGCTGCCGGAGAAGGTAGCTGAGGCAGGGACGATCACAACGTTTAAGAAACAATCAGACAGGTACATGTTTAGAGGGATGTGGGCCAAACGCAGGCAGGTGGGACTAGTGTAGATGGAACATGTTGGTCGGTGTGGGCAAGTTGGGCCGATGGGCCTTTTTCCACGCTGTGTGACTCCATGACTCTACGACAGGTAAAGTTTAAGGTAGATGTGTTGGGCAGGTTCTTTACACAGTGGATGGTGTGTGCCAGGGGTGGTGGTGGAGGCAGGTATGATAGTGATATTTATGAGACGTTTAGATAGGCTCATAGATATGCAGGGACTGGAGGGATATGAATTATGTGCAGGCAAATTATATTATTTCATCTTGGCATCATGTTCAGCACATGTATTGTAAGCCGAAGGGCCTGATTTTGTGCGGTACTTTTGTATGCTCTATGTTCTAAGGATGGATTTAACAGGATGGGTGGGCACTTTATCCTTCAGTTGAGATGTGCCCTTCCAGCTGAGGCCTTCGAACTCTATGCATTTTCAGTGTTGCAGCAGCAATGTTAGGTGTGTACTTCACCAAATTTCAGATAGCCAGCCACTTCAGCCCATATGACTCACAGTCCCAGAATTTTCACTACTTTTTATCTCAATGCTTGAAATTAAGGTGTAATATTCGTATTACGTATTCTATTGTGCACCTTCCACAGGTCTAATCACTTTATCAGTGTCCTTTACCTCGGTCTATAACCTCTGTAGTAATTTAATCTCTTGGTACCTCCAAACCCTCACCGATCTCTCTGTCCATCGCCATTCTTTAAAAAAAAATATTTTTTTTTACAATAGATGCAGGAGTAGGCCATTCAGCCCTTCGAGCCAGCACCGCCATTCAATGCGATCATGGCTGATCACTCTCAATCAGTACCCCGTTCCTGCCTTCTCCCCATACCCCCTCACTCCGCTATCCTTAAGAGCTCTATCCAGCTCTCTCTTGAAAGCATCCAACGAACTGGCCTCCACTGCCTTCTGAGGCAGAGAATTCCACACCTTCACCACTCTCTGACTGAAAAAGTTCTTCCTCATCTCCGTTCTAAATGGCCTACCCCTTATTCTTAAACTGTGGCCCCTTGTTCTGGACTCCCCCAACATTGGGAACATGTTTCCTGCCTCTAATGTGTCCAATCCCCTAATTATCTTATATGTTTCAATAAGATCCCCCCTCATCCTTCTAAATTCCAGTGTATACAAGCCCAATCGCTCCAGCCTTTCAACATACGACAGTCCCGCCATTCCGGGAATTAACCTAGTGAACCTACGCTGCACGCCCTCCATAGCAAGAATATCCTTCTTCAAATTTGGAGACCAAAACTGCACACAGTACTCCAGGTGCGGTCTCACCAGGGCCCGGTACAACTGTAGAAGGACCTCTTTGCTCCTATACTCAACTCCTCTTGTTACGAAGGCCAACATTCCATTGGCTTTCTTCACTGCCTGCTGTACCTGCATGCTTCCTTTCATTGACTGATGCACTAGGACACCCAGATCTCGTTGAACTCCCCCTCCTCCTAACTTGACACCATTCAGATAATAATCTGCCTTTCTATTCTTACTTCCAAAGTGTATAACCTCACACTTATCTACATTAAACTGCATCTGCCATGTATCCGCCCACTCACACAACCTGTCCGAGTCACCCTGCAGCCTTATTGCATCTTCCTTACAATTCACACTACCCCCCAGCTTAGTATCATCTGCAAATTTGCTAATGGTTCTTTTAATCCCTTCGTCTAAGTCATTAATGTATATCGTAAATAGCTGGGGTCCCAGCACCGAACCTTGCGGTACCCCACTGGTCACTGCCTGCCATTCCGAAAGGGCCCCATTTATCCCCACTCTTTGCTTTCTGTCTGTCAACCAATTTTCTATCCATGTCAGTACCCTACCCCCAATACCATGTGCCCTAATTTTGCCCACTAATCTCCTATGTGGGACCTTGTCGAAGGCTTTCTGAAAGTCGAGGTACACCACATCCACTGACTCTCCCCTGTCAATTTTCCTAGTTACATCCTCAAAAAATTCCAGTAGATTTGTCAAGCATGATTTCCCCTTCGTAAATCCATGCTGACTCGGAATGATCCCGTTACTGCTATCCAAATGCTCAGCAATTTCGTCTTTTATAATTGACTCCAGCATCTTCACCACCACTGATGTCAGACTAACTGGTCTATAATTACCCGTTTTCTCTCTCCCTCCTTTCTTAAAAAGTGGGATAACATTTGCTATCCTCCAATCCACAGGAACTGATCCTGAATCTATAGAACATTGAAAAATGATCTCCAATGCTTCCACTATTTCTAGAGCCACCTCCTTAAGTACCCTGGGATGCAGACCATCAGGCCCTGGGGATTTATCAGCCTTCAGTCCCATCAGTCTACCCAAAACCATTTCCTGCCTAATGTGGATTTCCTTCAGTTCCCCCATCACCCTAGGTTCTCCGGCCCCTAGAACATTTGGGAGATTGTGTGTATCTTCCTCAGTGAAGACAGATCCAAAGCAACGGTTTAACTCGTCTGCCATTTCTTTGTTCCCCATAATAAATTCCCCTGTTTCTGTCTTCAAGGGACCCACATTTGCCTTGACTATTTTTTTCCTCTTCACGTACCTAAAAAAACTTTTGCTATCCTCCTTTATATTATTGGCTAGTTTACCCTCGTACCTCATCTTTTCTCCCCGTATTGACTTTTTAGTTAACTTTTGTTGCTCTTTAAAAGAGTCCCAATCCTCTGTCTTCCCACTCTTCTTTGCTATGTTATACTTCCTCTCCTTAATTTTTATGCTGTCCCTGACTTCCCTCGTCAGCCACAGGTGTCTCTTACTCCCCTTAGAGTCTTTCCACCTCTTTGGAATAAATTGATCCTGCAACCTCTGCATTATTCCCAGGAATACCTGCCATTGCTGTTCTACCGTCTTCCCTGCCTCCTTCCAGACAATTTTGGCCAGCTCCTGCCTCATGCCTCTGTAATCCCCTTTGCTATACTATAATACTGACACTTCCGATTTTCCCTTCTGCCTTTCCATTTGCAGAGTAAAACTTATCATGTTGTGATCACTGCCTCCTAATGGCTCTTTTACCTCTAGTCCCCTTATCAGATCAGGATCATTACACAACACTATATCCAGAATTGCCTTCTCCCTGGTAGGCTCCAGTACAAGCTGTTCTAATAATCCATCTCGAAGGCACTCTACAAACTCTCTTTCCTGGGGTCCATTTCCAACCTGATTTTCCCAGTCTACCTGCATGTTGAAATCTCCCATAACCACCGTAGCATTACATTTTTGACATGCCAATTTTATCTCCTGATTCAACTTGCACCCTATGTCGAGGCTACTGTTTTGGGGCCTATAGATAACTCCCATTAGGGTCTTTTTACCCTTACAATTTCTCATTTCTATCCATACTGATTCAACATCTCCTGATTCTATGTCACCCCTTGCAAGGGAATGAATATCATTCCTTACCCCACCCCCTCTGCCCACCTATACATTGTGTACCCCTGAAAATTCAGTTCCCAGCCCTGGTCCTCTTGTAGCCATGTCTCAGTGATCCCTACAACATCATACTTGCCCATGACTAACTGAGCCTCAAGCTCATCCACTTTATTTTTTATACTACGCGCATTTAAGTACAACACTTTAACTTCTGTATTCACCTCCCCTCTCACATCGGTCACAATTGGCCCTGCCCTTAATTTCTTTTCCCCTCTAGAACTTCTGTTCCCATTCTTCCGAGAGTCTTTTGCAATATCTCCTGTATTCCCTTTTTTTTACCTCATCTTCATATTCACAATTTGTCACAATTTCTCTACATCTTTAAACTTGTTTTATCTCTAACTTCCCCCAGTTCAGGGGAATGGTCACATAGAAACATAGAAACATAGAAAATAGGTGCAGGAGTAGGCCATTCGGTCCTTCGAGCCTGCACCGCCATTCAATATGATCATGGCTGATAATCCAACTCAGTATCCCGTACCTGCCTTCTCTCCATACCCCCTGATCCCTTTAGACACAAGGGCCACATCTAACTCCCTCTTAAATATAGCCAATGAACTGGCCTCAACTACCTTCTGTGGCAGAGAATTCCACAGATTCACCAGCCTGAATCAAATGTTATTCTTGTTTCTTTCCTCCAAATCATTGCCTGATCTGCTGGGTAATTCCAGCTGGTTGTTATATTCCAGATTTCCAGCATCTGTAGTGTTTTACTTTGAGATGTACAGCGTGTTGATAGATTGGTTCATTGGACTTGACTGCAAGAGGATAGTTCTCCCTGTAGTCACTTAAGGAGATCTGGAAATTTTTGTCATAGATTTTTAACCTGAATTATGTTTTTAAGAAAAAAAGAGGTCCCTATCCTCGTTTGATTTGACTTGAATTAATTCTTTGGATACTGATGCTGAGCTTGACTATCTACCAAGAGGCTGAACGCCACTAGCATAATCAAGGACCAGTCTCACCCCCATCACTTGCTCTTCTCCCCTCTCCCATCAGGCAACTGGTTCAGATTTGTGAAAACGCACACCTCCAGATTCAGGGACAGTGTTTTCCCAGTTGTTAGCAGGCAACTGAATCATCCTATCAATAACTGCTGACCCACCATTTACCTCATTGGAGCCCCTCAGGGATATCTTTAATCGGACTTTGCTGGACTTTATCTTGCACTAAATGTCATTCCCTTTATCTGTACACTATGGATGGCTTGAGTGTAATCATGTATAGTCTCTCAGCTGACTGGTTAGCATGCAACAAAAGCTTTTCACTGTACCTCAATACATGTGACACTAAACTAAACTAAACTAAACTGAACTAAACTAAACCAACTAGAGAGCAGTCCTGACTTACCATCTACCTTATGGGATACCCTCTTACTATCTTTAATCAGACTTTACTGGATTTTACCTTGCACTAAACATTATTCCCTTTATCATGTACTTGTACACTGTGGACGGCTTGAATGTAATAACAGGTATAACAGAGCTTTATTTGTCGTTCGGTACCGAAGTACCGAACGAAACTACATAGCAGTCATAGAAAAAAAAAAGAACACAAGACACATAGCCCCAACACAAACGTCCATCACAGTGACTCCAAACACCCCCTCACTGTGATCATGTATACTCTTTCCACTGACTGGATAACACGCAACATAAAAGCTTTTCACGATGACAATACGTGACAATAAACTAAACTAAACTAAGTTAAACAGGTCAATGAAACACACAGTACAAAATACTTTAACAATCAGTGTGTACAGCACATGTAAACTATTGGTCTGTTATTGGAAACTTTCTGTCAGCCATGGGCTGTTTTCTTCATAAGCGCGAAAAAAACAATTTATTTTATAACCTTTGTGCTAGGTTTTTGGTCAGTTATTAAACATTGTATTTTGGCTATAGGAATATTCATAAGATCGTAAGACAAGGAGCAGAATTAGGCCATTCAGCCTGTCAAGTCTGCTCTGCTATTCGATCGTAACTGATCCATTTTTCCCTCTCTACCCCGTCGTCCTGCCTTCTCCCCATAACCTCTGACGTCCTTCACTGATCAAGAACCTGTCAATCTCCGCGTTAAAAATACCCAATGATATGGCCCCCACGGCCGTTTGTGGCAATTAATTGTACAGATTTACCACCTTCTGGGAAAATAAATTCCATAAAGTTTAATGATCTAGAACAATGATGTGCTCTTGATAACAATCCACTCTTTGTCAATCCTTTCATGGCAGTTTGGGAGAGAAACAATGGCCAAGTGACTCAATATCTGGATAATATCTACACCCCTGCATTAGAACACAGAAATCAGGAACACAGTGAAGATCACCGATGTTGCTGAACCTAAACTCTTGCACTGTTCTGGCCTTGCCATTTAATCTAGGGTTTCTTCTGAATAGCCTCAACTGAGGGCCCAGATGCACTTTGTGTTTGGTCTTTCAACTAAATGCTGGCAGATGAATAGTAAAGATGTCAAAGGTTACAGGGAAACTGTAAGGGGTTTCTGCGCCGAGCTTTCGCCCGACCTAAGGTCCCCGTGCCTTGCTCTGATCCCTTGACCCCCAGGCCGCGCACACTGGTTCCCCGTGAGTGGTTCGACCCACTCACCCCCTACGGTTCTAGACACTGGACTTAGATGCAGGAGCGTTTATAGTGCAGAAAAAAACCTCAACCAGACCAGATTTGAAGACCAGGGTTTAAATGGAAAAGGCTTTTATTGAGCGCTTGGGACTATTGTCCATGAATACTTATACACAGTTCTATCAGACATATGCATAACTACACGAATACTTAGACACAGTTCTACTAGACGTATGCACACTTACACGAACACTTTTGATGCAGTTCTAAAAGACATATGCATAACTACACGAATACTTAGACACAGTTCTATTAGACATATTCTTGACTGTAAGATGGGGCACGTACGACACATCGCAAAATTGGCCAACACATATACACTTACACCCACGTTAATTAAAACCACCCTCCCCTCTACACTAAACTATGTACAGGATGTGCAGGATCGGGGTACATGCTCACCATGGGGCTATTACTGGGTTTACTGGCTGTTCGTGCTGCTTCTCCGCTGTTCTTCGTGAGGGTCGTGCTTGTTCCGTGAGTTTCTTCCTTCCGTTCTTCTCGGTGAGTCTCCGTTCTCCGTGCCGTTTGTTGCGTTCTCCAACTTCTGTCTTGCATCAGTTCTTCTCCCTCCTGGCTTGCGTTCCTTGCAGGTTTTCTTGCAGTATTTCTTCTTGCGTTTTGACTTCTGACTTGCGTCTTTTTCCAGTCTTCTGACTTCTGCCTTGCACCACCTGACTTGCTTGACTCTACTTCTTCCTTCCTTGCGTGAGTTTATAACCCAATAATCATGGCCAGTTATACTATTCCTGACCCGTCCTATCTCCCGCCAGATCTCGGGATCTCTTTGTTTCAAAGATGGGTATTCGAGATTTCTCTTTGATCTGCGTTATGTCCGGGGGTACCGGTGATGGCCAGACGGTCTGTTAATCTGTTTCTCGTTGAGAGGTGATGGGTTTAACTGGTTTCCCATCTCCTGCCAGGTAGGTTTCTATGGGCTATTGTGCCCCCTTAACGAGATTAACTGTGTAGGTCGGCTTGGGGCATTGTGAGTATGCTGATGTCAGCGCCCCAGTGTCTGGACTTCGACCTGGTTTCGCAGGTTTCTGCACAGCCAATATCCATCCATTGTTCTGGCCGTGGCTTTGCAGAAACCTAGAGACTGGGCTGTGGGGTTTTTGCTTTTGTGGCTGGTCACGAGGTCCCGCGGCCATCTTGGGACCCACTGATTGTGACATCCCTTGTTAAAAAACTGACCGTAGCCTTTCTCCGCTATCAGCCCCAGTCCCGTATAAAATGTTCAAACTGCAGCTCTTTGGTTTGGTTGTTTGCAGAATGAGGGAAAACTTCTCAAATCTTACAAAACGGCAGAAAAATGGTGTGGGGAGAGAAAAATAGATCAGCCACGATTAAATGGCAGAAGAGACTCGATGGGCCGAATGGCCTAATTCTGCTCCTATGTCGTATGATCATTTGATCTTCAATCAAAATGATGTTTTTCTCCAGGCAAATAAACCATCCTATCACCAATTAGAGAGCAGTCATGACCTACCATGAACTTCATTGCAGACCTTTGAACAATCTTTAATCGGACTTTACTGCACTTTATCTTGCATGAAACATTATCCATTATCCTTTATCTGTACACTGTAGACAGCTTGATTATAATCATAGTCATAGAGTCATAGATTGATACAGTGTGGAAACAGGCCCTTCGGCCCAACTCGCCCACACCGGCCAACAATGTCCCAGCTACCCTAGTCCCACTTGCCTGCACTTGGTTCTTTAACCTTCCAAACCTGCCCTATCCAAAGCTATCCTATCATATATAGTATTTTCGCTGATTGGATAGCATGCACCAAAAAAACTTTTCACTGTACATGTGACACTAATAAATTAAATTAAACTAAACTAAACTAAACTAAACTAAACTAAACTAAACTAAACTAAACTAAACTAAACTAAACTAAACTAAACTAAACTAAACTAAACTAAACTAAACTAAACTAAACTAAACTTTCCTGGATGGAAAAAGTTATTTATTTTTCTCTTTAGTTTTTTTAGTCTTTGTATTCTTAATAAATGTAGACCCATGGTGTTTTTAATTTTTGTATTTCTTAATTTGTTTCTTGAAATATGTAGTTTTATTATTTAAAAGTATTTCAATATGTTAAATGTCTCTGGCATAAGACTAGACATGCTGCATAGATTAAGGGGTCACAAGTGAGGCACAAGAGACTGCTGGAATCTTGAGTCAAACACAAAAATGCTGGAGTTAATCAGTGGGTCAGACAGTAGATACTAAGAGAATGGACAAGTGACGTTTTGGGTCAGGATATTTCTTCATGTGTAGGAGATAAAGTCTGAAGAAGGGTCCCGACCCCAAACATCACCTATCCATGTCCTCCAGAGATGCTGCCTGACCTGCTGAGTTACACCACCAATTTCTGGATTGGGGAGTATTAGCTCCAAGGAGAGGTGGGACAAACTTGGATTGTTTTATCTGAAAAGTCAGAGGTTGAGGGGAGACCTGATGGAAGTATGGAAAATGATGAGAAGCATAGATTGGGTAGGCAGACAGAACCTTTTTCCAAGGGGGGGGTATTGATCACGTGCAGGCTAATGAGATTTTAACAAGAGAGTTTATCATGTTATCATGTCACCATGTCCAGGAGCAACATGGTGGGCTGAAGGGTGTGTTCTTGCACTGTGTAATTCTATATTTGATGATGTGCTTTGGGATGGTAAAGGTACCGTTTTTGGGAACTTTTCTAAAACTTTAATACAGCAAATGTTTGTTATTATCTGACCAGGATATCAGTGACACCCATTTTACAATCAAGTTTGGGTCAAAGAAGCACATCCTGAGTATTTCAATTGAAGCATTCCTGAGAGTGAAGGCATTTCAAGTTGATCTGGAGAAGCTGTGGAAAATTAAAGATGCTTGGCTAAACTACTTTCGAGTGAAATGAAATCCAATAGCTTTCCATGCTGGCTAACTGGAAAATGTAGTTATTTCCAGCAATGATATTATCATATCATATCATATCATATATATACAGCCGGAAACAGGCCATTTCGGCCCTCCAAGTCCGTGCCGCCCAGCGATCCCCGCACATTAACACTATCCTACACCCACTAGGGACAATTTTTTACATTTACCCAGTCAATTAACCTACATACCTGTACGTCTTTGGAGTGTGGGAGGAAACCGAAGATCTCGGAGAAAACCCACGCAGGTCACGGGGAGAACGTACAAACTCCTTACAGTGCAGCACCTGTAGTCAGGATCGAACCTGAGTCTCCGGCGCTGCATTCGCTGTAAAGCAGCAACTCTACCGCTGCGCTACCGTGGTTATTCATAGAGAAGGTCCCATGAGAGTTTTATTGAGCTGTTCGCTGAACTGACGTCATGCAATTGCAATGTAAGACAATGATGATAGTTCATGTTCATAAGCTCTAGGAGCAGAATTAGGCCATTCGGCCCATAAAGTCCACTCCGCCATTCAATCATGGCTTATCAATCTTTCCCTCTCAACCCCATTCTCCTGCCCTTTCCCCATTAGCCCTGACACCCGTACTCATCAAGAATCTGTCAATCTCTACCTGAGATATGGGGTTGAACCTGACCTCAGGTGCTGTCTGTGTGGTGACTGCATGGGTTTCCTATGCGTGCTCTGGTTTCCTCCCACCTCCCAGAGATGTTCGCTTTCAGGTTCATTTTCCTCTGTAAATTCGCCCTAGTATGTAGGGAAAGTAGGAAACATGGAATTAGTGTGAACGGGTGATTGATGGCGAGACCCTGTGGGACGAGGAGAGGCCTGTATCTTGCTGTAGCTCTAACCTAAACCAATTAGCTTTTATCTCGTAAAAATCAACTCAATACAGTTTGCACACAGAATCACGGGCAATCAGAAAGAACACCTTTTAGTAACCATTTCAAATGATTTATTTTGTTTTTGACATCAGGTGTAAGATGAAGAAAGAGAGCAAGAAGTTTAAAAGAGTTAACGTCTTTTCATCAAATCAACAATATGCTTTGTGTCGAACATCAACGAACAATTTACATCAGTCATCGGGTACAACAGAAAAATGGATGGTTTTCACAGCAAAGTCTTGATTATCATTGCGCATAATGAAAATAAAGTTTCACAAAGAAAAAGAATCAGGTATAGGTTACTCAACTGTTAAAAAGGAAGCAAACTTCAAATCCCTTCCCTTTAAGTGTATATCAATATTATCCTGAAAATTACTACGAAATATCTATTATAAACTGATGTTTATTTGTTTGTTTTATTGCTTGGTGTAATAATCAAAATGGATTAGTAGATTGTGTGATATATTCCAGGTCAAATGAATGCGTTTTACCGACATTTTAAAAAGTTATCAATGAGGCACAAAGCACCCATAAAGAAAATATGTAGAAAGGAATTGCAGATGCTGGTTTATACCGAAGATAGATACAAAATGCTGGAGTAACTCAGTGGGTCAGGCAGCATCTCTGGAGAAAAAGGATGGGTCTGGTCAGGACCCTTCTTCAGATTCCAGTCTAAAAAAAGCACAGGCTAAAGAAGGTGTGAAGAAGGGTCCCGACCCGATACTTCACCCACCCTTTTTCTCCAGAGATGCTGCCTGACCCTTAAAAAAAATAGTTTGGTGATGATGTTAAGTTTTAATCTTTACTTTGTTAAAAGATCATAACTCAGTGGTGTCTGCAGTACCTGTGATCTACACTTCCTATACTCACAAAATGCTGGAGTAACTCAGCAGGTCAGGCAGCATTTCAGGAGAGAAGGAATGGGTGACATTTCGGGTCGAGACCTTTCTTCAGTCTAAAGAAGGGTCCCGACCCGAAACTTCACCCATTCCTTCTCTCCTGAGATGCTGCCTGACCTGCTGAGTTACTCCAGCATTTTGTGAATAAATACCTTCGATTTGTACCAGCATCTGCAGTTATTTTCTTATTCACTTCCTTTACACTCAGTAAGGAGCTATTATAATTCCCCAGCACCAGTGAAACAGTCTAAATATAAGTTTTTAAGCCATTGTACCCATGATGATGTATAGTAAATTCCAATCACTGTGAACTAAAGCAAGTATCAGTTCATTCTCATGTGTATCCAACCAGTCTTGGAGTGCTTGGAAAATTCTTGCGCATTCCCATACATTTTTCCTGATCGATGAAGAGCGAGTTTGCTTTCACAGAGAGGTCGTACTCTAAGGCTGATTTTGTTTGTACCAACATTTGTAGAGTATCTTCTGCATCCTTTAGCCGCTGTTGCAAGGTCTGGATGGTTGTGTCCAGCTCCCGAACCTCATTAACAAGGCTGTGATAAAAAATGAAAATAAAATAATGACTACAAAATGCTTCCTAATATTATGTTTGACATGAACAACCAAATTCCAGTGGTGAAATGATTTCCTTCTTGTTACCATCTTCTATACTTTTTGTCATTTGTCTATAATATCTGTTATTTATTTATTTATTTCCTTCCAATTGAAGTTTGCTGTGTTTACATCAAACAAAACACAAAGTGCTGGAGCAACTCAGCTGGTCCGGCAGCATCTGAGGAAGGAATGGACAGGTATGTTTCAAGTTGGGACCCTTCTTCAGACCCTATTTAGCCTGTGATTTTTTTATTAGAGTCACAGAGTCATACAGTTTGGGAAGAGGCCCTTTGGCCCAACTTGCCCACATCAACCAACATGTCCCATCTACACTAGTCCCACTTGCCTGTGTTTGGCCCATATCCCTCTAAATCTGTCCTATACATTTAGACAGTACCTGTTTACTTGCTTCCTAATTGTTGCAATAGTCTCTGGCTCAACTACCTCCTCTGGCAGCTCGTTCCATACACCCACTACCTTTTTGCGTGAAAAATTAACCCCTCAGATTCCCATTAAACCTTTCCCCCTTCACCTTAAACTTATGCCCTCTAGTTCCCGATTCCCCACTCTTGGCAAGAGACTCTGCGCATCCATCCGATCTATTCCTCTCATGATTTTATACACCTCCATAAGATCACCCCTCACCCTCCTGTGCTCTAGGGAATAAAATCCCACCCTTCTCAACCTCTCCCTATAGCTCAGACCCTCGAGTCCTGGCAACATCCTTGTAAATCTTCTCTGCACCCTTTCCAACCCCTTCCAACTTAACAACATCTTTCCTATAACATGGTGCCCAGAACTGAACACAATACTCCAAATGCAGCCTCACCGACATCTTATCTCACTGGGGGAGTCCAGAACCAGGGATTCACAGTTTAAGAATAAGGGGTAGGCCATTTAGGACTGAGATGAGTAAACACTTTATAGCCAGTTGTGAATCTCTGGAATTCTTTGCCACAGAGGGCAGTGGAGGCCAATTCAATGGATGTATGCAAGAGAGAGTTAGATATAGCTCTTAGGGCCAATGGAATCAAGGGGTCTGGGGAAAAAGCAGGAACAGGGTACTGATTCTGGATGATCAGTCATGATCATATTGAATGGCAGTGCTGGCTCGATGGACCGAATGGCCTACTCCTGCACCTATTTTCTATGTTTCTATGTTTCTATATAACTGCAACATGACCTCCCAATGTCTGTACATTTCACAGTTTCCTCATCCTGCTAATGATTGTGGTTGAGTCAGCCCTTCATTTCAGTCATGAACCTATTGTCATTATGAAACATTGACAGTATTCCCCAGAATTTCTACAAGAAGATTCCAAGAATCCAACAAAAACTGTGGAAATAAGTGAAAATTTGCAAAATTGTTTGCTAAATTAATCGCATTTCAAGGTTAGCCCGGTTGTTTCAAGCAAGAAGATCCATTCTGTTTATCACAAATGACGAATTTCATAGATACCTGCAGTTTACTTTCAACTTATATTGTCATTAAAAAGCAAACTAATGAAAACAGACAGTGCTCTCTCTTCAGATGCTGCCTTATTTGCCGAATATTTCCAGCACTTACTGTTTTAGATTTACAACATTTGGAGATTTATTTTGTTCCAGTCCTTCCACACGGCCCGAGCTTTAATTTCACCATGTACAGAGCACTTCAGATAAAACAATGAATACATTTTCATCAAGACAAATAAGCAGAGAAGATAAGAAAGTAAGAACTGGGACTGTGGCCAATGATTGAAATTAATTTTGCAGGACTGTGGCTAATGTTAGAAAATGAAGAATTTCATCGGGAGTGGTCAGTTTTAATTTTTATCACTGAAAGCCTTTCTTAAAAACTGTTCTGTTCTGTCACACACTAAGTTCGTGTCTTTGACTTCATTCCATCAAAGCTCATTTTAAGTAATATACTTGTAACATTCACACTCTTTCTATAACAACAAAAATATTAAGGTGTTCAGCACAATTAGGTTTGTTAAGCGTATTCTGCAGTAGTTACCTGTGCACATAGTTCATAGTTAATGTATAATGTTGTTAATTTGTGGAAAAAATAGCATGTTTCCTAAATTCTGACAAACCTCACTTTGTCAGAATCACCCAAATTGAATAGAATGAAACCAAGTGCCATGCATGTTAATTAAAGGAACACAAACACACTTCATTCGAAGTTCAAATTACAGTCTATGCCGACTGCAGTTGAGTTACCACTGGTTGGTAATCTTCCTCGCTGAATTGGGTTTAGGTTTCTGTTATCCTTTCTGCCCTTCATCTATTATCTATCTATTTGCTAAAATGAAAACTATAAACAAAGAGTAACTGACGTGGGGTAGACTGACTCACACCCCCCCTCCCCTCAACCCACATCCCCCCTCTCCAATCTTTACACATCCCCAATCCTTTCCACTTGTCACTTTAATTTTATGTTTCATGCATCTTGTGTTTTATGGCTGTTGGCAGATCAATTTCCTTCCTGGGATAAATAAAGTTCTCTCGTATCGTATTTCCTCAAAACTCAGGGCATTCTGTTACATTCAGCAGCATTTCACGTTGTAAGAATGATTTTCAAATGTTAAAACTGAACTATTGAAACCACGCACTTCCTTTTTTCCAGCAAGTACAGTTTTGTCCGCTGTGTGTTTCCAGCTACAGGGTAGAGTGGTGTTTGGGAGCTGGCTGCTTAAACAGGGTACAAGCATCAATGTTCAACAACATAGGATAGCATCGGTGTCGCAATGTATCATTTACATATCATGGGAGAGGTTTTTTTTAAAGTACAAACAGGCTTAAGTCTTTTGAGGCAAAGGCATGTATTCGCCACTCTGTGCAGTTGCAGGTTGCTGTGTTCATAGCAACAGTTTCTATGTTGTTACAGCCACTTTGTTGTTCTATCGCTTTCATCCCGTATCCACGATTTTATAATAAAATTTCACAATGAGCTCAGTAACAATCTCATGACACAGATGAACATTGAGGCCAATGGAAGGTGGCTTAAGTCAATGGATGGAAACTCACGGATAGAGTTAAAATTCCAGATTTATTACGTTTTTTAGGAGCGATTTGCAAATGGGTAGACACCTACAAATGCATTTTTAATAGGTTAGTCAGAGACGGAGATTCGGATCTGACGCTATTAATGAAGGGCGAGCACCATTTTGACCAAGATTAGACCCTTTTGCGGTATACCATAATAAATGCTTTGCACGCTAAATTAACAAAAGATGATTATAAAAAGGGAAAAGATGTTTTCAATAGATCAACAAAGCAACCCCAACAACTTGGTGTAAAATGCACTGTTCAATGTGATATTGAGCAATAGGATGAAGAAAGGTCTGATATTTAATTTTACATCCATGTGGAAGGTGGTCGCTACTTAGGTGATCTTGTAAATCTTTAAGTGATCTCCACTAGGCTGTCAGTGTGAGCTCCAGATATATTTGCCTTCTGTGCAGAAGGAGGTCATAAGATAATGTGATAGGATTAAGCCATTCGGCCCATCAAGTCTACTCTGCCATTCAATCATGGATGACCTATCTCTCCCTCCTAACCCCATTCTCCTGCCTTCTCCACATAACCCTTGACACCCGTACTAATCAAGAATCAAAGAGAAACCAATCAAATTGGATATCTTGCTTCTTTTTGCAGTGCTCTGATCCTTAATACAAATTCCTATAGAGATTCTGTGAGACGGATTCATTAAGCGATCAAACTGGAGATCAAAGAACCTGCTGATATTTGTTGTGTAAATTCACATAAAAAGAACGGCCACCTTAGTAAGGCAACAAATGAGTCATATGAGGCTAAGAGAAAAAGAGGTTGAGTAAGTGAATTTCAGGATGTTTCAGGTAGAGGTCAGCACGCCAGACAACCACGGCACCTCCCTTGTCAGCGGGTTTGATAATATAATTATTAAATGACAGGCAGCAGGAAGAACTCATTATGTAACTCAATTTCACCTCAAAGTTCTGATGCCTCTGAAGGATTAATCTTAAAATTACAACAAAAGCCTAGAAATAGAACAAATGCATTTTCAAACCTGTTCAACTATGAATGAATAGAACAGCAAAACATCATTGCCTTTTTGGTATGCCAATTCCAAGCGGCCTCCAGACGTCTGTTGCATTTCACATCCACACATTTGCAGTTGAGCATTTAATTGAGCAATAAGTGAGGTGCTGCAAACCATGAATATCCATCGAAATAATATGGTATGATTTGACTCATTTCTGAAAGGAGCTTTTGAAATCATTGCACCTGTTAAATGGACAATTGTAAGAAATGGCATGAAGAATATTTCCATTGCCAGAGTGAGGCCACACAAACTGGAGGAACAGCATCCCCTAATCCACTTAGGTGGCAAACAACGCAACCGTGCGAACATTAAATTCTCCAATTTTAGGTAACCCCTACAAAACACCCCCCACCCTCTCTTTTCTCATTCTCCCCCCCCCTCTTTCCATTCCCTAAGCCCGGCTGATCTTGCACCTATTTCCCCCCTCCCCCTCCGTCTACACATCTTCCCCAATCTACACAATTTGCACCACGTCAATCCTCTAGCTTCACAATTTGCAACTTTCTAATCCTTTTGTCTCACACCTCGTGTGCGTTCGTCTCTGGCCTTTGTCCAACCATCTGCCTATCAAATCATATGACCTGCCATGCTTTGTCCACTCTCTGATCTTCTAGCTTTCTTTTCCCCTGCCACTTCTGCAAATCAATCTGACCCAAAACGTCACCTATACACGTTCTCCCGGGATGCTGCCTAACCCGCTGAGTGACTCCAACTTTTTGTGCTTTTCCTGAAGAATGCTTTGTTTAGAGATACAGTGCGGAAACAGGTCCTTCGGCCCACCGAGTCCGCGCTGACCAGCGATCCCCGCATATTAACACTATCCAACACACACTAGGGACAATTTTTACATTTACCAAGCCATTTAACCTACATACCTGTACGTCTTTGGAGTGGGAGGAAACCGAAGACCTCGGAGAAAACCCACGCAGGTCACGGGGAGAACGTACAAACTCTGTACAGGCAGCACCTGTGGTCGGGATCGAATCCGGGTCTCCGGCGCTGCATTCGCTGTAAGGCAGCAACTCTACCGCTGCGCCACCGTGCTTACACTTGCTTGGTTAACAAGTGATGGGCATCCATTACAAATATGTCTACATTCCCAATTTCCATGAGCTTCTCAAGAAATACTACAAGTTTGCATATAATTGGTTCTGGGTGGCTGTGCTAACAGATCTGGCATGCATTTTATACCTCTGATTGTAATGACCCCAATGGTTTATCAACCTATTGAAGACTTTATGCCACCAAAGGTCTCTTCCCCTCCTCACATGACAGCTCTTACTGGATAACTCTGGTTATCCTGGTGAGCAATGTAATCCCCCCCATCAGAGTGTCCTGTCCTAATGATTTACTACAAATATCAATGGGTTTTCACTCTTTTACCAAAGAGGTGTTGTTAGACCCTGAAGGTATTGTGGTCCAATAGATTTTGCAATTTCACTCATGCTTATTTTCATTCATGGATTATATTCATGGCTTTATATTGTGTTATTAAAAGAATAGCTTCTTTGACAGATCCACATATGGAATGCCCTAGAATGTTCAAATATAAAAAAGGACTATTTATAGACTAAACATCTTTTTATTTGCTTTCTATTTTTGAGGTATAGTTGAAATTAGTAAACAATGACTTATTCCGGAGTGCTGATGATGATTTGGTAAATTAATAGTGGTAGGAGCCTGGGGGCAGGGAGCGGGGCGAAACTGAACCAAATTGTTGTATTACAGGAGCTTTCATCCACCTCAGTTACCTCAGCAATTTGTTATGTTGCACAGATACATAACATTGCATCTGGTGTGGCTGGAAAAGGTAATCACTCATCTGTCTTACTGAATTTTATGTATATATATCAATGGTAACTTGCTCATTATTAAGCTAAATCTCTGGAAGGCATTTAATGTCATAGAGTTAATTACAGTGTGGAAACGGGCCCTTTGGCCCAACTTGCCCACACCGGCCAACATGTCCCAGCTACACTTGTCCCACCTGCCCACATTTTCTCCATATCCCTTCCAAACGGCGGCACGGTGGCGCAGCGGTAGAGTTGCTGCCTTACAGCGAATGCAGCGCCTGAGACTCAGGTTCGATCCTGACTACGGGCGCCGTCTGTACGGAGTTTGTACGTTGTCCCTGTGACCTGCATGGGTTTTCTCCGAGATCTTCGGTTTCCTCCCACACTCCAAAGACGTACAGGTGTGTAGGGTAATTGACTGGGTAAAAAAAGTAAAAATTGTCCCTAGTGTGTGTAGGATAGTGTTAATGTGCGGGGATCGCTGGGCGGCTCGGACTCGGTGGGCCGAAGGGCCTGTTTCCGCGCTATATCCCTAAATCTAAAAAAATCTAAATCCAAATCTAAACCTGGCCTATCCATGTACCTGTCTAACTGTTTCTAAAATGTTGGGATAGTTCCAGCCTCAACTACCTCCTCTGGCAGCTTGTTCAACCCATCACCCTTTGTGTGAAAATGTTACCCCTCAGATTCCTATTAAATCTTTTTCCCCTCACTTTAAACCTATGTTCTCTGGTCCTCGATTCATCTTCTCTAGGCAAGAGACTGTGCATCAAAATGAGAAATTTTGAATTGAGAGAGAATTGTATGGAATTAGATAGCTATGGAGGATTGAAAGTTGGGGCTATGCTTGTAGGTGTGTAGTTATTAGTAGATTTTGTAGATCTCCTAGGATCTCCTTGGATACTTGTTTCCAATATCTTTCCACCAGATTTGGTGTGAGAAAATTCGAAAGATTTATCCAAGAGATCTTGTACAAGACATTGGCGAGGCCACATTGGAGTATTGTGTTTAGTTTTAGTCGCCCTGTTAAAGGAAAGATGTTGCTAAACTGGAAAGGGTGCAGAAAAAATTGACGAGGGTGTTGTCAGGCACAATGCACTAAGCTATAGGGAGAGGTTGAGCGGGCTAAGAATTTATTCCTTGGAGCACAGGGGATATCTTATAGAGATGCATAAGATCATAGGATGCATAAGGAATAGATAGGGTAAATGCACAGAGCCTTGTACTCAGAGTAGGGGAATCCAGGAACCGAGGACATAGGTTTAAAGTGAGAGGGGGAAGATTTAATAGGAACCTGAAGAGCAACTATTTTTTTTCACAAAGGGTGATGGGTATATAGAACGAGCTGCCAGAGGAGGTATCTGAGACAGGTGCTATCACAACTTTTAAAAGACATTCAGATAGATACATGGAAAGGCTAGATTTAGAAGGATATAGGCCAAATGCAGGCAGGTGGAACTAGTGTAGAATGGATATATTGGTTGGCATGGGCAAGTTGGGCCAAAGGGCCTGTTTCAATGCTGAATGAATCTCTGAGTCTGTGAGATCTGTTTAATTCCTTGCCCCAGTAGTCATGATAAAGATCACGATGAGCTACCTTCCTGAAATTTGTTGTTTATCAATTCATTTAAAATACATCTATCTATGTTGGGGAAAAGGATTTATGTGCAATAGCTTGGAACATAGAAAATGGTTCACCATTACAAGAACATCTTGATGTATTGAAGCATTTGACTCAAATTTGGCAAATTATGTTTAACTTGGAAAAGTCTGAAAAAGGGCCCCAACCTAAATGTCACCTATCTATATTCTCTAGAGATGCTGCCTGAACCACTGTGTTAATCAAGCACTTTCTGTCTTTTTTTAAAATACTGTGTGGTTGGTCACATGAGCAGGTTAAATTGAAAGGTTTAGTGGGATATGGGCCAATCAAGGGCAGGTGGGACTAGTGTAGTTGGGGCATCTTGTTAGCATGGGCAAGTCAAGTCAAAGGGCCTGCTTCTGTGCCCCATGACTCTGTTAGAAATAGAAATGTTTGAAATAGATCTGGAATAACATGGGACCATTACATAGTATAAGAAGTTTTAAGTTGTGTTTATAGGATAATGCACCATTCATTAAACATACCAAATATTGTAAGATCTGGCTCCTTTCTCTTTGTAGAAAGTGTAAACTCAAGATTCACTTGATTTAAGATGAGAAAATAATGATATTATATTTATGTAGATCAACTATTTCAACGATTGACTCAGGGGTTTACAAAAATGATCCCGGAGATGACTGGGAAAAACATACGAGGAACATTTGAAGGCTCTGGGCCTCGAATTTAGAAGAATGAGGGGGGAATCTTATTGAAACCTATTGGCTAATGAAAGGCCTAGATAGAGAGGGCGTGGAAAGAATGTTTCCAGTAATAGGAGAGTCTAGAACAAGAATAAGAGGGTGGGCCTTTTGTAATGGAGATAAGCATAGAAACATGGAAACATAGAAACATAGAAAATAGCTGCAGGAGAAGGCCATTCAGCCCTTCCAGCCAGCACTGCCATTCAATGTGATCATGGCTGATCATCCAATATCAGTACCGTTCCTGCTTTTTCCCCATATTTTTTGATTCCGTTAGCCCTAAGAGCTAAATCTAAATCTCTCTTAAAAACATCCGGTGAATTGGCCTCCACTGCCTTTTGTGGCAGAGAATTTCACAGAATGGAGAATGGGGTTGAAAGGGAAAAATAGGCAGCCGTGATTGAATGATGGAGTAGACTCGATGGGCTCGATGGGCTCCTCAGAGTAGTTGACTCCCTGCAGCTGACGGCTTGCAAGTAACCAGCCACACCAGTCAACTGCAAGCTGGTGGAGAGTGTCTGAGTGAACAATAGTTTAGAGGAGGGGGTCAGCAGAGTGGTGCAGCGGTAGAGGGTCTGCCTTTCAGCGCCAGAGACCCGGGTTTGATCCTGACTACGGGTGCTGTCCGTATAGAGTTTGTACGATCGCCCTGTGACTGCGAGGGTTTTCTCAATGATTCAACGATGCAATAATACTTTATTGCCACACATACCTCGGTACAGTGAAATGCTTTGTGTTGCATTTCTCCAGGTGCTCCAGTTTCTTCCTACACTCCAAAGACGTGCAGGTTTGCAGGTTAATTGGTTTCTGCAAATTGTCCCTTGGATGTAGGATAGAACTAGAGTCCGGGTACATATTGGTCAGCGCAGGCTCAGTGGGCTGAAGGGCCTGTTTGGACACTTTATCTCTAAAACTGTAGGCTGAATGGCCTGATTCTGCTCCTTGGTCTAATGCGGGTACCCAGGGAGCCATGCCAACAACAGTCCAATCACCGAGGTCACAGTTATGTACACTCATGACCATTTTGGTTGTGGGCCTCCTGCCAAAAAACCTCGGCAGCAGCTTGAGGCTCAAAGCACAAAAGTAAGGTCTGTCCTCTATGGCTGCACCAGTGCACGGGGCAGCCTGGAAGAGTATTGCATGGCGAATGAACTCAGTATGCCTGCATCCGAAACAGAAAACAACTGTCCTCTGCAAGCGTGATTGGGGGCAGGAACTTCCAAAGCAATTCAAAAATATGTTCCACTTCAGGATATACTGATTTTCATAAATGTGGCATATTGAAAATAAAAACGTCATATCTTTTTGACAATTTTCTTTGACTAGCGAAAAAAGAGAAATGTAGAACAGGTCCTATCTTGTAGGCTGAATTGTAAATTACTATCTTTCACGACGGCCCGGTGGCGCAGCGGTGGAGTTGCAGCTTTAGAGCGCTTGCTGCACAGGAGCCCCGGGTTCGATCCCGACTAAGGGCGCTGTCTGTACGGAGTTTGTACGTTCTCCCCGTGACCGCTTGGGTTTTCTCCGACATCTTCGGTTTCCTCCCACACTCCAAAGACGTACAGGTATGTGGGTAAATTGGCTTGGTAAATGTAAACATTGTCTCTAGTGGGTGTAGGATAGTGTTAATATGCGGGGATCGCTGGTCGGCGCGGACCGGGTGGGCCGAAGGGCCTGTTTCCGCGCTGTATCTTTAAACTAAACTAAACTAAATTAAGCCCAAATTGGATCCAATTCTCAGAAAACCCTTTCAGGGCAAGGCTAAGGTCAACAGAGGGAGAATAATAGTAGAATTTGATAATGAGTCTGAACTTCAACATGAAGTCTATCTTCGATTTAAACCAGCATCTGCAGTTCTTTCCTGCCCAAATTCCACAATGTCACGTAACTTGCTTTTTCTGCCCATATCTGAAGTGGTTATTTCTAATGTAATTTTTCCATTTGTGATATTAGCTCAGTATTCTCACCATTCCCTGCAATATGCCATGTGTGCTTTCCTTGTTTGTGTCCTCACACTCTACATGTCCTCATTTGATGGCTTTTGTTCATTTTCTCTGTCCCCATTAACACAATATTCCTGTAACTCCTGAATCTTTTCCATTCCAGGCTGTAGAAGTAGAAGGAGACAAGGCCACTGCCACCATGAAGCCATTGACCAGATGATCATTCTGACTGTAGACACTCAGCGAGACAGGCAGCATCTCTGAAGAAAAGGAACGGGTGACGTTTTGGGTCGAGACCCTTCTTCAGACTTATTACGACTTATCACCATGGCAACCTTACCTGAGATATTCAATTTTTCATATCCATTGTTCCCACACCCTCTAAAACGTAAAAGTAACTTGTTTTAAGTCTTTCCCAGTTCTGATGAAGGGTCTTTGATGTCAAACGTTTCTCTTTCCGCAGATGCTAACCCAATATGTGCATTTTCTGTATTATTTCAGAGTTACCATTCCTGCACGGTATTTTACATTTTTCCGTGGACTTGATTCTGACTGAGATGGAAATCATGAGGGAGAGATCCTGTATCGGAATGCCAGGATAATAAGTTCATAAGCTCATGAGCCATAGGAGAAGAAGCAGGCCATCCGGCCCATCGAGTCCCCTTCGTCATTCAGTCGTGGCTGATTTATCTTTCCATCTCAACCCCATTCTCCTGCCTTCTCCTCATAACCCTTGACACCTTTACCAATAAAGTATCTGTCGATCTCCATCTTAAAAATATCCAATGACGGCCTCCACAGCCGTCTGTCGCAATGAATTCCACAGATTCACCACCCTCTGACTAAAGAAATTCATCTTCGTCTCATTTCTAAAGGTACCTCCTTTCATTTTGAGGCAAAGGCCTCTGGTCCGAGACTCTCCTACTAGTGGAAACATCCTCCCCACATCAACACACCTTTCTCTATTTGGTAAGTTTCATTGAGATTGAATAATGTTATTGTTTGATACATTTTAATCACCTTTGAGATTAATTTTGTATTCCTTCCAATTTAATATTTATAAAACACGAGAAAGGCCTCAAATAATGCCTTGTGTTCATTTCTAAGCCCCACCATTTAGGAAGGATGACAACACCTTTGATAATTATACACAGAGGCTGCAGGACTGCACCTGATAACCTTTAGGCAGAAAGGTAAAGAGGAGATTCGATGGAGATGTTTATGGACAAAATAAAGAACAACTAATGACACCATTGCCTGAAAATTAATCACAAAACACAGATTCAAGATCATTTGCAAAAAAACGTGACAAGAGGACCCATATTTTAACAAGGTGAATTGTTGTGATCTGAGGTAGAATTCTTGAGACAGTGGAGAACATTCAAAAGAGAGCTGGATAAATTCTGGGAGGCAAGAGAGTGACAAGGCCAGAGGATCGGAGCAGGGGCGTGGAACTAATTGGATGACACAATTGAAGGCTTTCCGGCCTTCTTCAGCGTTGCATCATTTAATTCCTTCAATTAGTCTTTTTTTTTTTAAAGTGTCTCAACTTGATTACGTGGCTCTGTGTTTATGGAGATTATATGGATTGTGGTGAACAAGGAATCGTGAGGCTGGGGCAAGGTGAATGAACCAGTACGGCTTCTTCGTGCTTTCATGCTAGTAAGATTGGTAGTATCTGGATGGTTACTTGGCAGGTGAGAGGGTCGGAGACTTTTCAAGAAAGAGAAATGCATTACTTTGTTGTGGTTTTGTCAGAAGGAACTGCAGATGCTGGTTTACACCAAAGATAGACACAAAGTGCTGGAGTAACTCAGTGGGTCAGGCAGCATCTCTGGAGAAAAGGAGTAGGTGACGTTTCGGGTCGAGACCCTTCTTCAGACTGAGAGTCGGGGAGAGGGAAACTAGAGGTATGGAAAGGTACAGAACAAATCAGAGCCAGAATACTCCAAATTGGAACATTGCGGGCTCCGTGGCCATTGATGCTGGCTGGCTCTGATTTATTCTGTACCTTTTGACACCGTCTAGATTCACTCTCCCCTGACTCAGTCTGAAGAATGATTCTCTATTCCTTTTATCCTGAGTTGTTATCTGATCCACTGAGTTACTCCAGCATTTTGTGTCCATCTACACTGAAGAAGGGTCTCGACCCGAATCGTCACTCACTCCTTCTCCCCACAGATGCTGCCCGTCCTGCTGAGTTACTCCAGCTTTCTGTGTCTATCTTTGGTATAAACCAGCATCTGCAGTTCCTTCCTACACATTATTGTGGTTGCTGCTCAGCTGACGTGTAAAGACTGAATGTGATGTTTCGGGTCGAGACCCTTCAGACTGATGTCAGGGGAGAGGGAGACACATAGATAAGGAAGTGTTGGGTATGAAAATGGGACAAAGGGAATCGAGATCAAGGAAAATGTAGAATAGATCATTGTTAGCTGGGAGAAGGTAACAACAAAGCAAACTGAGATAAAATGTTGTTGTAAGACTGGTAGGAGAACTGGGAAGAGGGAGGGATAGAGAGAGAGGGAAAGCAAGGGTTACTTGAAGTTGGAGAAGTCAATGTTCATACCACTGGGACTGAATCATTATTTTGTGACTTACTGAATTTGTACTGGATCACGGCAGAGCTCCACGTTCGGTCTCCGTGTGCGCTCATCAAGACGGGTTTGAGCGACTTTCAGAGGTCCTTCCTTGTCTCTGATTGCTCGCTTGATGTGCTCAATTGTCAGTTCAGTTTGGAAGATTGTTTGAAGAGTCTGCATGGGCAGAGACGACACATAAGGAGGGAAATCATGAACTAGGCCATGCAACTTTTGCATGTTTTATATTGTATCACAAAAATGTGTTCGGAACCCACACTAGTTGGTTTATTGATCTTATTGATCTTATCGATAGCAAAACGTGATGAGATCTACAGGAGGCGCTGCCTCAAAAAAGGAACAGCCAATGTCATCAGACCCACACCTACCTGGCCACACTCTCATTTCGTTCCTGCCATCGGGAAGTAAGTACAGGAGAATGACAACCATGATCTCCAGGTTCAAGAACAACTTCAGGCTCTTGAACACTGCACTGCACTCACCTCAGCAATGTAAATGTAAAAAACCTTTATTGTCACTACACAAAGTACAGCGAAACTATGACCTATGGACTGTTTTGGGTCGCACTACTGTCCCCGGTTTTGCAGTATTATCATTATTTAATATCACTAAGATTAATTTATTGTATTATTGATTATTATATATTTATTTGTGTGTTCTGTAAATGAGCATGTTAAGATGCAGCAAGACTGAATTACATTTTTCCATTACTGCTACATATGACAATAGAACACTCTTGTCTCTTGACGTCTTGGACTATGTTCTTCTTCTGTAAGAAAAACTAAGCGACTAGGCTTGTATACACTGGAATTTAGAAGGATGAGAGGGGATAAGATTATTAAGGGCTTGGACACGTTAGAGGCAGGAAACATGTTCCCAATGTTGGGGGAGTCCAGAACAAGGGGCCACAGTTTAAGAATAAGGGGTAGGTCATTTAGAACTGAGATGAGGAAAAACGTTTTCAGTCAGAGAGTTGTGAATCTGTGGAATTCTCTGCCTCAGAAGGCAGTGGAGGCCAATTCTCTGAATGCATTCAAGAGAGAGCTGGATAGAGCTCTTAAGGATAGCGGAGTCAGGGGGTATGGGGAGAAGGCAGGAACGGGGTACTGATTGAGAATGATCAGCCATGATCACATTGAATGGCGGTGCTGGCTCGAAGGGCCGAATGGCCTACTCCTGCACCTATTGTCTATTGTCTATGTCAAGATGATGGACTGGTATTTTAGTTTTCACGATACTCGGGAGAAATAATCACCAGCTAACCTTGGGATTGTATTGTTCCATATTTGTTTCTGTTCAGACTTTACATATGCAATCTGTAGGTCAATAGAGGAGATGATTACATTATTTTCTCTCTACAACTATTCCCCCTTCAAAATTTGTGAGTTTATCATAGCACAAGGTGGTTGCAGGGCTAATGTTAGATTAATAGGTTGATACCTTGTAATACGTTGGTGGCAGTGGGTAAATAATCTGCAGATATTTTAAACAAATCCATTTAACAGCCAGCCCTTCTGCTGTAATGTACCTTTTATTGGAGATATTTATATATGTTATTCAGCAACATCAAAGTTCCAAAAGTCAAGCATAACAGTTTAAATGTAATTAAACGTGTTGTTAAGTCTTTCACAGACTAAGAGATAATGAAAGAGAGAAAAAGTGCATGTCCCTTTAATTGTTCTGTATGCTTCTAATCTCCAAATGTTACTGTACTTTGGGCGGCACAGTAGCGCAGCGGTAGAGTTGCTGCTTTACAGCGAATGCAGCGCCGGAGACTCAGGTTCGATCCTGACTACGGGTGCTGCACTGTAAGGAGTTTGTACGTTCTCCCCGTGACCTGCGTGGGTTTCCTCCGAGATCTTCGGTTTCCTCCCACACTCCAAAGACGTACAGGTATGTAGGTTAATTGGCTGGGTAAATGTAAAAATTGTCCCTAGTGGGTGTAGGATAGTGTTAATGTACGGGGATCGCTGGGCGGCACGGACTTGGAGGGCCGAAAAGGCCTGTTTCCGGCTGTATATATATGATATGATGATGATATGATACTTATCCCCACTGCATTCCATCCTTTTTTCTTAAACACGTTCTATGTTTATGCTTGTCTTGGTAGCAATGTGTCTCAGTTCATCTTTGAATTGAAACTTTTCAGGACCAAGCTCTCTCATGCTAATCCATATAATTTGATTTGTAAACTTAAATTTTTATAAACATTATCTTGAGAGGTAGATTCATAACATTTCCCCGAAATATATAAAGATATAAAACGTGTAATTTTAGAATCTCAGAATTACTGATAATACTCGAATGAACAAATATTCAATACTTAGCATGAAAATATCTAAAACTGCACTTAACAATATTATAAATAAACAGATAGGGTCATCGAGTGTGGAAACAGACCCTTCAGCCTAACTTGCCCACTCCGATCAACATGTCCCATCTACACTTGTCCTGCTTGCCTGTGTTTGGCCCATATCCCTCTAAACCAGTCTTATCCATGTACCTGTCCAGGGAGATGGGCCAAACAGGCAGGTGGGACAAGGGTAAATGGGGCATGTTGGTCGACGTGGGCAGGTTGGGTCGAAGGGCCTGTTTCTGAGCTCTATGACTCTAGATCCTAAATTGTCATGCACTCTATGTGGAGAAGAAGTGTTAGAAATAGATCTGGTTGTTTTAATGTATCATTCTGAACGGGTGATCGATGGTCAGCATGGATGTGGTGGGCCGAAGACCTTGTTTACATGGTGTATCTCTAAACTAAACTAAACTTGTAGCAACACAGAACACATTTAATAAAAAGGATGGAATGCTATGATTGACTTCTACAAGCAAAGTTAAAACACGAACAAACTTAAAGATGATGCAAAGAAAAATGTTAAGAGATCACAACATTTGAACCCTGTTAAAAAATTGTTAAGACATTATAAATATGACTTTTAAATGATCAGCCCTCTAGAAACACGTTCACATACCAAAAAGCAACTGAAATATTTAAAATAACTTAAATAACTGAGAAAAGAATTCCTAAGATAGACAAAAAGAAGCAGGAGTAAATCAGTGGGAGAGGCAGCATCTTTGGAGAGAAGGAATGGGTGACGTTTCGTGTCGAGACCAGACCTGCGTCTGCACTTCCTTCCCACACAAAAATAACTCCTACCTTCCTCCCAGCAACCGAACAGTTGTAGCCTGTCACAGGTTCATTGAGAAGACATACCAGCCTGAGAGCTCGGATGGATGTGGGAGTATGGACTCTTGGAGAAGACTAGCACTGAAACGCAATGGCAGCCACAGTGGGCAGCGGGAGGTAGAAGTTGGCTCTGCCAGCTTGTGACCACCCCAGTGCTGGAAGCTTAGACGTCCAAAGGGACACCCAAGTTATTCCCAGTGCAAGTATCGGTGACATTGCAGATGATCTGGCCACCATCACGCCTCAAGATATTTTGCTATGTGCTATAAAAATAAATACGCATTTTCATTGTCCTGCAGCATTAAATGATCCCCATAAAACTGAAGTCAGTAGGAATCAAACCAAATGCTCTGCACCTTTTTGGAGTCATGGTTTGTTCAGATGAGAAAGATTGCACACATTTATAGATTTTTAGAGTTTCAGAGTTACAGCGCGGAAACAGGCCCTTTGGCGCACCGAGTCCGCACCGGCAAGCGACCACCACGTACACTAGCACTATCCTACACACTAGCGACAATTGACAATTATTACCAAAGCCAATGAGCCGACAAACCTACACATCTTTGTAATGTGGGAGGAAACCGGAGAACCTGGAAAAAACCCACGTGGTCACGGGAAAACATACAAACTCAGTACAGACAGCACGCATAGTCAGGATCAAACCTGGATCTCTGGCGGTGTAATTCTTCCACTGCGCCACCATGCCGCCCTCTCATATTCTCAGAGAGAAATGTCAATTGGGCTGAGTTGACAACATTGAGGAAGCAGTCCCTTTCTGTCTGGCAGTAAAACATAGGCAGCGTTCTGGTTGGGACTGATGAGCGAAGTGAATCTATTGCCCGGCAACAATCATCTCCAGTGACAGAACACCTAGCCACACTCATTCAAATTATTATCGTTGTTGAATTTTCACAACGAACATTCTCTGATATGCCACGCAGCACACACATTAGGAGTGTGATTTAACACTGTAGAAACAAGGAAATGCAGAAGCTGATTTATACCAAAAATAGACACAATGTGCTGGAGTAACTCAGTGGGTCAGGCAGCATCTCTGGAGAAAAGGGTCTGAAGAAGGGCCCTGACCCGAAAGGTCACCCATCCTTTTTTTCTCCAGAGATTCTGCCTGACCCACTGAGTTACTCCAGCACTTTGTGTCTTTGTATGATGTAGCACTATCTGTTTATCTGGACAATTCCTAAGATGATTAAAGAAACTCAACGCCATCGGGGACAAAGTAGTCTGCTTGATTGAGCTCCCAATTATTACAGCTATATCCATTACAATTAACATTCATTCAATCTCCTGCTGCGAGCAAAAAGTGGGTGCAACATAGCAATTCATTCAGACTTTACAACAACACCTGCCAAAACTACTACCTTTGCCACACAGAGGGTTAAAGGCAGCCACATCCTGTTGGGGAATTATCACCATTCATTCATCATTTAATTAAAGGGATATATTCCTAGGAATTATTTTGTTAAGTGAATTTCCATACGTCAACAAGGCTAGGTGAAATGCATCAAGAGATTTTGACAAAGTATTCTGATGTTTAGGGAGTGGAGAATAGCTTTTTTAATTCTAGGATGTTAGGTGCCCAAAAGACTCAGTGTGAAAATTCATAGATCAAATGTAAGTTGAGGAATGTCTCTAGTCTGTTTCTTTATTCTTACTGGGAGCTTCCAACTAAACAACCCTATGGAGCAGGGTAGGATCAGGAGTGATTCATCCAAACTCCAGGCCAAATATCACCATAGATAGTTTGGTGTTTGGGCAGTTAGCGTGGCTTCACCACAAGGACTGTAATGCTTCAAGGACATTATCCCAAACTTCCAACCTACCTCACTGCTGACCTTGCTCATTACAAAAAACAATCTGCACTTCTCTGTAACTGTATATAGCACTATTTTCTACACTTTGCACTACCTGTTGCACTTGTGTGTGGTTTGATAGTACTTGTACAGTATGACTTAACTGGATAGCACGCAAACAAAGCTTTTCACTTGGTATATATGACAATAATAAACCAATACCATTTTTCTCAAGGATAATTAGAGATCGACAATGATTGCTGGCTATAACAGGAATGCAGACTTTCTATTGAAGTTCAGAACAAAAAATAGCCACTCAGTACACTTCAGTATTGAAATGTCTAGAAATCTGCCCTTTTGGTAAAATAATGCTATATTTATGATATTAACTACATAATTGTCCATATATTTGGACAGTGCACAGATGCTTTTACATACCTTATACTGCTCCATAAAACTGAATGATTAGGGACCCTTATCAGAAATATTAACCTGAAGCCTATATTTACCTTAGCAAGATGTATCTGCAACTTATTTTTGGCATCACTTGTCTCGGAGATGCGGTTTGTCAATGAAGTATTCAGCGTATTGAACTGGTTCCACATCTCACTGGACGTTAAGTTGAGGAGATTTTCTATATCATCCCGGACTTTAGCAGAAGTGACCCGTTCGTTCTGTGACCGTAAAATGTTATTATCTGTGAACTTGGCCCAGGTCTCTGGAATTGAAATTCTGTTTGAAAGAAACGTTAAAATGTTTGCAATCAGCTTCTTTCTACCTGCACTTTCTTATTGGCAGCTAGAAGTTCATTCCGTTAGAAGCACTGAGAAACCAGATAGATATCTCAGATCTTTGCATTAGTTTTCAAAATGTATTGCATTGACCACAAAGCTTTACTGTTATCAAAGTTGGCCAACAGTACGCTTAATAATTCATATCAGTTGTCATATTTAGCAAAGCTGTCACATTTAATTTTAAATCTCATTGGTAAATTATTATGCATGATAGATAAATACTGATTTTGCATTAACAGGTGAAATCGGTCCATTACCAATATGCAGCATATCCGACTGCAATGGATGCAGCTTTAAATACAGGAATCAAGGAGCTGTCCTTTCAAATGTCCATGTTGTTTCAATACACTGGCAACAAGGATGGAGTCCTCACCTTTCATCCCACCAGCCTTCGCATCCAACACATCATCCTCCTATATTCCGTCATCGCCAACGTGGTCCCACCACCGGTCACATCTTCTCATCTCCACCCCTCTCCACCTTCCACAGAGATCGCTACATCTGCAACTCCTTACTTTACTTATACCTTCCCACCCTAAACACCTCCTTCCCAGCTACTTTCCCCCTGCAACCGCAGGAGATGTAACTCCTGTCCCTGAACCTCCCCCATCATCTCCACTCAGGGACCCCAGCAGTCCTTCCTGGTGAGACGGAGGTTCACACGCATCTCCTCTAACCTCATCTACTGCATCTGGGTTCCCGATGTGGCCTCTTGTACATTGGCGAGACCAAGCATGAACTCAGCAACCTCTTCGCTGAACACTGACGCTCGGTTTGCCAAGGCCTACTGGATCTCCCGGTTACTAACCATTTTAACTCCCCTTCCCATTCCCATTCTGACCTTTCTGTACTGAGCCTCTTCCATTACCAGAGTGAGGCCACATGCAAACTGGAGGAACAGTACCTCATATTCCATTTGGGTAGCTTACAACACAACGGTATGAACATTGAATTCTCCAATTTTAGTAACTTCTAACAACACCCCTCTCCCCCATCCCTTTCTCGCCTATGCCCCACCTGGACTCACACGTGTTTCTCCCCTCCCCCGCTTCCTACATTCCTTCCTCTGGCTTCACAATTTGAAACTCTTCAATAATTCCATCTCACACCTTCTGCATTAATCTTCGGCCTTTATTCCAAATGTCTGTCTGTCAAAACCCCCCCACCTCACCAATGTCCACATATTACCTACCATACTTTGTCCTGTCTCTCCTCGCACCCAGCTTTCTTCTCCACCCCCTTACAATCAATCTGAAGACGGGTCCTGGCCCAAAACATCATCTATCCATGGTCTCCAAAGAACAGGATGGCACAGTGATGCAGTGGTAGAATCGCTGCCTTGCAGCGCCTGTGACCCAGGTTCAATCCTGACTATAAGCGCTGTCTGTATGGAGCTTGTACATTCTCCTTGTGACCACGTGGGTTTTCTCTGGGTGCTCCGATTTCCTCCCGCAATTTAAAGACGTACAGGTTTGTACATTAATTGGCTTCTGTAAATTGTCCGTAGTCTGAAGGATAGTGGTAGTGTATGGGACACTAGTGCTGGTGTATAGTGGATAGTGTACAGTGCTAGTATAGTGTAGGTCTGGGCGGTGCGGAATCGGTGGGCCAAATGGCCTGTTTCCACGCTGTATCTCTAAAGTTTAAAGTCTAAAAGTACAGATGTTGCCTGACCTGCTGAGTTACTCCAGCACGTTATGTCCTAAAAGGTGATGGGATCTTAATTTAACAATTTATTTAAAATGTGGTAATGCCAACAGTGCTATCTCCCTCAGTATTCCACAGACATGTTTCTGTTCTAGTGTTGGTCTTGAACCTGCAACCCATTGATTCTGAGGCAAAAGAATACACTCTGTAGTAACTATCACCCAACGTGAAACTGTTAAATGATGACTTTCCTCTTGGAACATTAGACTATACTTTAAAGTTTCGAATAAAGCACACTTGGATGAGATACACCAAGGAACACTGTAGCTAATCTTGCCCCAGACTGTTACCAGATTCCTTATAAACTGATGGAGGGAGATTCTTCAAATGACAAGAATTTAATGTGAAAATAAGTAAGCTCATTTATATCCATTCAGAATTGAAAACACTAGTTAAAAGCACACCACTTTATAGTATTTAAATTACCCATAAGATCATAATCATAATAATCATAATCATACTTTATTAGCCAAGTATGTTTTGCAACATTTGAAGAATTTCATTTGCTATACAGTCTAAACAAACTTGGCTAATAAAGTATGGTTATGATTATATTAACAGCTTTTGTAGATACATTTAGAATAAGTTGAGGTATCTTTGCAACTTCATAGAAGAACTGTCTCGGTTTTGCATGCCAAATTTCGTTTATATTATGCTTTCTTAAATCTCCTGATTACTCAACCAGAGACCGGCATAATTAAGAATCTTTGTTCAGATCAGACAGCAGCTATTCAAATAGATGTTTGACAATTTCATTTTTCAGCCTTAAGGGCCAAAATAACACATCCATTGGTATGGATTTCAATGTAGAAATTTCCAGGGCAACTAATGGACACCATGTGTAACTCTAATTTATACTTAGGAATTGTGGTCATTAATATGTAGCACAGAGGCAATTTGCACATCTGTTTTAAGAATCTGAATCTTTATAAAGTTCACACAAAGAAACTGTAACACCTGTGGAATAAATCAAAGAAACAACAAGGTTTGATCAAAGGGACAACCTGACCTTAATGTCGAAGAAAGATGTAACTGAAATTTTTACCACATAAGCCTGAAAATATCATTATAGACTTGAAGGCCTGGATAGAGTGGATGTGGAGAGGATATGTCCACTAATGGGAGAGTCTAGGACCAGTGGCCATAGCCTCAGAATGAAAGGATGTACCATTAGAAAGGAAATGTGAAGGAATTTCTGTTGTCAGAGGGTGGTGATTCTGTGGAATTCATTGCCACAGACGGCTGAGGAGACCGTCAATGGATATTTTTAAGGCGGAGATTGACGTATTCTTGATTAGTAAGGGTGTCAGGGGTTATGGGGTGAAGGTAGAAGAATGGGATTTAGAGGGAAAGATAGATCAGCCATGATTGAATGGCGGATTAGAGTGATGGGTCGAATGGCCTTATTCTGCTCCTAGAACTTATGAACTTATGAATTCACAATGTACTCTCCTTGACCCTTACCATAAGGAATTACTACATCTAAACAAGAGCACAATACAATAACAAGGTCTGCAGTCATGCAAGAATGAAAGGATTCATGTGTAATAAAGTGTAATAAAGTGAAGACTTTGTTTTTATTGCCAGATTGCCAGGCAGATAAGGTGTGTAGGAAGGAACTGTAGATGCTGGTTTAAACCGAAGATAGCACAAAACGCTGGAATAACTCAGCGGGACAGGCAGCATCTCTGGAAAGAAGGAATGGGTGACGTTTCGGGTCAAGACCATTCTTCAGACTGAAAGTAAAGGGAAAGGGAAACATGAGATATAGATGATGATGTAGAGAGATATTAAAAAAATGAATGAAAGATATGCAAAAAAGTAACAATATTTAAGGAGACAGTCAATGGATATTTCTAAGGCGGAGATTGACGGATTCTTGATTAGTAAGAGTGTCAGGGGTTATGGGAATGTCTTGAGAATGGCAGATAAGAGTTGTCAGGCAGATAAGAGGTGATCTAGGTATCATGTTGGGCACAGACATTTTGGGCTGAAGGGCCTGTTCCCATGCTGTACTGTTATATGTTCAATGTTCTATAGTATTTCTTCAAGACTAGCATGCTTCCAAACACCTTTGACAATTTGACTGAATGTATGCCTCCACTGTGCATAGAGAATGAAAATACTAAAAGTAAGGAAATAATGTATAGCTGGGAATTGTCTTCATCCTTTCACATTGATGTTTTTAGAGTCGCCCAACTATACAGCACGACAACAGCCCACCTTGTCCATGCCAACCAAGTTAACATGCTGAGCTAGTCCCATTTGCCTGCATTTGCATTGTCCTTTCTGTCCAGCCATCTGTCCAAAGGTTTGCCTAAAACATTCCCACATCGACTTTCGTTAATAAGCCATTTTAGGTCATAATTTCATAAGTTTTTGGAGGAGAATTAGGCTGTTCGACCCATAAAGTCTACTCCGCCATTCAATCATGGCTGATCTATCTTTCCCTCACAACCCGATTCTCCTGCCTTCTCCTCATAACCCTTGGCACCCGCACTAATCAAAGTCAACGAGACTACAATTGTAATCATTGTGACTAACATGCATTTAGGCATTTAACACACGAGGCACGGCCAATTTACATGAGATTTGTAATTATGCAAACCTTCATAAAGAAGATTATCCATAAACTGGAATTTCTTCATTTAAAAACCTTTAAGGTGAGAGGGGCAAAGTTCAAAGAAGATGTGCGGGTCAGGTTTTATTTTACTACTAGACCATGTTGGGCCCAAACCTCTCCTGCATTGGTGCAGCACCCTGTCCCTCCCCCCCCTCCCCTCTCTCCTCAACCCGCCCTCCCCTCCCTTCTCCCCCACTCCCCCCTTCCCCTCTCCCTACCTCCTCCCCTCCCCCTCCCCTCCTTTTAAACTTAAAAATGTGAATAACTTTAAAAATATAACACCGATTTCAATAAAACTACTTGCATTATCACTAAAGTGACAATGAAGAGTAAGGTGGGCCTAAAATTGTCGCGCTATCGTGTACCGTTTTGGCTGAAGTTCAGTCACAAACAAGATAACAAACGAGAGTTTTAGTATGTAGATGGTGTGCCTGAAACGCGCTGCAGGAGGAGGTGATTGAAGCAGATATGATAGTGGCATTTAAAAGACCTGTGGGTAAGCATATGGATATGCAGGGAAAGGAGGGATATGGGTTATGAGCAGGGAGATAAGTGATGGTCTTGGCATCATGTTCGGCACAGACATTGTGGGCCTTTATACACTGGAATTTAGAAGGATGAGAGGAGATCTTATCGAAACGTATAAGATTATTAAGGGGTTGGACACGTTAGAGGCAGGAAACATGTTCCCAATGTTGGGGGAGTCCAGAACCAGGGGCCACAGTTTAAGAATAAAGGGTAGGCCATTTAGAACTGAGATGAGGAAAAACTTTTTCACTCAGAGAGTTGTGAATCTGTGGAATTCTCTGCCTCAGAAGGCAGTGGAGGCCAATTCTCTGAATCCATTCAAGAGAGAGCTAGATAGAGCTCTTAAGGATAGCGGAGTCAGGGGGTATGGGGAGAAGGCAGGAACAGGGTACTGATTGAGAATGATCAGCCATGTCACATTGAATGGCGGTGCTGGCTCGAAGGGCCGAATGGCCTCCTCCTGCACCTATTGTCTATTGTCTATTGTCTATTGAAGGGTCTGTTCTTGTGCTGCACTGTTCTATATTCTAAAAAAGTAACAGCTCAGCAACTCCTCAAATGTTGTTATATCTTACGTGGCATCCATGCGATCCGCCCCTCTGTAGTAGCCGATGCCATCAGATGTGTTTCGTAGTTGGTGGCACCTGCCGTCAATTCTATACGCAACGTTTTTATCATTGATATCCCGCTCCAGCTCATGCTGAGCTCCTCTATTTGATCTGCAAAAACGGACAACCTTGTTGTTTCAGTACTGCAAAAATAAGAAGCAAATTGGGGGGGGCAAATAAACAGTACCACATAGAGTTTGGAAACCTGGAGTATAAACAGAAAAAAAGCACGAGGGTCGAAAACGATAATGATAAGGGGGAAGTCTTTTAGGACCGAGATGAGAAAGTTTTTTTTCACACAGAGAGTGGTGAATCTGTGGAATTCTCTGCCACAGAAGGTAGTTGAGGCCAGTTCATTGGCTATATTTAAGAGGGAGTTAGATGTGGCCCTTGTGGCTAAAGGGATCAGGGGGTATGGAGAGAAGGCTGGTACGGGATACTGAGTTGGATGATCAGCCATGATCATATTGAATGGCGGTGCAGACTCCTGCACCTATTTTCTATGTTTCTATGATTCAAGTTGATGACATTTTATATGTGTAGGAAAGAACTGCAGATGCTGGTTTAAATCGAAGATGGACACAAAGAGCTGGAGTAACTCTGCGGGACAGGCAGCATCCCTGGAGAGAAGGAATGGGTGACATTTTATACGTAAGTCCCTTTCAAATTATAAAGGTTTCTGTGCATAAGCATCAGGTGATTTCTATATTGGGAGACCAATCCACAATATCCGGCTCATACACAACTTTACACAATCTCCTGTGCCCAATCTGGATGTGCAGCTATTTCTCCCTCACTCCAAAGGGCGACACAGTGGCACAGCGGTAGAGTTGTTGTCTCACAGCACCAGAGACTCAGGTTCGATCCTGACTATGGGATCAGTCTGAAGAAGGGTTTCGACCTGAAACGTCACCCATTCCTTCTCTCCTGAGATGCTGCCCGACCTGCTGAGTTACTCCAGCATTTTGTGAATAAATACCTTCGATTTGTACCCGCATCTGCAGTTATTTTCTTACACTGACTATGGGAGCTGTCTGTATGGAGTTTGTACTTTCTCTCTGTGACCACGTGGGTTTTCTCCGGGAGCTCCGGTTCAATCCAACACACCAAGGTTTGTAGGTCAGTTGGCTTTGGTAAAATTGCAAAATTGTCCCTGGTGTGTAAGATACTGTTACTGAACGGGATGATTGCAGGGTCAGCACAGACTCGGTGGGCCAAATGTCCTGTTTCCGCGCTGATCTGTCTAAATTCCCACTGCCCCCTTTCCCCTTCCTCCCTGTCCCCATCCACTAAATCACCTTCCCCTGGTTTTACTTTTCACGCCTCTTCTCTCCGTATCTCGGTAATTTGTCTTTTCATCTCTAGCCTTTGTTCACCCATCTGCCGATCAAGCCCCCCTCATCTGTACCCACCTATCACTTGCCAGGCTCCGTGTGCTCCCCCCCACCTCTCCTCCAACTTTTTTTCCCACCACTATAATCAGTCTGAAGAAGAGTCCCAACTCGAATTGTCGCCTGTTCATGTCCTCCAGTGATGCTGTCTGACCAAGAGTTACTCCGGCACTTTGTGTCTTTTTTTTTGGTTGTAAACTAGCAGCTGCACTTCCTTGTGTCTGCATTTTTTTTTACACAACCTCCATCAGCAGTCACTTCTTTCCCACAAAACCGAAAAATATGTAGATATTGGAAAACTGACAAAAAAAAATCAGAAAATCCTGAAGGCACCCAGCAAGCAGCTCAAGCAAGCATTCCTGGCTGGGAGAAACAGAATTCACTTCCAAAACGAGTGGTATTCGACTGACTGCCTGGATTGGTGCCTGTGGCCCCCGTCCATCTGTACTTATCTGGAGTGGATACACACTGCCAAAACCTTCACTCCTAGGAGTCTGGCTGTGAGGCATTAGTGCTTAGTCTGTCCCGGGCAGTGTGTTGCCTTGCACCTCTTCTGATAAAGCTGCAAGGCTTTGGAACAGTTTCAATGGTACTTTATTTCTAAACTTTTCTGATAAACTATCAAAATTGCCACAATTATTAAAAACTCAATATGTTATTTCAAAGCACACTAACATACCCCAAGCAGTGGTGAAAAATGAGAACAAAACCTTTTAGGATGGTCAAAAAGGCCTTTAGTACATTGGGCTTCGTCAGTCAGAGTATTGAGTATAGAAGTTGAGACATAATTTTGCAGTTATATAAGACGTTGGTGAGACCGCATTTAGAGTATCATGTTTAGTTTTGGGCACCATGTTATAAGAAAGATGTTGTCAAGTTGGAAAGGGTACAGAGAAGATTTATGAGGATGTTGCCAGGACTCAGGCGTCTGAGCTACAGAGATAAGTTGAGCAGGCTGGGACTCTATTCCTTGGAGTGCAGAAGGATGAGGGGTTATCTTATAGAGGTGTATAAAACCATGAAAGGAATAGATGAGTCTTTTGCCCAAAGTAGGGAATCGAGAACCAGAGGACATAGGTTTAAGGTGAAGGAGGAAAGATTTAATAGGAAACTGAGGGTTAACTTTTTCACACAAAGGGTGGGGGGTTGTATGGAACGAGCTGTCAGAGAAGGTAGTTGAGGCAGCGACTATTGCAATGTTTAAGAAATAATTAGACAGGCACATGGATAGGACAGGTTTAGAGGGATATGGGCCAAATGCAGGCAGGTAGATGGGACATGTTGGTCGTTGTGTGCAAGTTGGGCCTAAGGGCCTGTTTCCATGCTGTGTGACTCCATGACCCTGAGTCTTTGTCTGAAACTCCAGATTCGGCATCCCAGTCAGACCAATTATAATGAAAAGGAACTGCAGCTGCTGGTTTATACCAAAGATGGACACAAAATGCTGGCAATCAGTCTGAAGAAGGGTCTCAATCCAAATCGTCACCAGTCCATGTTCTCCAGAGATGCTGCCTGACCCGCTGAGTTATGCTGGCTGTAGCAGATTCGGCATTGGAATGACTGGGTTAGACAATCTGCTCCCATGCCAGGCCTGGTTCAGAGGCAGGAATTCCCAGTGAAAGGCTGCCCTCTAAAGCTGTCATGCAGCTCATCCCAGACTTACAGCAGGTCTGCTGGACCCCAGTGACTGCGTCCAAAATTGCCAGCTACAGCCAGCATAATTCAGCCAGCCAATGTCTAAAGAAGTATTGCGACCCAAAACACGGTCTGTCCTTTCTCTCTGCAGATTCTGCCTGACCTGCTGCGCTCCAACTAGCACTTTGTGTCGTGGTTAAGATTCCGACATCTATGGATTCTTGTGTCTCCAACTTCAGAGATGATGGGCAATCAGCAGAACAATGATGACAAAATGTCATTGAGCCTGTACCCTTCTCTCTCCATCGAGAGCTATCTGACCTGTTGAGTATTTCATGCATTTTACTTCTTAAATATTTGTAAATTTGAACACAACAGTAAACTGCAGGCATTGGATGGGGTGTGTTTAGATGGTGAGATTTAGCCAAAAATCACAAGAATGTAATACGACTTTCTTGCATGAGTTAATTGGCATGATATTACAGTGGACGGTTTGATTAAGACTAATCGCTTGTTCAGATAGTATCTCCAATCAGGCAACATTTGATTCATAAAACTGGAGTCAGCCTGAGGTTATTAGATTAGTCTTGATGCTTCTATTAAATCATGGTTATTGTGTCTCATCTGGAAAAGAATATCGATACCAAAGTTCACCAAGAATCCTTCTGTTCTCTGTTGCTTAATCCTGAATAATATCTCCCCTTGTGTCCTTCTCTAATAAATCAGCCTGGAAGAAAACTGCACAGACATGAGATTGATCATCTAATGAAGGTAATTATCTTTACATAAGTGGTTTCTTCATTTCTTCAATTTCAAATGATCTCTGGGACGAGATAGATACAAAAAGCTGGAGTAACTCAGCGGGTCAGGCAGCATCTCTGGAGAAAAGAAATAGGTGGCTTTTCGGGTCGAGACCCTTCTTCAGATTGAGAGTCAAGGAGAGAGTCAGAGTCAGAGTCAGTTTTCCCCTGGCTCTCAGTCTGAAGAAGGGTCTCGACCCGAAACATCACCTATTCCTTTTCTCCAGAGATGCTGCCTGACCCGCTGAGTTACTCCAGCTTTTTGTGTCTATCTTTGGTGTAAACCAGCATCTGCAGTTCCTTCGTCCACACGTGATCTCAGGGAGAATCCAGACCACATGTTAGAATTGTAATCAGGCCTTCCGATCATAGTGCTGTGATGTATAATTGTGACTGGCAGGCTACAAGGATGTTTTAAGTTAAAATGGAGAGATGTAGGATTCCACATCTTACTAAAAGGTTTACAGAAATGAATAAATCTGGAAAATCAACCCATTGATAGTTCATAATTAACTAATGTTACATTATTCTTGAACCATGTTGGCTTAATCGTTCAGAAGTTATACAACTTGTGTTCTCCACTGTAAAAAATATCACAAAACGAATGTTTGTAATGAAATACAAAATTGGCAATCAACAAATAAAAAATATGAAAATATTGTTTCAGATATTCTACAGATGCACATGGCTTTTGAATGGCACAAGTAATTTACCATTCTAAACCAACAACAATTTTAGAGCAGAATTATCAAGACAATGATCATTAAAATGGCCCACTCCTACATTTGTCAATAATTGGAAACTGTCATTAATTTGAGTGTTTTGTCCAGACATTAGGATCTGGTGGGATCAGAATGATATTCGATGCAATGACAAAACTGTATAAATAACTGATTAAGAATGCAGAGCATTCACTGAATGGAAATGAAAATATGCATGCTGTAACAATTCAAAGCAAGGATTTGCCACTTCCCAATGTTTTCAGTTCTCCATTCATCGAAGGAAGCAGGTAGATTGGCAATATCATTAACACGTGAAAACTAATATCAATCTAGTTAAATGTGGCCACTTGGTCAGATTTTCTGAATATTTTAGCTCAATGGGGACTAAAAACCAAGCAATAGGTGAGTCAAATTATATTCCAACATTTTGTTTAATAGTTGGATGGGGGGGAGGGGGGAGTGGGGAGCATACCAATGCCTCTACTTCCTCAGAAGACCAAGGAAACTTGGCAATGTAACCATTAACTTTTACCAACTTCTACTGATGCATCCTTTCCAAATGCTGGCTTGTGTGGTGGATTGGGTTGCGTTCATGCCCCTTGGGCAGGGCTGTTGCCATTCCAAGCTGTGATGCATCTGGATAGGATGCTTTTCACGGTGGATCTGTAGATATTGACTAGAGTCTTTGGAGACATGCCAAATCTCCTTCGCCGTCTGAGGAAGTAGAGGTGTGTGCTTTCCTGGCTGCAGCATCAATTGTTAGTGATATTAACACCGAGGAACCTGAAGCTTTCGACCATGTCACTTTAGCACCATCAATATAGTGTATGACAATATATGAGATACCTGATATAAATGCGTCACCATCTTGGGCAACGTTATGCCATCTAAAATTACTCAGGTAACAGTGAGATTGTTTCTGATTTATCTTCTTATTCTCTCAGTGGATTTTGCAACCATTACATGACATTAATTCACAAAATGCTGGAGTAACTCAGCAGGTCGGGCAGCATCTCGGGAGAGAAGGAATGGGTGACGTGAAACATCACCCATTCCTTCTCTTCCGAGATGCTGCCTGACCTGCTGAGTTACTCCAGCATTTTGTGGATAAATACCTTCGATTTGTACCAGCATCTGCAGTTATCTTCTTACATTACATGACATTAGTTTAGTTTAGTTTAGTTTATTGCTGTGTGTACCGAGGTGCAGTGAAAAGCTTTTCATTCCCTGGTTACTCAACTTATTTTTCTTCTTCTGCATTTCTTTCCACTCTTTCAATAAAACAATCTCTTTTATTTGGCTTCTGAGTGTTTTACTCTCTCCAATTTCGATAAGCTTTCTTTTCAATTACACCCAACTTCTGGGATATTTTCTGTTTTTATTTTCCTGATTTGTGCCTAACATAGATAACGTCTCAATTTATCATCATATCATCATATCATATATATACAGCCGGAAACAGGCCCTTCGGCCCTCCAAGTCCGTGCCGCCCAACAGTTTAGTTTAGAGACACTGCAAGGAAACAGGCCCTTCGACCACCGAATCACCAACCAGTGATCCCCGCACATTAACACTATACTACACACACTAGGAACAATTTTACATTTACACCAAGCCAATTAACCTACAAACCTGTACGTCTTTGGAGTGCGGGAGGAAACCAAAGGTCTCGGAAAAAACCCACGCAGGTCACGGGGAGAACGTACAAACTCCATACAGACAGCACCCGTAGTCAGGACCGAACCCGGGTCTCTGGCACTTTAAGGCAGTGGCTCTACCGCTGCGCCACCGTTCCGCCCTGTGTCTTTTTATGTTGTCTGAATATTTTTTCCTTCCTTGCTATGGTAACTAATGCTTCCCAAATTCCTGCATCCTGTATGTTTGGTATTGCCTCCCTCAACACTGCTGATATCAGAATGGTTGAATTTGCCCTTTGGATTCCCACTGTCACCATTCCGATCTGCTCCAACACCCAAAAGCATTAAAATAAAAATTATTCCACAAGTACTGCCCTATAATTTTATCCAAGCATCAAACATGTGCATTTATTTCACAACATTCACTCCAAAGACGTACAGGTATGTAGGTTAATTGACTGGGTAAATGTAAAATGTAAATGTAAAAATTGTCCCTAGTGTGTGTACGATAGTGTTAATGTGCGGGGATCGCTCGGTGGACCGAAGGGCCGAAGGGCCTGTTTCGGCGCTGTATCTCAAAAATCAAAAAAAAAATTTAAAAAATGCTGGAGTAACTCAGCAGGTCAGGCAGCATCTCAGGAACGTCACCCATTCCTTCTCTCCTGAGATGCTGCCTGACCTGCTGAGTTACTACAGCATTTTGTGAAATAAATACCTTCCATTTGTACCAGCATCTGCAGTTATTTTCAAACATGTGCCTAATCATTCAGTGACTTAAACATCACAATTATGTTTGCATGTATTCAGGATCATTAAATTATTTTAAATATACCTTGGACACCATAAAGGAGCTGTTTAAAAATGTAGTCATGGTGATGGAGGTTTCTGCACATCACCTTTCAGACACTGCATTAATATTTGAACATAATCAATGATGTAGGGTAACCTGACCAGAGCTGTATAAATTGTGGGAAGGCAGATTTCTGTCTGCCTTCAGTGTTTTAGAGACCTGAAAAGATGTTTAAGGAAATGTCTGATGGGTGAATTGTCAAAGTTTTAAAAGCTCACAAATTTTCTTTGGTGATATGCAGGCACAGGGACTGCAGATCCTGGGGTACTAAAGAAGACACAAAGGTGGAGCAACGCAGCAGGTCAGGCAACATCTCTGGAGGAGATCAAAAAATTTCCCGACTCAAAACTTTGCCCATTCATGTCCTTCAGAGATGTTGTCTGACCCGCTGAGTTACTCCAGCACTTTGTGTCTTCTTTAGGAATATTATTTTTTCTTTAAGCAAACTGTGAACTGGTCATCTACAAGTTCTTTCTCATCTCCCCTCTAAACCTCCTACACCTTACCCTAAACCTACGCCCTCTTGTCTTAGATACCTCTACATCACAAAAACACCCAATGTGAAAATGTCCCCTATTAGATTCCTCTGGAATTAGCTTTGTGCTTAAGTGGGCGGATGCTTGGCAGATGCAGTTTAATGTGGATAAGTGTGAGGTTATCCACTTTGGTGGTAAGAATAGGAAGGCAGATTATTATCTGAATGGTGTCAAGTTAGGAAAAGGGGACGTACAACGTGATCTGGGTGTCCTAGTGCATCAGTCACTGAAAGGAAGCATGCAGGTACAGCAGGCAGTGAAGAAAGCCAATGGAATGTTGGCCTTCATAACAAGAGGAGTTGAGTATAGGAACAAAGAGGTCCTTCTGCAGTTGTACAGGGCCCTAGTGAGACCGCACCTGGAGTACTGTGTGCAGTTTTGGTCTCCAAATTTGAGGAAGGATATTCTTGCTATTGAGGGCGTGCAGCGTAGGTTTACTAGGTTAATTCCCGGAATGGCGGGACTGTCATATGTTGAAAGACTGGAGCGACTAGGCTTGTATACACTGGAATTTAGAAGGATGAGAGGGGATCTTATCGAAACGTATAAGATTATTAAGGGGTTGGACACATTAGAGGCAGGAAACATGTTCCCAATGTTGGGGGAGTCCAGAACCAGGGGCCACAGTTTAAGAATAAGGGGTAGGCCATTTAGAACAGAGATGAGGAAAAACTTTTTCAGTCAGAGAGTTGTGAATCTGTGGAATTCTCTGCCTCAGAGGGCAGTGGAGGCCAATTCTCTGAATACATTCAAGAGAGAGCTAGATAGAGCTCTTAAGGATAGCGGAGTCAGGGGGTCACATTGAATGGCGGTGCTGGCTCGAAGGGCCGAATGGCCTCCTCCTGCACCTATTGTCTATTGTCTTAGTGAGAATTTAGTTACTGTAATTTCAATGAAGAGTTTGGTCTGAAGAAGGGTCTCGACCTGAAATGTCACTCATTCCTCTCCAGAGTTGCTGTCTGTCCCGCTGAGTTACTCCAGCATTTTGTGTCTATCACTGGTCAAATGATTATTGGGTCTGAAGGATCTAATTAGTTACAAAGAGTGATGATAGGGTGGCTCTCTGCAATTTGTTTGCTGAGAGAAATTTACTACAACATTCACATCAACATTAAAAAGTTGCTGCACTGTACTTGATATTTTAAAACATGATCTTCACCAAACGCTATTAATTTAAGAATATAGAACATGAAAATACTGTGCAGTACACCGAGCTCTATTCAATATACAAAATTCACTTCAGAACTCAATTCAACAAATTCTCTCCAAATTGTAGCACTGGAAGTTTTTTTCCTGAATGTTTTAAATTTATGGTTTGGTTTGCAATTTTAATTATCATTCTTTCGTAATTCAAAGTGTTGCTCTTACTCAAGTTGGGCTTTTGCCCAATCCAGGTGTCTTCTCATTCTTTCTTGACAGGACTTTATACAATCAACCTCCTGGTGAAAAAATGTAATGTTACACAATTACCAAAACCGAAGTACATTTGTAACAAATTAATGGTGGTAATTCTTGTTATTCAATTACACTGACCTTTATCAACTGCCTCTCGACATCATCGTGGACGAGATCTATGCCCATCCTTTTTTCTCGCTGGTACAGGCATTCCTGTGCCATCTGTTGTAAAAATGATTAACAAACAAATCAAAAAATGGTCTGTAAAACAAGTGGACTGGATACACGATCCCTGGACATTAATGCGTGCCCAGTGGCGATTTATTAGAGTCATAGAGTGATACAGTGTGGAAGCAGGCCCTTCGGCCCAACTTGCCCACAACGGCCAACATGTCCCAGTTACACTAGTCCCACCTGCCCGTGTTTGGTCCATATCCCTCCAAACCTGTCCTATCCATATTGTTGATTAAGACTCACGATTTCACACAAATTATTCAATTTTCAACACAGCATTTTGAGAAATTGTTTAAAAATATTTAAAGATCAGAAAGACCAGGAGTTTTTCAAGGAAGGATGACGTTTCAGGTCTGAAACCTTCTTCTGTCCCAAAGGGCTCTGATCTGAAATGCCACCTATCCATGTTCTCCAACTAGAGAACATGCCTGACCCGCTGAGTTACTCCGGCATTTTGTATCGTTCTGATGAAGGGTTTTGATCTGAAGCGTCACCAATCCATATTCTCCAGGGATGATGCCTGAACAGTTGAGTTACTCCAGGTTTTTGTGTCTTTCCCTGGAAAGGAGCTTCTGAGCTGGTTCAGCTCCTGTTCAATTGTTACCACTGACACTATCCCAACGCAGTTATTAAGTCAATTGTGTCAAGTAAAGCAGACTATTTTGTATGAATGCACATGAATTGTAATCCTAAAAAAAGGTCATTTTAATATCATAGGACTTAGAATAATACATCAGGCCATTTGGCCCATCATGAAGTTAAAGTAATCTCCTCTGCCTGCATGTGTTCTATATCCCCCCATTCCCTGCATATCCATGTGCCTATCTAAAAGCCGCTAAATGGCACTATCGTATCTGCTCCGCCACTGTGTTCTGGGTGCCTACCATTGTGTGTAAAAAAAACATGTCCCGCACATCTCCTTTAAACATTGCTCCTCTCATTTTGAAACTGTGCACTCTAGACTTTGGCATTTCCAACCTGGGACAAAGATTCTGACTGTCTACCCTATTTATGCCTCTCATAATTTTATATTGGTGAAATGTTATAACTAAATGCTTGTCACAATGACAACAAAGGCAAATTTTCTTTCCAACTATATCAATGTTCTTCAACTCATTAGGATCATACAGTAAAAGGTTAAGTTAGACTGTAAGATAATAAATAATGGGACCTAACTGCACAAAAGCTACTTTTCCCAGGCTACATATCAATGAATTTCTGAAGCTGAACCAGATAAAATGGAGGGAAATAATTGTAATTTATTAAACAATTAAAATATCTTCTCTTTAAAATAGTTCCTTTCCTCTGAACGTTACACGATTAGTTGCTGGATATTATCTTTGCACCTTTCAAGCTTGTCCATTATTAGTGCATTAAGGCATCAAATAATTAATGATTAAAGAACAATATACCTGTAGAGGCCCCTCAGTTTCCATTAGGGATCTCTCCAATCGTTTCTTGATGTGCACAAGAGTGTTAGATTCTCCACTCATCTGTTCAGCCTCATGATCCAATTCAGATTTCCAAAACATAATGTCATTGACACGTTCTCCTAAGTTTTTGTTGCTTTCAAACTGTGTTTTCTTGGTGACGTTGTCCTTGTACTGAAGCAGGCGAGCGGTGTCAACCCTCAGCCTGTCTGCAAAATGTCTGGAGGACTCCGACTCCTTGTAATAGTACTGATTGGATTCGTACCAATCCTGGGGGGTGTATCGAGTAAGGATCGCCGTTCTGTTTGACGCCGAGTGTGCACTTTTGACCACAGCAGGTCCAGGGACATTTGTAGTGAAAGAGCCCAGGTTTGGAGCAATGCTTGCAACCTTGTAGTATGTGCTGGGGCGCCAAGGCATCATTGAACTGTGTCTGTACCCATTAAGAGGATAGTGCCCTTTGTAACTTGATGCCATTGTTGATATGGCTGGCAGAAAGTTAGCGGTAGCTGGTCTCGGACGCATGTAAGTAGCAGCCATTGTTGGGTCTAAAAGCCACTTCCTATAAAGGACACAAATCATTACTTTCTTTTTAAAACATTATTTTATTCTTATTGTATGATATTATCTGATCTGATTGCATAGCATGCAAAATAAAGCCTTTCACTGTACCTCGGTACATGTGACATTAATCAACCTATATTCTTTTCAATGTTATTCCACTGGTATAAACTTTGACTTGAATTAACATACGCTGTACTTCCAACAGTGAATTACTTTCAGAGGAAGGACAGATGAAGGATCTTTACAGCTCTATTCATCTCCTTCAAATAACAGAATATTTTTCATTTGACTATCATACTTTAGTTCATTTTAGGATTCATTGTTATTCTCACCACTTCTACGATCATTCCCAATAACCTACCACCTTTTAAATCAAATGACACTTGCCAAAGAGCAGGAATGAAAATGTAGGTCTTGTCCGATCCCCTTCTACAAACAGCAATTGCGAAACAAGTGACCTTAATTATTCTGAAAAGAGGGCATGGCTTTAAGGTGAGAGGGGCAAACAATAATGGAGATAGGCGGGATGTTTTTCTTTACTCAGAGAATGGTGGGTGCCTGATACTTACCTGGCAGGGGAGAGACCGTGATCTGACCGTGAGCTCAGCTCTTTACCTCTGAATCCTCCAAGATCAACTTCCGGTCCAGGGTCGGCCACGTGGAGCACGATGAGACGTGCTCAAGCTTCTTCTTCCATGAGGTTCACAGGGGGAGCTCTGTGATCAAAAGCCTTAGGGAGGAGGACGGCTCGGTAACATCCTTGCAGACAGACATGCTGAGGATCTGCAGATCCTTTTATAAGGATTTGTACGACATAAAGACCACAGACAGCACCGCCTCCCAGAACTTCCTGTCCTCCATCTCGGAAGTCTTGGACGACAGCAAGCGGGAGAGTCTGGACCAACCACTGACCCTGGAGGAGTTGACTGGCTCCATCCGGCTTACCGGCAGAGTTGTATTGGGCTCTGTGGGACTGGGTGGGCCCGGACCTGCTGGAAGTGTACAACCACATACTTCTAGACGGCAGCATGTCAGACTCTATGAGGAAGGGCAGCATCACCCTCATCTACAAGCAGAAGGGGGAGATGAATGATATAAAGAATTGGAGACCCACCACATTGTTGAATGTAGACTACAAGATCCTGTCTAAGGTCATCGCAAACCGGGTCAAGTCTGCTCTGGGACAGGTGATCCACCCGGACCAAACCTGTGCTGTACCTGGCAGGAAAATCTCAGACAGCCTGGTGCTGCTGAGAGATACCATTGCCTACGTGCAGGACAGATGGGTGGATGCCTGCCTGGTCAGCTTGGACCAGGAGAAGGCCTTCGACAGGATATCGCACACGTACATGAGGGGTGTGCTCTCCAAAATGAGCTTTGGGGAGGAAATCAGGAAGTGGATACAACTGCTCTACACCGATATCTGTAGTGCAGTCCAAATCAATGGGTGGGAATCGGACAGCTTCCCCGTCAGGTCTGGAGTCAGGCAGGGTTGCCCTCTCTCCCCTGTCTTGTTCGTCTGTTGCATTGAGCCCTTTGCCGAGTCCATCAGGATGGATGCGAGCATAAGAGGAGTGACATTGCCAGGCAGTGGGGGCACTCAGGTCAAGGCCTCCCTGTACATGGACGATGTCGCCATCTTCTGCTCGGATCCAGGGTCGGTCCGCAGACTGATCAGCGTCTGCGACCAGTTTGAGTTGGCCACGGGGGCCAGGGTAAACCGCAGGAAGAGCGAGGCCATGCTCTTTGGCAACTGGCCCGTCCGATCTTCCATCCCCTTCACCATCAAGCCTGACTTCTTGAAGGTGCTGGGGATCTGGTTCGGGAAGGCTGAGGCGTGTAACAAGAATTGGCTGGAGTGGATAGCCAAGGTGGGGAAGAAGCTGGAGCTGTGGAAGCAGCGCTCCCTCTCCATCACAGGGAAAAATCTGGTCATCAGGTGTGAGGTGCTCTCGGGGCTGCTGTACTTGGCGCAAGTGTGGCCCGTCCCTCCCTCCTACGCCACGGGGATCACCCGGGCCGTCTTCCGCTTTACCTGGGGGTCGACGATGGACCGGGTGCGATGGGCCACAATGCACAAGTCAGCAGACAACGGGGGTAAAAGCGTGCCCAACGTCGCCCTCATCCTGATGGCCACCTTCGTGTGTGGCTGCATCAGGTGGAGCGTAGAGCCAAGGCACGTGGGCACCAAGTGCCACTACCTGCTGAGGTTCTACCTGTCCCCGGTGTTGTGAAGGATGGGCCTGGCGCAGATGCCACGCAATGTGCCAGTCAGCTGGACATTGCCGCACCATCTGTCGCTCATGGAAAGGTTCTTCTGGCCCAAAACCTTTGACCACAAGTCCATCGGGCAGTGGTCAGCACGGAACGTCCAGCAGGCACTGCAGGGGAATGACTCCATGGATCCTGTGGCGTGGTTCCCAGAGCAGACTGCCCAGCTTGTCTGGCAAAATGCCTCATCGCCAGAACTCACCAACAAGCACCAAGACCTGGCTTGGCAGGGGGTGAGGGGAGCCCTCCCAGTCAGATCCTTCCTGCACCGCCAGAACCTCACCTCACTACCAGCGCACGCTGCCCTCGGGACGGCTGCTATGGAGAGGAGACGGTTGCCCACCTCTTCACAGAGTGTGGATTTGCCAAGAGAGTCTGGAGAGGTTTGCAGGGGTCCCTGTCACGATTTATTCCGAGCAGCTCCATCACAGAGGACTCTGTGATCTACGGACTGTTTCCAGGGACGCATTCAGAGACTGACATCGAGTGCTGCTAGAAGGCCATCAACTTGGTGAAAGACGCTCTTTGGTCTGCCCAAGCTTTGTTGACCTCCCAGCGGAGCGAGGTGTCAGTCGGGGAATGTTGCCGACTGGCCCGCTGCAGACTGCAGGAGTACGTGCTGAGGGACGCACTGAAGCTTGCTGCAGCATTTGCTCTATTCACTCCTCAACATTACCAATCTTTGAAATTTATGAAATTGTGCTTCAAACTTTATCAGTCAAGAGAACAAATTGTGAAAATCGTAGGTTTTCTCACTATATGTTTACTTCATGAAGAGTATATTCTTTTTGTGCAACAAAAGAGCTTTTCACTGTACCTCGACACAAGTGACAATAATAATAAACTAAGAAAAACTCCTAATGGAAAGGCACTGAAATTAATCCAAAGTCCATTCTCATTAAATAGTGTAATAAGTAACTCATAAATAGAGGTTGTTGGGTCAACATAATTGGTTTTTACCTCTCTTAATGATTTATCCAAGATCTTTTGCAAATATAATTTAAGTAATACCTCAGGTATTGCTAGATGGAAGGTACATAATTCAGAATAATTTTTATATTTTCATTAGATTATTTTAATTTTATTTAGATTAATGTTTTTTAAAATTATTTTCACCACTTCTAAAACCATTCCCAATTATCTACTACCCTTTAAATCAAATATTATTTGCTATAAATAGATTAACGCCACCAATCAATTGTGAACCAATATTCAAACACCCACTTAATAGCTGAGAGCTGACAACTATGTTCTCAGCTATTACAGAACTCTATCTATATACTAAAACTGTCGTTGGTTTGTTTGTTTGTTCCTGAACTACAGCCAAAACGTTACACGATAGCATGACAATTTTAGGCCCACCTTACTCACCGTTGTCTCTTTGGTGCTAATGGAAGACGTTTCATTGAAATCATTGTTGTATTTTTTTAAGTTATTCACATTTTAAAGTTTAAATCTATCTCCTAGGGAGGGAGGGGGGAGGGATGGAGGGAAGGGGATGGAGAGAGGGAGGGAAGGGGGAAGAGGGAGGATAAAGGGGGTTGAGGGGGATGGAGTGGGGGAAGGGGAGGGGGGAGGGGGAGGGGGAGGGGGAGGGGGAGGGGAGGGGGGAGAGGGAGGGGGGGGGGAGGAGAGGGTGCTGCACCATTGCAGGAGATGCTTGGGCCCAATGGGCCCACTTGGTCACGTATAGAACTAAGAGCTCCAGCTATACAGTTCCTGTACGGATTTACAGGAACTGAAGAGCTGGAACTAAGACTTTAACTTCATTGATTTACAATAATTAACAGCACACTACTGATAAAGTTCCTGTTACTTTTTAGGAAGCATCAAAAGGCACTGAAAAATACCACCCACGCCGTCTCTACAAACTCTGCCACTGTTACATCCCTGACATTGTTGTCCGAGTTAATCTCAATTGGCTGTGTTGGGCTGGCCACATTGTTTGTATGCTCAGCACTGAACTCATAAAAATAAAAGTTATATCAAGCTCTGCCTTGGGAGATGTTACTCAGGTGCACTGCAAGAAAGATTCGAGGATGTGCTCAGAGATGTGCTCAGAGTTGATTGAAGAAATGTAACATCCCCATTGATTGATTCCCGAGAAAACCTTTGGCCCACGAGGGCGCAGAGTGGAGTGGGAGCAACCAGAGTCGTATTGAGAACGTCCAGGGCTTGTATCAGGGCAATGACACAGAGCAACAGAAGAAGCACCTTTTCCTCATAAACCACCATCCCGTGTTATCTCCTGCCCACATCCATGAAACCGTCTCCAGTTTCCACACTGACATCATTAGTCAACTTAGAACCCACAAAACTGGAATGAAGGCAAGTAATCCTTGATCCCAAGAAAAACGCCTAAGATTACCCCTTTACTGTTTGCTGCACATTTCTTTCCTTTATTTCCTTCACAAACTTTTCCTGAGCCATTTTGGTTGATCAACTATCCTACCAGTTCATCAGTTTGCATTCTACCGTACACCGAGAGATATCCCCTCTCCCACAAAACAAAAGCCAAAGAAATGTCCTTCAAGTATCATCCACAAAGTTTGAAAATTATCCAGATTAATATACAATATGCAATTATTAATATACAACAATATCCAACTGTGTAATGTCCACAACCCTAATAATTAAATACAACCATTTTCCATGCATGCACACAAAAATGCACACCTGAAAATATAGTTTCTATTTCTTATGACAACTAACAACATTAAACATGGCAATTAATCAACTCTACTGTGAATACCATTAACTTATATCACCTTTAACAGCCGTACAGTTGGAGGATTTCAAATTCCAAAGCTTGATTATAGTAATGCATTTTACTCAACAATTCAAATATGAAAGGAAGCAACTTTTGCACTTAAGACTACATTTTGAACATCGTGTGTTTAAACATACAAATATATATATATATATATATAGCAAATACATACATCAGTCTGAAGAAGGGTCTCGACCCAAAACGTCACCCATTCCTTTTCTCCAGAGATGCTGCCTGACCTGCTGAGTTACTCCAGCATTTTGTGATACCTTATACATAAATACACATTGTTCAAAATTTACTCTCCGTGCAAAAGTTACTTCCGCTTCTATATATATATATATATATATATATATACATTGCAAATACATACATTAGCACACATACATTTTATATATATATATATATATATATATATATATATATATAATATATATACATAAACACACATCGTTCATATATGTTCAAAATCTATCTATATATATATACACACACATGCATACATACATTGCAAATATACACATTGGCACACATACATTTTATATATATACATTTTGAACAATGTGTGTTCACATTGTTCATTGTATATATATATATATATGAACGATGTGTGTTTATGTATATATTAGAAACTAATTCCTGAACTATTTGCATTTTTTTAACATATATATATATTATTAGCCCGAAATATATAAATATATAAATATAACAATAATGCAGATCGTCTAGGGATTAGTTTCTAGTTCCTTTTTAAAGGGAAACCAAAATATTACAGGATTTACCGATCAGATAACAGGATATTTTGCAGGTGCGACGGTGTTCACTATCTTCGTGCTGTCAAAGGTGCAGTGCAGGTGGGCAGCGGCGGCTGCGAGCCGGCAGCCCGGGTGCTGTGTTGACTGACTTGACTGACAGCCGTGTGGGCGACCTGGCTCCCGCGGCCAGACTGCGCTGTGTGTACGGCAAACCCTGCAGCCCCGTTACCATGGACGCCGTGGGTTGGCAACGACCTCCCCGGGACAGAGGACAGAGCCTGCAGATAGAATGGGGACAAGTTCCTCTGGCTGCCAGGCAGGAGACACACAAGCCAACACTTTGCACGCAATTCAACATAACCTTACTTCATGAATTTAAAGTCATTTTAAAATGCATTCACATTGAAATATTAATTAGAACCAGTTATTCATTTCCCTGCCTGATTCCAACTTCTACCATGCAAATAGAAGGATCTGCATACATTCGATGGTATTTATTCACAAAATGCTGGAGTAACTCAGCAGGTCAGGCAGCATCTGCATACATTCAATGCCTTCAGGACATCCAAATTCATTTTTATAACCAATGGATACTTTCCAAGTATGGCTTGCTTTTGTTTAAGTTATTGTCACGTGTACCTAGGTACAGTGAAAAGCTGTGTAGGAAGGAACTGCAGATGCTGGTTTATCCCAAAGACAGACACAAAATGCTGGAGTAACTCAGCGGGTCAGGCAGCATCTCTGGAGAAAAGGAATAGGTGACGTTTCGGGTCGAGACCCTTCTTCATTCACCTATTCCTTTTCTACAGTGACAAGTTTTTTGTTTTGTGCTGTCCAGTCATGGGAAATGCTATACATGATTACATTACGCTAGTTTTTAGCTTTAGAGCTACTGCGCGGAAACAGGCCCTTCAGTCTACCGAGTCCAACGATCCCCACACACTAACACTATCCTACACACACGAGGGACAATTTACAAATTTACCAAGCCAATTAAACTACAAACCTGTACATCATTGGAGTGTTGGATGAAACCGGAGCACCCAGACAAAACCCACGCAGGTCGCGGGGAGAACGTACAAACACTATACAGACCGCACCCATAGTCAGGTTTGAACTCAGGTCCTTTGCACTGTAAGGCAGCAACTCTACCACTGCACCGCCCTTAGTGCAAGATAAAGTTCAGTGATTAAAGATAGTCCGAGGGTCCCCAATGAGGTAGAGGACTCCAATGAGGTAGTGGTCACTGCTGTCATGAATAAAACAGCAGTTATATTGTGCGCATCTAAGTCCCGCAGCACCGAAACAGGCTCTTTGATTCATTGTATCCTTTGTGACAAGCCAATAACCTAATTAATCAAATTTCACAGCTCTTTGGCCCTAGCCTTCTATGCCTTGGCAATTCCTGTGTCCATATAGATACGTAGATGTTGCAAGGGTATTTTCCCCTCCACCATCTACTCAGGCAATGCATTCCTGATTCCCACTATTTTTTAGATGAAAAAGTTATTCCTTAAGTGAATTACAGAATTGTGAATGGCCTGGATAGAGTGGACGTGTTTCCCCCAGGGAGAGTCTGGAACTAGAAGGCATAGCCTCAAAATGAAAGGACGTACCTTTAGAAAGGAGATGGGAAGGAATTTCTTTAGTCAGAGGGTGGCAATGGAATTCATTGCCGCAGACGGCTGTGGAGGCCAAGTCATTGGGTATTTTTAAGGTGGAGATTGACAGGTACTTGTTTGGTAAGGGGAGAAGGCAGGAGAATGGGGTTGAGAGGGAAAAATAGATCAGCCATGATTGAATGGCAGAGTAGATTTGATGGGCCGAATAGCCTACTTCTGCTGCTATGACGGATGAACTTATGGACTTTTGTGTTTTCTGTGTTAATCAGCATCTGCTGATCTGTGTGTCTACAAGTTCTTCCTCAGTTCCCTTCTAAACCTCCTACACCTTACCCTAAACCAATGCTGAAGGTGGTCTGAAGAAGGGTCTCGACTCATTCCTTCTCTCCAGAGATGCTGCCTAACTCGCTGAGTTACGCTGGCATTTTGTGTCCATCTTCAGTTTAAACCAGCATCTGCAATTCCTTCCTGCACAAAAGTCCTTCTGATTCCCTACCTTGGGGCACTGAACTGTGCCAAACTAGACTTAACGCAAGAAGAGTGATTTCATTCATTTCAATGGAGAGGAATGGCTGTCAGATAATGACATAAGTTGTAGGTCAATCACTTTTTTATAAATTTACTAAACTTATTTAAAAGCTTTAACATCTTCAATTATTTCAATTTGATATTGTTTTGAATATTTTATAAAGGATTAATGTTTCCCAATATATATTTCTCCTGCTCCAGACAACTACTGAACTACTGAACATGTGTTTTAGGTTAAACCCTAATACCGACACCTTTCTTTAAATTTGATTTTGAGATCTTGGTATTGCCAGCAAATCCAGCCTTTATTGCCTGCCTTACATTGACCTTGAGAAGGTGTTGGTGATGGTTGGCACAGACATTGTGGGCTGAAGGGCCTGGTTCCTGTGCCTCTATGTTTAATGTTGTTCCTACATGCTGCAGTCCTACTGGTGAAGATGTTGCTAATAGTTTTGTTGTGCAGAGATTTCCAGGATTTTGAGCTCGCAATGATTAAAAGATCGGACATACACTTCCGAAGCGGAATGGTGCAAGATTTGGATAGCATTCTGCAAGAGGTTGTGAGTGAAACTAATCCACATACCTATTCACCATCTAATTAGTCAAACTATATGATCTGCGTGCTTCATTAACCGACTTGGTACATTTCTCACTTGATTTCTGCGTCTTTCAGCATTTAATATGTGACCTTGTACAATGTGTTAGAACTAAATTCTCATTGAAAAGATTACAAATGGATGGAAAGGATCAAAAATATTTTTGAATTCAGGAAACGGTATCTTTATTGAACCTTCTGCTCCATGGTAACACTGTGAAAACTAATCCCATAATTATCATTAAATATTAATAAAGATAGCCATACCAAAGTACATTGAATGGAAAGTTATACCTTTCTGGGAGTCAGATTATTCACCAGGGAACAAAAAGTGTGCTAAATGTAAATGGGATCTAATGAATTTTTCTTGCAGCATACATTGAAATAAAATGTTTAATTGGTTAGATACTAAAAAGAAAAAAAAGTAAGTGTTTGCAGGAACCTAGCCATTAATATAGTTACCAGGGATATAATGTTATCTTATTGTAACTTATTTAACTTAGTAAATTATTTGTAAAATATAATTAGTACAGGTGCGAAGAGAGACTTCCTAAACAAGCTAGAGGCTCAACTCATTCAAATGAGTGTCAGGTACTTCGGCAGGGCCCTTAATTCCATCACACGGTACAAGACTGCAAATGGGAGCCAATCTCTGTCAACGACATGTCTCTTCTAAATAAACTCAATGCCTTTGATGCCCATTTTGAACAGGAAAATTCGGGCGGCGCGGTGGCGTAGCGGTAGAGCTACTGCCTTACAGCGCAAGAGAGCCGGGTTCGATCCTGACTACAGGTGCTTGTCTGTACGGAATTTGTACGTTCTCCCCGTGACCGCATGGGTTTTCTCCGAGATCTTCGGTTTCCTCCCACACTCCAGAGGTCCAGGTTTGTAGGTTAATTAGTTTGGTATATATGAAAAATTGTCCCTTGTGTGTGGAGGGTAGCGTTATTGAGCAGTGATCGCTGGTCAGTGCGGACTCAGTGGGCCGAAGGGCCTGTTTCCGCGCTGTATCTCTCAACTAAACTAAACTACAATATAAAGTTCCACCAAGATGAGTCCGCCATTCCCCAGTAGCTCTGTCCAATAAATCTCAGCAGCAGAAGTTACATCAGTATTCACAAAGGTACACTCTTGGAATGTAGTCAGCTCTGATTCTGAGGGACACGTTCTGAAACCATATGGCGACCAATTGGCCACAATCTGGGCCGACATCAACATTCTCTCAATTCGGCTGTCTACTGTCTCCATCTGCTTCAAAAATACCTCCATCCTTCCAGTCCTCAAGAAAAATGGCATGACCTGTCTCAATGCACAATCATTCTCACATCATCCACAATTATGTGCTTTAAAAGGTTGGTAATAGTCCGCATCTGTGCCTGTATTCCAGATAATCTAGACCCCTTGCAACTTGTTGATAGTAAAAATTGACCAGTTTTATCACATCTATGTCAGGATGCCATGGTTTGACTACAGCTCATCTTTCTACGCCATAATAACGAATAAGCCTTTCCCTGAATTTCTGGATCTTGATATCGGTCCCTGACGTCTGACCTCAGTTGCTAGAATCGGTCAGAACTTTTCCTCCACCCTGACCCTCAACTCTGGTGCCCCCTCATGTTGTGTGGGCAGGTACGGCACTAACTCGCTCATTAATATTCCCAATGAAACCACTGTTGTTGGTTAGAACAACAATAATGATGAGATAAAGTACAGAAAAGTACAGAGAAAAGATCGGAAAGAGATTGTGTCATTGTGTCAATGTAGCAAACTCACCCTTAAATGCCAGCAAGATCAAAACGTTGTTTGTTGACCTACGGATGTGAGGGGGTGAATCCTGTTCTCATCGATGGAACTGTCGTAGAAATGGTCAACAGCTTCTATCATATTTGATTATTGTCCTTTAAATTTTTTGCACAACATGGATTGTACTACAACCTTGCACTTTGCACCAGTCATATTTTAGCATTAATGATATTGATTGCTCGATGAATTTCACGTGAACAAGAAATTTAATTGCATCCAGGTGTATTTGGCAATAAATAAACAAATTTGAATCCGATTTAAGTATTGTAGCCATCTGAGATGAGGAAGCATCTGGAATTGATTGAGCGTATATTGTTCACATTGCTAACACCTAAGCTTTATAACAACGGTATCTGTCACATTTTTTAACTCTGCTTCAAACTGTTAAAATGTGTGTTTGTTCTTGCAGACTACCCTTTCTCTAAGGCCGGGAAGATTTACAAGCAGCTCATAATGCTTAGAAATGTGGAGCACCTTCAGCTACAGACTGGTTCCACCAAGATGCAGCACAGAACGTCACAGGAGATCCCTTTTCCATGTAGCTATCAAACTGTACATTCCCTCCCCCTTCTATCCTGGGGTAGACTGACTCCCCTCCTTCCCCCGCCCTCCACAATCTTTGCACATCCCCAATCCTGACTTTCCATTTGTCACTTTAATTTCACATTTCATGTATCTTGCTATGTTTTATGACTGTTGGCAAACCAATTTCCCTCCCAGGATTAATAAAGTTCCATTGTAACGTATCGTATCATATCATATCGCATTGAATTGTTTCTAGCCTGTTATGTATTGTGAGGTTTTTCCCAGAAAATGCTATATCGATATAGTTACATATCATGTAGTGTAAGAAAATAACTGCAGATGCTGGTACAAATCGAAGGTATTTATTCATAAAATGCTGGAGTAACTCAGCAGGTCAGGCAGCATCTCAGGAGAGAAGGAATGGGTGACGTTTCAGGTCGAGACCCTTCTTCAGGCTGTTAAATATCATGATAAATAGTTAAATATCATGATAAACTATATATTCTCTCTAAATGCCTCTGTTAAATCCAAATTTTTAATAATAATCATGTTAAATATTATAATAAACCATATATTCTCTGTAAATCTCATTGTTAAATTCCTTTAAAAAAATATATAATCCTGTTTCCATCTAGGTTGTTGAATGCCAAGTTGACCATTTTGTAATGTGTTGGTTATTGAATGCTTCAATCGAAATAGTAGGTCATGCCTTTCCATGTTTTGCTTCGGCCTTTAGGCAAGTCACTACTTGGTTCGTGGTCTGAAGACAGAAACCACTTTCAATTCTTACATCCGTTTGACAATAATTAATTTATTAAAATTAATATTTAATTCAGATAACCACAACAGACTGAAAAGTGTGAAAATAGCTGATGTGTAGTTCCCATAAATATTCTTTCATTGTACGCAATATAGGTTTGGAGGGAACATGTTGAATGTATACTGTTTTTTATCAAACTCTGTAGTTAAGGAAGTTTTTGCTTTTGATGCCTTTTGTACCTGGAACTTCTGAAAACAACACATTCTAGACCAAACATAAAAACCCTTGCTCTTCCCCATCACTGGGGAAGCAGCCCACTGAACCTATGCCAAATTGGACCTTTGGTGCAAGAATAATGACTCATTTCATTTCAATGGAGATGAATGGCTTTCAGATATCCAGCTAATAATAAGGTTATTTATTTTCTTTGAATTCATTGAGTTTATTCAGCGCATTTTAAACTTTTTAACATTTTCAATTATTGTAATTAGTTATTTGTTTTGGATACTTTACAAGGTTTAATGTTTCCAAATGACAGAATTATTACGGTATATAGTCAATAACCAGGTAAACTGGCTGTGAATGTTTGTTCATTAATGCTCTGGTCCTGCCTAGAGATGGGATTTCCATCCAAAAGCTCTCCACTAGTCTGGATCTATCTGATGATGATCAGCACAGCTTTTGCATGGAAGTTTTCATGGGCCTTTTGTTTGAAGTAAATGTAGACCTAGCAAGGAATAAATTGTGAGCCCAAATTATTTTTCTTGCGTTTCCAGGAATTTCTGGACCCTATATTTTTGTGGATGCTTTATTTCATTTTGTGATCGACAAGTATTTATGACTATAACCTTGAAAGAAAGCTCTTTCGGTTATTATTTTCCATGTTGCAAAGCAGTTGTCATTTGGCAGCGACTGGTCTTTTTTAGTTTAGTTTAGAGATACAGCGTGGAAACAGGCCCTTGACCCACCGAGTCTGCAGCGACCAGCGATCCCTGCACACTAACACTATCCCACAAACACACTAGGGACAATTTACACCAAACCAATTAACTTACAAACCTGTACATCTCTGGAGAGTGGGAGGAAACCGAAGATCTCGGAGAAATCCCACGCGGTCGTGGGGAGAACTTACAAACTCCGCAGAGACATCACCCATAGTCAGGATCGAATCCGGATCTCTGGCGCTGCAAGCACTGTAAGGCAGCAACTCTACCGCTGCGCCACCATGCTGCCCTCAAACTATAATGTCATACACAAAATCATTTTAACTAGGTCCCATTGCCCTGAATCTTCCAAAAAAATCCAATTTCCACAGGGAAACATGAACTTTTAATATGTTGCAAGGATGATTTGGAATCTTCTCACTTAATGTTTCATGTTATGAAATCAAAGTTTAACATTAAATAAAACTTAGCGTAAATAAAAGGGAAATTTAGAATCCTATTACTTGACCCCCAAGCCTATTGAGTGCTAAGCAACTTTGCACTTGTATCTTTATTCTGGCTTCAAATCTTGGCTGAGTAAAGAAATATAGGGACCAAGTTTCAAAATGTTGAACTAGTATTATTTAATCTGCAGCACATTTGCACGGCACTTTCCAGAGAAAATATTTTTTGGCATTCATAGTATATTCAAAGTAACAACTATTTCCTCAGCCATGAAGTTATTTCGCCATGAAGTGTATTTTTTGTTGCATTTTGATGCATTTACTATATGATACATATACTATATTGTACGATACATAATGTTATGGGTTGGGTCTTGTTGGTAAGTACTGTATTAGCAGTTCCATTGAAAACTGCGGATGTTCATCTCTGCAAGTTGAGAACAGGCACTTGTACATCTAAACATTAATGTCTCGAACTTGCTGACAGAATCCATCCAACGGCTATGCCAATGTACACTTGCTGAGATTTCCTGTAGTCATGCCAGGGATTGTCTGCAGATCCTGCCACAGTCTAGTGTCTAGTTCTGGCACAATGATCTGCATTTCAGTGAAGATTACTCATCTATAAAGAAATGTACTAAGAATAAGCTAATATATCATACTTTTTAATGTCTGCAATGAAGATTTTCCATTATTAAAAAGTAATAATTTTTTTAAATTTCATTTTCTATTTTTCGTCAATGTTAATAGTTTTGGAAGGGGTCTGATGGTTAGGAATTCAGAGACATTCCAAGAGCTTGCATGCTTTGGCAGGTGATATATATCTGGGGCAACTCTATGTTGCTGGTCACAGGGATTTTCAACAGTGTGGTGTCTGGAGCTTGATCTGAACAGGACAAGTGTAACAAGATGAGTAGGAAGGAACTGCAGATGCTGGTTTAAACCGAAGATAGACACAAAGTGCTGGAGTAACTCAGCGGGACAGGCAGCATCTCCGGAGAGAAGGAATGGGTGACGTTTCGGGTCGAGACAAACAGCTGGCTAAGGCCTGTTTCCTTTATCATCGTTACTTTTTTGCATATCTTTCATTCATTTGTTCTAAATCTCACTACACCACTGTCTATATCTCTGGTTTCTCTTTCTCCTGACGAGTCTGAAGAAGGGTCTCGACTGAAACGTCACCCATTCCCTCTCTCCAGGGATGCTACCTGTGTTGCCCCAGCATTTTGCGTCTATCGAGTGTGACAAGATTTTGTTCCACACCAAGTCCAAAGCATTACAATGGCCTTTTGTCCGCCAGCTCCTGTCATTGTAATTTGAGAAGAGGAAAGTAATCTGGTTATGTATTGTGAGCATTCGAGGTGTAGGAGAACAAGGGAGGCTGAGGCTGCATTGCAGGTGAAGGTTGAGATAAGTGGAACAGTCTCAGGGGTTGGGATAAATCAATGTGAGAATTTGGTATGGAGGATTCATTATCAGTTAGAAAACCAATTGTACATTGGGCAAGGAAAGGACCAGCAAGTAGGGATGGGGTAGAGAGACAATAAATGGGTTACAAACCTCTGGATGTACCACTCAAGTACCAAAATAATAATTTTAATGCATTCAACACAATCAGTGGGTGCTTCAAATTAATGTAAGAAAATAACTGCAGATGCTGGTACAAATCGAAGGTATTTATTCACAAAATGCTGGAGTAACTCAGCGGGTCAGGCAGCATCTCAGGAGAGAAGGAATGGGTGACATTTCAGGTCGAGACCCTTCTTCAGACCAGACTTTTGTGCTTGAAATTAATGTACATTTAAATTTGCTTCTCTCATTTATATGGGAATGGAAAGATGCAACCAATTTAACGCTTCGAGAAAACCTTTGGACATTTCTAAAACTTATTTGGCTAGAATGCTGGTAGGAAACCTCACCTTCAGATAATGCAACTTGATCATTAAGGTCCACCGAAGATATCAGACTGGACCTCACCTTAACCCACCTCCAAAAAAAAGTACCTCAGATGACTCGCCATTTCCTAACTACTGAACAGAAGTGTGAGCCAAGATTGCGCACGGTGGCGCAGCGGTAGAGTTGCTGCTTTACAGCGAATGCAGCGCCGGAGACTCAGGTTCGATCCTGACTACGGGTGCTGCACTGTAAGGAGTTTGTACGTTCTCCCCGTGACCTGCGTGGGTTTTCTCCGAGATCTTCGGTTTCCTCCCACACTCCTAAGACGTACAGGTATGTAGGTTAATTGGCTGGGTAAATGTAAAAATTGTCCCTAGTGGGTGTAGGATAGTGTTAATGTACGGGGATCACTGGGCGGCGCGGACTTGGAGGGCCGAAAAGGCCTGTTTCCGGCTGTATATATATGATGATGATGATGATTGCAAGCTCAAGTGTATGAAATGTAACTTAACCCCATAACCTTCTTGATGCAGACACAAACATGCTCTGAACTGAATATCATTTAACATCGCAATTTGGCAGCCATTTCATCATGCAATGGAGATTGTTCCCCGAAATTTATTGTTTAGTTGAAAGATTGGGATAGAAATCATATAATTTAGTATCAGCCAATGCCCAGCTAAACCGAAAGACAGAAGAGTAGACCATGCAAAACACTGTGGAATGTGTACCACACAGTAATGTAAATCATGATGTTTGCTAGAATATTCGTAAGATAAATTGAAATCAGATCTCTGATTCAATAGCAGCATCCAGTCTTCAGGGAATATAAGACAATGTTTCTTTTGAAGAACATTTTGAACTTTATAAGCGTGAGTAAGAAGAGATCTTTTCATTTGAAGCAAATCAAGGGACTTGAGCTTCAACTGTTAGCCAGTTATAATTTATCATGGTTAATTGTTGAGCTTGGAATTATTGTTCAGTGAGACAGTTGGCAAGCAGTTAATCCCATGTAATAAAGTGTTTGATTGTTGTCTAAACTGTTGTTCGTAACTTCCATGGAAATCCAATTGACAGGTTGGTAAGGCGATTAGGAAACCACAAAAGATACTTTCCTTTAATGGCCGATAGAATATGTTTGAATGCAGCTATAGAATATAAGAGTGGGGGTTTGATCTGAGGAAAGTATAGAGGTTAGACCACCACACTTTAGTAATGAATGCAAGGCCTTGGAAAGATTACAGAGAGGTTTATTAGGATGACACAGGGGCAAGAGGCTTTAGCTAAACCAAAGGACGTTGGCATAAAATAATTGGCAAGAGAGCCAGAAGAGAAATAAGGAGCTTTATTAACACATGTATTTTAATTGAGAGTTTGAAAGACACCTCCCAATAGTCGAAGTAGATGCCATGGGATATCTCAAAGACAATTGGAATTGCTGCCACTGCAGAACAGACTTCCTTTCTTTCTCTGGCCTTTCTCTGCTGATCCAAAGACATGCGGGTTTGTGGGTTAATCAGCCTCTGTATACTGCCCCTAATGTGTAGGGAATGGATGCAGAAGTGGGGTAACATGGAGCTAGTGTGAACAGGTGATCGATGGTCAGTTTGAATTTGGTGGGCCTAATGGCCTGTTTCCATGCTGTCAAGAGTCAAGAGTGTTTTATTGTCACATGTCCCAGAGAGAACAATGGAATTCTGACTTGCAGCAGCACAACAGAATGTGTAAACATAATACACTGTAAACAATATAATAAATGAGAAAAAAAATTCAGTGTGTGTCTCTGACATACCGAATCTTTCAATAAATCAGTTCGCTGAGATATCAAAATCTTTCTTTAAACAATTAATATTAGGTGGTTTAATACTCTACATGGAATGGTTCATTTTAACTCAGATTTCCAGTATCAGCAATTATTGTCTGAACTAGTTATGGAGATGAAGTATAATGTAGATAACTCAAAGTATGAAAACTTGCACAGGAAACAGAGCACAGGACTCTAAATGAAGAATAACTTTCCCCAAGATTAAGCTAAAATAAGAATGTTAACAGTTACTGAAAAATTTGCCTCAGTAAATCTATTAACTCTACTGACTAGTACTTACATACAGTGAGTTATAGTCATGCTTCGATGCGTGCCAAAACAAACTAATGTGAAACTACAAGGTTAAAACAAAACTTATTTTTCATTTTTGAAGGCATTAGGAACCTGGCAGGAGTTTCAGTGCAGGGTAGGTAGTGGAAGAATGATGACCCTTAATTAACAGCATGCTGTTAGCACACTGCGACTTGGCTGCCACTAAATATCATCGAGAGACTTCAGATAGTAAAAATTCAGCCTTCAGACTGTAAAAGCGTGGTCTGAAAGTATTTCAGATATCCAAAGAATGTTCTTGTAGAATTATGCAAATTTGAAAGGAGAGAGGAGAAAGGGAAAGAACATTTCTGAGACGTGAAATAATTTGAAATAATTGATCTCAACGTTTAAAAACAGCAAAATTCTAGCAGCGGATAACACAAGTGATATTTTTCTCTTTGTTTTCTCTTTCTTGTTCTTTTACTGCTCCTCACCTTTCATTACTGTCTTGCAGGAGCCCATGAGAACGAACCATCGAGACTTGCTACTTTGATGGCAACATTTTTTAATTGCGATTAGAATTTATATTTAGAGTCTAAAAGTAGAAGAACGAAGTTGCAATCTCTGTCCAAGAAATAAATCTAGTCAAACTTAAACTGAGTTCAGCCAATAATTGTTAAGTCTTTTTAAGATATTTAAATGGGATTACTCCAGGTTGTGACTAGACACTGATTGACTTTGTAATAAGCCTATTGTCAGCAACTCCATCAATTTGGTGTTCTCAAAAATCATAAGGAATAGTTCTTGAAACAAAGCAATTTAAAATAAAGTTACACATAGTTCGTTCTTCGTGGATGTTACGCTTGGTGCAAATGAGCTTGAGCAGAAACCAGTTGGAAAGGTTCTCACAACTAATGAATGTATTACCTTGGCCTTCTGAATACCAATTGTTTTTCCACTGCCTCATAATATAATGATCGTGCTGCAATAATCCTCCACATGTTTAAGATAAATCAGGACACAATTTGTTACAGAATGACAATCAATCACATTATCACTAATCTTTACCCTTATTGTCCCATCAATTTCAACATTTTCTTCCATGTTTCATATTCCCTCCATGTGCTTCATATTCCCTTTGTGATCGCGTACTACGGGTGACCCCAGCATTCTTCAGTCTGAAGAAGGGTCTCGACCCGAAGCGTCACCCATTCCTTCTGTCCTGAGAAGCTGCCTGACTTGCTGAGTTACTCCAGCATTTTGTGAATAAATACCAGCATTAGGAGGGGTGACGTTCCTAGAAACCAGCTCGTATCGTGCATACGTGCAGCTCGTATCGTTCAGACCCTGGGTCGTGTCTGGCAGGTGACGTGATTACCCAGTATAATGCTGAGACATCTAGCACATCCTCAGGTGGGCGATACTTGTTCAGTTCCACACTTGGACAGGGATGTGCCAAAGGCCCTCACAGTCACCCCACTGGTTGATGGAGGTAAAGTGTTGATCAGATTTGAATTTCAAATCTCTCCTAGCCTTGAATAGACAATAGACAATCGGTGCAGGAGTAGGCCATTCGGCCCTTCGAGCCAGCACCGCCATTCAATGTGATCATGGCTGATCATTCTCAATCAGTACCCTGTTCCTGCCTTCTCCCCATACCCCCTGACTCTGCTATCCTTAAGAGCTCTATATAGCTCTCTCTTGAATGCATTCAGAGAATTGGCCTCCACTGCATTCTGAGGCAGAGAATTCCACAGATTCACAACTCTCTGACTGAAAAAGTTTTTCCTCATCTCCGTTCTAAATGGCCTACCCCTTATTCTTAAACTGTGGCCCCTTGTTCTGGACTCCCCCAACATTGGGAACATGTTTCCTGCCTCTAATGTGTCCAACCCCTTAATAATCTTATACGTTTCAATAAGATCTCCTCTCATCCTTCTAAATTCCAGTGTATACAATCACATTGAAGAGAGCATGAGAAGGACATTACTTTTCTTCCCCTGTTAAAATAGTTCTATTATTTGAAACACAAGGAATTGCAGGTGCTCGAATCTTGTAAAAAGTGCTGGAATAACTCAATAGGCCAAGCAGCACCTTTGGAGGGATTGGACAGACAATGTTTTGTGTCAGGACCCTTCAGACTTCTTTTATTTATATTTTCATAATCCTTGCTGGAACTGCATATAAAATTATGCAAATGGGAGTAATCCATTAAAAATTAGTTTTGAGTCAGTGTGGGATCTTAAAGGGTAAGTCAGCCAAATGTGGTTCACTTTGAAGTCTTCTTTCTATTGTGGCATGTTTTGGGAGTTTTCTTGCCCTGCATTCACAAGTTCACAAGTTATAGGAGTAGAATGAGGCCATTCTGCCCATCGAGTCCACTCCGCCATTCAATCATGGCTGATCTCTGCCGCCTAATCCAATTTTCCTGCCTCTTCCCCATAACCCTTGACACGCGCTCTAATAAATAATTTGTCTATCTCTGCATTAATAATATCGATTGACTTGGTCTCCACAGTCCTCTGTGGTAATGAGTTCCACAGATTAACTGCCCTCTGACTAAAAAAGTTCCTCCTCACCTCCTTTCTAGAACAGCTCCCATTAATTCTGAAGCTATGACCTCTGGTCCTAGACTCTCTCACCAGTGGAAACATCCTTTCCACATCCACCCTATCTAAGCCTTTCATTATTCTGTAAGTTTCAATGAGGTCCCCCCTCATCCTTCTAAACTCCAGGGAGTAGAGGCCCAGTGCTGTCAAACGCTCATCATATGCTAACCCACTCATTCCTGGAATCATTCTTGTAAACCTCCTCTGGACCCTCTCCAGAGCCAACACATCCTTCCTCAGATATGGGGCCCAAATTTGCCCACAGTACTCCAAATGCGGCCTGACCAAGTCAAGTGTTTGTAATGCAATGAAACAATTATCACGGTTGCTGTAAATAGAGATTTGTTTACCTATCCAAATATAGACATTTAGAACGGGTAAAAATAAAAAAATTGCATCACAGTCAAAATACAACTTATCTATAAAGACCGCTTCAAAAATAGTATTGTATCTAAGTTAGAACAAGCTAAAAATATTTTAAATTGCAAACAATAATGGGCTTTGCACTTCTGGTGATAGCTGAACATAATGTGAATAACTTTCCAAGGACAAGTGAAATTTAAAGTTTCTTACCTCCATGTTGGTTTATGATGTCAAATGATATATTTCTGAGTTTGATGCAGAGGTCATTTGTTCCATTACTTTTAATTCATGTGAATGAACTTGTATTTAAAGAATCTAAGCCTGTTAGTTCTAGTTTTTATTGTGATGTGACTCAATTTTTAGCATTGCTTCAGCATATTGTGTGGTGAGTGGTTCCTACTGCAGACAGAATACTGCTGCATGAAGGCATGGATTCTGCCAGGGGACGCGAGCAGTTGTGACAGACATTGTCCTTTCCTTGCTAATGTTGGCGTTTCCTTGCATGAGACCCCAAGGAATTGCAGAGAGTTGGAGATGTCCACACAAACCAGACCAGACTCCCTCATCATCGACTCCACCTACACTTCACGATGCCTCAGCAGGGCAGCGAACACAGTCAAGGACATTTTTCACCCCGGTCATTCCCTCGTCTCCCTGCTCCCATCGGGGCAAAGATACAAAAGTTTATGAACAAGTACCACCGCTTTTCCTCTCTGTTTTCAGACTTCTGAATGATACTCCCATAAGCTAGGACGTAGTGCCAATCCTCCAACCTACCTCATTGCGGACATTGTATTTTTTCTCTGGAACTGTAACTGAAATCTATAATCTGCACTCAGGCACTTTTCTCTTTGCTCCTCCTGCTATATTTGAGTACAGCTTTATTGTATTCATATATCGTTTGATCTGATTTAATTGTTGGGCAGGTGGGCCAGCAGAGATGGGACATCTTGGTCACCATGGACAAGTTTGGCCAAAGGGCCTGGTACATGCTGTCGGACTCTATGACTCTATGGATAGCACATAAACAAAAGTTTTTCACTGTACTTTGGTACCTGTGACAATAATCAACCAATACCAATATCAGTATAAGAAAATAACTGCAGATGCTGGTACAAATCGAAGGTATTTATTCACAAAATGCTGGAGTAACTCAGCAGGTCAGGCAGCATCTCAGGAGAGAAGGAATGGGTGACGTTTCGGGTCGAGACCCTTCTTCAGACTGATGTCAGGGGGGCGGGACAAAGGAAGGATATAGGTGGAGACAGGAAGATAGAGGGAGATCTGGGCAGGAGGAGGGGAAGAGAGGGACGAGGAACTATCTAAAGTTGGAGAAGTCGATGTTCATACCACTGGGCTGCAAGCTGCCCTGGCGAAATATGAGGTGCTGTTCCTCCAATTTCCGGTGGGCCTCACTATGGCACTGGAGGAGGCCCATGACAGAAAGGTCAGACTGGGAATGGGAGGGGGAGTTGAAGTGCTCGGCCACCGGGAGATCAGTTTGGCAATATCAAGTTCCTCAGGATCAAAATATGCGTGCACGTGCACACAGGCACAGGTTATAAAGTTGCTGGGCTCTCATTTCTGACTCTGCACTTCTCCAGCAGTGCACAGTGGAGTTGCAGTAATGCCCCAGCATTTTGTCTGGAGAATCAGCTTAAAAACTTTGCACCAGGCTAGAGCTGTTTGCAGGAAAATAATTTCCACTCATTTGAATGAACTGCTGCAGGAGGTTGAGGCAGTTATTAGATAGTTTGCATCGTTGAATTAATTGCATTTAATTAAATTAATATTACATTCTTTTTCAGTCCCGTGTTTTAGTTCTTTATTTTAAATACTCATTTGATTTATAATGGTGTTGGGGTATTTCAAAGCATAGATGTCTTGAAGACAGTGCAGCTCAGATCGGTTTCTGGAATTAGAGAACAGGAGAGTTTGAGTGGTAGGGCTCGCTGTTTACAAGAAAGAGCAGATCTAGCTCTTGTAGAAGCCCAGAACCACCGAAAGATTACAGGTTGGCCATTTAGGTCTGAGAAAAGAAAAAAAACATCCCTTATGCAATAGTTTATGGATCTTTGGAGAACTGTTCCCCAGGAGACTGGGAATATTTAGTTGTTCAGTTTTTTGGGTTATGGCGTAGTCATTTAGAACTATAGAGCACTGGAACAGGCCATTCGACCCAAATCGTTATGCTGACCATGATGTCCGAAGAAGGATCTCGACCCGAAACGTCACCCATTCCTTCTCTCCAGAGATGCTGCCTGACCCGCTGAGTTACTCCAGCATTCTGTGTCCATCTTAGGTGTAAACCAGCATCTGCAGTTCCTTCCTACACATGACCCATTTTAGCTAGACCTATTTGCCTGTGAGCTAGTTCCTATTTAAACACCAGGGGAATCAAAGGATTTGTGGATCTTGTTTGGAACTTTGTGGAACTTTGATGGAAAGGTTACAGCAGAGCCATGATCTCATCGAATGGAAGTAGAGAGTCACAAAACCTAATCAGCCTACATTATTTTTATAATTCTTGCACCATCAAATATTGTAAATCTCCATCTCTTGAAGCTATCCCTACCGAAGTTGAATTCCCAGCGAGAGAGTTCCCAGTTCTATCTTTTGACTCAGAGGTCTTTGTGTCTGCCAATCATGTCATCATTACTCCAGTTGTCAGTGATACATATGAAAATATCAAACGAGCTTTAGATAAAACATTCTGGAATAGGGGTGAGACTGGACATGAACCCGACAATCGACAGCAGATATTTTGATAAATTTGCTGTGAAGATAAATCTATCTTGTTATGTGCATGTCGTAAAGAACTTAAGCACTTGTGGAAAAGTCAGAACATTCTGAGAATCGGTACTCCATACACTCCCCAAATAAATGCAGTAAATTATTAATCATAGTAAATATCTGTCCAGCATTTCAGTGATGTTCAGTTTTGGGCTTCTCGTGGTTTGGTTTTACAACCAATAACTTCATGGAAAACTGCCCTGTAACCTACTCAAGGGCACTCATCAATTTGTAATTTACGTTGAGCATCTGATTTAACACTGACCGATGCAATGAATACAGAAAGCATTAATATAAATTTCAATACGAGAAAAGTTGCATAAAACAACTTCTAAAAGCCAACAGATGTGTTAGTTGACAGCCGATTCACGAAGGGAGAGAGTGAACAGTGTGACTTTTTCTCACTAAGCATAAAGAACTGCCTGGAACATAGTGTAGCATTCTAACTTCCCAACACTCATTTTGTTATGAGAAACAAAATATGTTAAGAAACCCTTCGTTTGAAGAAGTGCTTTGACCCGAAACGTCACCTATTCCTTTTCTCCAGAGATGCTGCCTGACCCGCTGAGTTACTCGGGCATTTTGTGTCTATCTTGGGTGTAAGCAGGCATCTGCAGTTCCTTCCTAAACAAAATATGTTATGTATTTATCACATTTTGTAGACCAATATGATTAGTATGTTTGCAAATGACATGAAAATTGGTGGAGTGATGGATAGTGGGGAAGGTTTTCTTTGGATGCAATAGGACACAGAGCATCTAGAAAGTTGGGTGGAACACTGGCGGGTGGAATTTAATCCAGATATGTGTGCATGGTAATGCAATTTTGGTAGTCAAATTCTGTGAGGACATATAGAGTAAATGGCAGAGACCTTAGGGGAGTAAAGTACGGAGAGACAACAAAGTAACTAAACCACTGAGTTACTCCAGCAGTTGGTGTCTGTCTTCGGTGTAAACCAGTATCTGCAGCTCTGTCATATCATATCATATCATATATATACAGCCGGAAACAGGCCTTTTCGGCCCACCAAGTCCGTGCCGCCCAGCGATCCCCGTACATTAACACTATCCTACACCCACTAGGGACAATTTTTTATTTTTTTTTACATTTACCCAGCCAATTAACCTACATACCTGTACGTCTTTGGAGTGTGGGAGGAAACCGAAGATCTTGGAGAAAACCCACGCAGGTCACGGGGAGAACGTACAAACTCCTTACAGTGCAGCACCCGAGTCAGGATCGAACCTGAGTCTCCGGCGCTGCATTCGCTGTAAAGCAGCAACTCTACCTGTCCTACACAAAGTACTGAGGGACCTTGGGAAGCAGGTCCACATCTCCCTGAGAGTAGTGGCGTAGGTGGTAGGGATTTTAAAATAGTGTTTGGCATGTATTGTGCGTAAGAGTCGGGACATGCTGCTGCAATTGTACAAAACATTAGTTGGACCGCACTTGAAGTAATGTCGACAGTTCTGGTCGTTACACTGCGGGAAGGATGTGGCAGCGACGGAAAGAACGCAGAAGAGATTCATCACGACGTTGCTTGAAATGGTGGGTAGTAGTTACGAAAAAAGCTTGGAATGGCTGGGTTTACACGGACTGGAGGCTGAGGGCTGACCTTAGAGGTTTACAAACTTATGAGGAGTATAGATACCTGTAGAATAGATAGCCCGAATCCCTTTCACAGGGCAGGGGAATCTAGAACTAGAGACCATGGGCTTAAGGTGAGAGAGGATGAATTTAAGGGAGCTCTGAGGGGTAGATGTTTTATACAGGGGGTGGTTAACGTCTGGAACAAGCTGCCAAAGGAGGTGGTGGAGGCAAGTACAATTACAATGTTTAAAAAGATGTTTGGTCAGGTTCTTGGATTGGGAAGGTGTAGAGGGATGTGCATCTAATGTTGGCAAATGGGATGATCGTAAATAGGCATCACTGTTGGCTTAGATATGATGGGCCCAAACGGCTATTTTGTATGCTGGACATTTCTGATTTTATGAATTAAAAATAAAAGGAAGTTACAAGATTGTAAATAGCTAGCTGGTCGTCTGGCCACTAAGTATATTACCGCAGAAAATTAGCAACAGTCAATCAGGGTTCAGATGGATTAAAATGAACTGCTAATTCATTCATACCATTGAACATGTCAGAGAACGTAAAGTCAAATTTCAGCTGCATTGTAAGAGAATTGAAAACAATACCGCCGTCTGTTCTATCAACTATGCCAAGTGTCAGCATATTATCTCTCTGCATTTACACTCAAATTATATTCTGCAAGTGCCAGAAACAATTTGTTCATGGTGCGCCCTGTTTCACTCAAACTTTCACTTCTTTGGTTGTTCATTATCACTGAGAAAGGTATTACTAAAACTGTTGCTCTGCTCACTTAGAGTAACCTACGGGCAGCATGGTGGCGTAGCGGTAGAGCTACTGCCTTGTCGCGCCAGAGACCCAGGTTCAATCCCAACTAGGGGGGGCTTGTCAGTACGGAGTTTGTACCTTCTCCCCGTGACCTGCGTGGGTTTTCTCCGAGATCTTCGATTTCCTCCCACACTCCAAAGACGTACAGGTTTGTAGGTTAATTGGCTTGATACAAAAATGTAAATTGTCCCTGAAGTGTGTAGAATAGTGTTAATGTGCGGGGATCGCTGGTCGGTGTGGACTAGGTGGGCCAAAGGGCCTGTTCCCGCGATGTATCTCTAAACTAAAATAGATAGTTTCAGATAAATGGCGTTATATTAGCAGTGGGCAGAAATGAAAACAATGGGTTGTCTAATTCAGCTAACCTTATTTATCGTGACTTGATAAATAGTTAATCTGTAATTGATTTTGGCCTTTTAATCATTGTTGTAAAAAGGTGAAGTTCCCCAGCATCAAACTTTCACCGGATTGGCATTAATAATGGTGATCTTCCAACAGAATGTGACAATACCGGGCTGGAGCCTACAATAAATACTGCCTCTACAAGGCCATTCAATGCATTGCAATCATGACATTTCCCTTCTATAACATAAAACCTTTGTTCCTTGATGTTTGACATTGATATTGCAGCACTGCCTTTTCTGAGCATTTCAGGGATCGATTTATCTTCTCGAATGGAAAATGATCGCAATAATTGCTGCGTCAGAACATGCCGCTGTGAAAATTCAACCAGGCATTCCCTCTTGCAAATAACTCTTGTGCCAGTGACAGGCTTTCCCTTTACTTGTGCACCAAACAACACCAATCCATTCACAATACCATTATAGCATTGCCAGGGAAACTGGGTAATTTTGTTTCAAATACTGCTACATTTCCTCTAACAAAATTTAAAGGTAGCATCCTCAACAGGTTCCTGCTTGCTAATGGGATGCCACTTAGGTCATTTACCTTTAATTCAACTGCTTACCTATATGCACTTGGGCCTTATATACTTCCCCCAGAGCTGCCATCCCACTGTTCCAGGATGCCAGCTAGCTAACCTTGCCTTGCGTCCCTCACCCACCAACATCTTAACATAGCCACCCATTTTTTTCCCAATGCTATTGACCCTGATCCAAGACCCTTCTTGTTCTCATTCAGCAACCTCTGGACCTCCCTCAGCCTTTAAGGCACAAACCCTCAGGATCTCTCCAGACTCCAAAAGGACCCTGATCCACGATCCAACTCCCTGTGATCACTGGGCCTCCCTGTCTACCTCCTCCCTTCCAAACCCCACCCTTCACAATAACGTCCTGGGCCAGACCTGCTTCCTTGCCATTTCTCCTTGCATGCTCCGCAATCGCACAGCATTTAAGGCAGAGTGTGCAGGTCCCTCTGCTTCAAGCCTTGAGTTCAAGTAAATTTTTAAGTAGCGGAACCGTAACTGAGATAATTACTGGTGCACTGCCTAAGAATGGATTAACAAGTCCCTATGAGGATCGAAGAATTTCTGGGCCTCTTTCATGTCTTTGTTAATATGCGCAACTCTAAGATGACTAAGATGTGAATTTAGTTTATATGACATTTGGCTGAATTATGGAAGGTATGACTCATTTGTAATTAGTTTTTGTGCAGCAAAATCTGTTCATTGCTGATAAATTTATGTCCTAGCAAACATTAAGTGCTAGAAAGCTGAACACTAGCTGCTCCTCAGTGATGGCATTTGCCCTAGTTCAATGTTCAGTAATATTTTAATGATTTTTAATCGTCACAGATAGGTTTAGGTTTATTATTGTCACATGTATTGTCACATAATCAAGGACTTGTCCCAACCCCTGTCATTCCTCCTTCTCCCTGCTCCCATCGGGCAGAAGATACAGAAGCTTGAAAGCACGCACCACCAGACTCAGGAACAGCTTCCACTGAGGTACAGTGAAACACTTTGTTTTGCATGCTATACAATCAGATCAGATAATACTACACATAAATAAATAAAGTCAATTTCAAAGAGAATGGAAAAAGCAAAGGGGGAAGATACAGATTGCAGAATATAGCTCTCAGCATTGTCGCGCATCGGTTCCATTGACAAAGTCCAATGTTTGCAGTGAATCGCACAGTACCCTGATTTATGTAAGGATCATTCAGGTGTTCGATAACAGAGGAGAAGAAGTTGCTCCTGAGTCTGGATGTGCACACTTTAGAGGTTTTATTTCTTCAGCTGAATGGGAGCAGGGAGCAGAAAACATGACTGGGGTGGGAGAAGACTTTGATTGTGCTGGCTGCTTTTCTGAGGCAACATGAAGAGTGGATGGAGTCAATAGTGGGAGTCTTTTCAGTGTGACGGACTGGGCTACTTCCACAACTCTGCAACCTCCTGCGGTCCTGGGCAGAGCCGTTCCCAGATAGTCATTTCTCACCATGGAAGCTAAAAGATATAACTATGCAAGAAGAACACATTACTATTCAAGTTGTTTATGAAGTTAAAGGGAGAGTGACAAGAAAAAACACGGCAACAATAATCGGCAACCCTGATTTATAGGATGTAAAATTGCTCGGTGGCTTCCTGAGGAAAGATGTTAAATAAACGTAAATTCTTTCTGTGCAGGGAATGGAGGGATATTGATCACATGCAGGCAGAGGAGGTTAATTTAACTTGGCATCATACTCGGCATAGACATTGTGAGCTGAAAGACCTGTTCATGTGCTCTACTGTTCTACGTTTAAATCTTTAAATCTTTCATTTAAACTTTTGCTGTTGTGCAGTGCTCAAAGACAAATGTGTGAAAAGGCACATGTAGGTTTTGTGACAAGACTGTTAATTGTTATAAATGGCTGTGGAATGCTGATCATTTCACGCTTATCTGACAACCCCCGTGGCCTGTTGTGTTGGAGTGCGGTTGTGATAATCTTGCCAGGCTATTGTCCACTGCACAGCTCAGCGGCTTCACTGCCATTAATGTCATTGCATCAAACAGAACTAATGTTAGTTGGCAAGTAATACTAGTTTCATCAAGTATTGTGTCAGTTCAGCCCTATAAAATTTGATGTGAAGCAACTAAAAGCATTAACTATTAAAATAAAACTGCAATCTCATTTTGCCTTATCTTAGATTTTATGATTATCCAATTTTGGCCCCGATTCAATGGCAGATCATTTTGATTTTGAAGATGCATGTCTTTGCAAAATCTCAGAGAAACATTTGCAGAGATTTCACCTCTTGCCTTCTGCAGACACAAGTTAACTGCAGACACAAGTTAACAAGTTAACTTTTACACTGGCCTGACCATTGGTATTCAGCTTGGATCACTTGAAAATTAATTCGGCAAGGTTGAATTGATAAGACCCCATTAAATGGGAGTGACATGATATATGGATTACAAATGAACGGAAAGAACAAAGCGGGTGAGATTTAGTTCAAAGGGAGATTTAGTTCACCTTTGGCTAAAGCTACATCATGGTTCAGGAGCAATTAAAATATGGGGAAAGTAATCACAAAGGAATGGAGGAAGCGGAGACACAGGGAACTGCAAATGCCGGAATCATGAGTGAAACATTAAGTGCTGGAGTAACTCAACAGGTCAGGCAGCCTCTGTGGAGGAAATAGACTGAAAAAGTTTTGGGTCGGGACTTTCTTCAGATTAAATGGGGGGATATTTGAGATAAGAAGAGCTGAACGAGTTACTGTAATGCTTCATCTAATGGCTGGTATGCAGAGTGGTGTTTCCCGAATAAGGAGTGGACAAAATGTGTAGCCAATTTTTCTTTGGAAATAGATATTTAGATGCATCCAAAAACATTACCAATAGAGGATGTGTTTCACACATCATTTAAAAATACTGTCAAATGCTCTTCTTAAAAAAATTCAAAAATTAACAGTAGAAAAGTTCCTGCTTCTGCTGCGATAAAAGCTAGGACAGCTCAACCAATATTAGCAATTAACAATCTTTAATAATCAATAATCTCTTCAATAGTTAATCACACTTTCATAGAAACATAGAAACATAGAAAATAGGTGCAGGAGGAGGCCATTCGACCCTTCGAGCCAGGATTATCCCCAATCAATAACCCGTGCCTGCCTTATCCCTCGATTCCACTAGCCCCTAGAGCTCTATCTAACTCTCCCTTAAATCCATCCAGTGATTTGGCTTCCACTGCCCTCTGTGGCAGAGAATTCCACAAATTCACAACTCTCTGGGTGAAAAAGTTTTTTCTCACCTCAGTTTTAAATGGCCTCCCCTTTATTCTAAGACTGTGTCCCCTGGTTCTGGACTCGCCCAACATTGGGAACATTTTTCCTACATCTAGCTTGTCCAGTGCTTTTATAATTTTATATGTTTCTATAAGATCCCCTCTCATCCTTCTAAACTCCAGTGAATACAAGCCCAGTCTTTTCAATCTTTCCTCATATGTCAGTCACTCCATCCCAGGGATCAATCTCGTGAACCTACGCTGCACTGCCTCAATAGCAAGGATGTCCTTCCTCAAAATTAGGAGACCAAAACTGTACACAATACTCCAGATGTGGTCTTACCAAAGCCCTATATAACTGCAGAAGAACCTCTTTACTCCTATACTGAAATCCTCTTGTTATGAAGGCCAACATTCCATTAGCTTTCTTCATTGCCTGCTGTACCTGCACGCCAACTTTCAGTGACTGGTGTACAAGGACACCCAGGTCTCGCTGGACCTCCCCCTTACCTAACCTAACTCCATTGAGAAAATAATCTGCCTCCTTGTTTTTGCCGCCATAGTGGATAACCTCACATTTATCTATATTATACTGCATCTGCCACGCATCTGCCCACTCACTCAACCTGTCCAAGTCACCCTGCAACCTCCTAACATCCTCTTCACGGTTTACATTGCCACCCAGCTTTGTGTCATCTGCAAACTTGCTAGTGCTGCTTCTAATTCCCTCTTCCAAATCATTAATATATATGGTAAACAGTTGCAGCCCCAACACCGAGCCTTGCAGCACTCCACTCGCCACTGCCTGCAATTCTGAAAAGGACCCGTTTACTCCAACTCTTTGCTTCCTGTCTGCCAACCAATTTTCTATCCATGTCAACACCCTACCCCCAATACCATGTGCTCTAATTTTAGTCACCAATTTCCCGTGTGGGACCTTATCAAAGGCTTTCTGAAAGTCTAGATACTCTACATCCACTGGCTCCCCTTCATCCATTTTACTTGTCACATCCTCAATAAATTCCAGAAGATTAGTCAAGCATGATTCCCTTTCATAAATCCATGCTGACTTGGACTTATCCTTTTACTGCTAACCAAATGCACTGTTATTACCTCTTTAATAATTGACTCCAGCATCTTTCCCACCACCGAAGTCAGGCTAACTGGTCTGTAATTCTCCGTTTTCTCTCTCGCTCCTTTCTTGAAAAGTAGGATAACATTAGCTATCCTCCAATCCACAGGAACTGATCCTGAATCTATGGAACATTGGAAAATGATCACCAATGCGTCCACTATTGCTGGAGCCACCTCCCTGAGGACCCTGGGATGCAGACCATCAGGGCCAGGGGATTTATCATCCTTCAGTCCCATTAGTCCACCCAATACTATTTCTCGCCTAATGAAAATTTATTTCAGTTCCTCAACCCCCCTAGATCCTCTGTCCTCCAATACATCTGGGAGATTGTTTGTGTCTTGCTTAGTAAAGACAGATCCGAAGTACCTGTTCAACTCTTCTGCCATTTCCTTGTTACCCATAATAATTTCACCAGTGTCTGCCTTCAAGGGACCCACATTTAATTTTGCTACTCTTTTTCTCTTAACATATCTAAAGAAGCTTTTACTGTCCTTCTTTATAATCTTGGCCAGCTTCCCCTCGTACTTCATCTTTTCAGCCCTTATTGCCCGTTTTGTTACCTTCTGTTGTCCTTTGAATGTTTCCCAATCCTCTGGCTTCTGGCTACTCTTTGCTGTGTTATATATCTTTTCTTTTAGTTTTATTCCATCCCTAACTTCCCTTGTCAGCCACGGTTGCCTCCTACTCCCCTTAGAATCTTTCTTCCTTTTTGGAATGAAATGATCCTGCGTCTTCCGGATTATGCCCAGAAATTCCTGCCATTGCTGTTCCACTGTCATTCCTGCTCGGATCCCTTTCCAGTCTACCTTGGCCAGCTCCTCTCTCATGCCTTCATAGTCACCTTTGTTCAACTGCAATACTGACACTTCTGGTTTAACCTTCTCCTTCTCAAATTGCAGTTTAAAACTAATCATATTATGATCATTACCTCCAAGCGGTTCCTTTACCTTGGGTTCTCTTATCAAATCTAATCATGCAAGTGTGGATACATTTTTTAGTTTAGTTTAGTTTAGTCTAGAGATACAGCGTGGAAACATGCCCTTCTGCCCACAGAGTGCAGACCGACCAGCGATCCCTGTACACTAGCACTATTCTACACACTAGCGACAATTTATAATTTTACCAAAGCCAATTAACCTACAAAATGTATGTCTTTGGAGTGCGGGAGGAAACTGGAGCACCCGGAGAAAACCCGTGGATTGTCACAAGGAGAACATACAAACTCCGTACAGACAGCACCCGTAGTCAGGATCGAACCCGGCACTCTGGCACTGTAAGGCAGCAACTTTACTGCTGCACCACCATGCGTGCCACCCATGGATGTATGATTTTTAAAAAGTAATTCTGATATTGTTTTGCGATCAAGTAATTATAGAGGGGTTGTAAGAAAAAAAAAGATATAAATTATAAAACAGTAATTAATGTAGGATATACAAATAATGTAGATGAAGAAATGCTGCATCAGTAACATGATCAGTCTGATAGCACACTGCTGACAGAAGTGTCCAGTTACTTTGTTTCCATGTGTGTGTTTGATTGCATTGCTATGTCAGAACAGCTGGAGATGGAAAATGCTTCTTTAATTGGCTTTATATAAAACACTAAAGTCTATCCCAAAGATGTGCAGATTAGTAAACTATTTGGCCACCATAAATTGCCACTTGTCCGTGGGTGAATAGTATAATATGAGGGGATTTAATAATATAGTGAGAATGAAAAAATGAGATTAATGTCGGACAAGTATAATGGGTGGACGTGGTGGGCCGAAGGGCCTGTTTCTCTGCTAATGTGTCTCCATGAAATTATTAAAACTGAGGTGAGAAGAAACTTTTTCCCCCAGAGAGTTGTGAATTTGTGGAATTCTCTGGGTGTGGAGAAGGCAGTGGAGGCCAATTCACTGGATGAATTTAAAAGAGACTTAGATAGAGCTCTGGGGGCTAGTGGAATCCAGGGATATGGGGAGAAGGCAGGCATGGGTTACTGATTGTGGATGATCAGCCATGATCACAATGAATGGCGGTGCTGTCTCGAAGGGCCAAATGGCCTCCTTCTGCACCTATTTAAATAAATAAAAAATGTGCAGGCCCAGTTACTGGATTAATTCAAAACACAGATAAATACATTTCTGAACATGAAGGGGATCAGCTGAAGTAAAAGTCAGGATCCTAGTGAATGGTGGAGTGGGTGCAGATGGATTCCACCTACTCCTAATTCTTATGCTCTTTCGTCATGGTGCAGTCAATGAATGGTCTCATTGTACTTGCATTACAGCAGAGATATAAACCAGTTTCTGGCAAATGACAATTTCCTCTGTTGACATTTTGATGTTCTCCAGTACATACTTTTCAACATCACTGATGCCCTATTATTCACATGTTGAAATGTGATTGTCTCTATTTGTATCACCTGATTATTGTATTTTATGCATCTCCAGAATTTGTCCAAGTCATTATCAGTCGACTATCAGCAACATATTTTTAAACATTGTACCTCTGAAATATGGATGCAAACTGGAATTTTAAAGTTACATCTGTGAATGGTATGAATCCAACAAGTGCAGAGCATGTTCCAAGCGATGCTGTGTTTTGGGTTATTAAGTTACACGGATGCATTAAGCAAGGGAAATCAAGTTAATCCTGAGCAAGGCGACACAGTGGTACAGTGGTAGCGTTGCAGCCTTACGGCATCAGAGACCCAGGTTCGACCCTGATTACATGTGCTGTCTGTACGGAGTCTGTACGTTCTCGCTGTAACTGCGTGGGTTTTCTCCGGGTGCTCCGGTTTCCTCCCACATTCCAAAGACATGCAGGTTTGTTGGTTAATTGCCCACTGTAAATTGTCTCAAGTGTGTAGGACTGAACGAGTGTGCAGGTAATCGCTGGTCAGAGTGGACTCGGTGGTCCAAAAGGCTTGTCTCCAGGCTATATTTCTAAACTAAACAAGCTGGGAGGAGCTTACACCATGAACATAAAAGGATAAAGGGAGAAGGCCATTCAGCCCTTCGTGTCTGCTGTGCAATTTAATAAAATAATTTTTACTTCACCACCCCTATCATGTGCCAACTCGTTATTTCTTAATTTTGTTAACATCTAATGGTCAAGTAATCTCTGTTTTGAATAAAATCAGCCTGTACAGCTCTCTTGGGATAGAGAATTCCAAAGATTCACCACACTTTTAGAAAAGTCTTCTCATCTCGGGTACAAAATGCCGACCACTGATTGTGAACCCTGGGTCTAAACATCAAGGATTATAGGACCAGTATGTCTAATCTCTCCTGTTAAATCCAACCCACCATCTTCCTAAGAGAGACTTTTATTTACAATCCATTCAAACCAACGGAAGGGTGAGCAGGTATAATCCATTATCACTTGGCTTTTTGCCCAGGCATGATTTCCTTCGTTTCTGCTTTGCAGATGGAATTCCACATTCCAAGTGAAGGAAAGGGAAATAAAAATCTTTCCAATTTGCTGTCTTTTTGCCAAGTAGGCAAGGGGAAGGGTTAGAAACAGAGCCAAAAAGACCCAGTGATGAGCAGATGGAAATGAAAGCTCAGTAGTTCTGATACAGTTAGTCACGAATATTGTTGAACATTCAGGCAAATTGCAGTGGCAGGGTGCTCCATATTCCCCTTCATATGGATCCATCACCATTAGTTTAGTTGAGAGATTAAAGCATGGAAACAGGCCCTTTGTCCCACCGAGTCCACGTCGACCAGCGATCACACGTACACTAGTTCTATCCTACGCACGGAGGACAATTTTTATTTAACAGAAGCCAATTAACCTACAAACCTGCATGTTTCTGGAGTGTGGAAGGAAACCGAAGCATCCAGAGAAAACCCACTGGGTCTCAGGGAGAATGTGCAAAACTCCATGCAGACAGCACCCGTAGTCAGGATCGAACCCGGGTCTCTGGCACGGTAAGGCAGTAACTGTACCGCTGTGCCACTGTGCCACTGTGCCGCCCCCAATAGACAGGCTATGATGACTAACAGTGATTCTAACAAGTCCCCAAATCTTGAAACCTCTGCATTCAGAGTTGCGAATCTATGCAAGAACATTAACTAGGTTAGCTTACAGTTTTGTGCAGTATGGCACCAACAATCTGTGAAGCTGTCCATATATGTTCAGCTCTGAAGACAAGGAAATAGAAATAAAACAGTTTCACATCTACTTCCTCATAATAAACAGTAAATAGATTATTAATAGCAGCTTTATATAAAATCTCTTCATTAACGGTCTCTCTTTTAGCTTCAGTTTCATCAGGCCCACTCGGGTTCCGGACCCCAGTTTGGTTCTGTAGACAGAAACTGAATGAAAGAGGAGAGGCAATAATGCTGCCCTCAAGTTGAGAGTAGGAATCTGCTGCTAATTCTTGTGAAAAACGAAGTCTAGCCGAAGTACAACTGTAATAGTCATGTGGTGGTGAAGGCAGATACGATAGTGACATTAAGAGCCTTTTAGAATATGCAGGGAATGAAGGGATATGGATCATAGGCAAGCAGATGAGATCAGTTTATCTTGCCATTATGGTCAGCACAGACACTGTGGGCCAAAGAGCCCATTCCTGTGTTGGACTCAAAATGCTGGAGTAACTCAAAGGGACAGGGAATATCTCTGGAGAGAAGGAATGGGTGATGTTTCAGATCGAGACCCTTCTTCAAGCCTATTCCTGTGCTGTACTGTTTTATGTGCAGGAAGGAACTGCATATGCTGGTTTAAATCGAAGATAGACACAAAAAGCTGGAGTAACTCAGCGGGTCAGACAGCATCTCTGGGGAAAAGGAATAGGTGACATTTCAGGTCGAAATATCACCTATTCCTTATCTCCAGAGATGCTGTTCGACCCGCTGAGTTACTCCAGTTTTTTTGTGTCTATCCTCTGTACTGTTTTATGTTCTGTGAATCAAATGCCAAGAAAACATGACTTAGGTACAGGGAAGAGAGCTGAAAGGCTGGGTGAAGAGCAAAGTTTAACAAGAAATTAAACATAGTTTAACAATAGATTCTTCTGCAGTGTGTGGGAAGTCAGGTACAGGTCTCGCCCTTCTTCATAGATCCTAAAGGATTCTGCTGCAATGATTTCCCCACAAATGGCTTTCCCACATGGCCTCTTTGTCCTTCAAGTTTGCTTCCAATCTAATTCTGCCTTGCTGGACCTCCATCAGGCCTGGGTTTGATACCATTGTAGTCCCGTTGGTATCACAGAAGCCGATTTGCACATTGATATTTTCCTGTCCCTTTAGGTGAGTATCTCATCTGCTTTCTATTTTTAAAAGTTCACATTCATAGTTCCATTAGTTCAGTCAGGTGAAAATTGACCTTTATTTAATATTGGAAAATAAACCTCGATATATATTTATATATTATATTTAAAGATAAATAAACAGAAGTAAGATTTGGGGTTCTGATTTATCTTTTGTGCAGTACAAACTTAATTGCGCGTGCAAAATACTGGGTAATTGGCACAAAATATGCTGAGGATCTTTTTAACCCTTTTTCATGTGCCATATGTTTTTCAATGCATGTGCTAAACAGATTTAAATGATGGCGTTGCACATCAGATTTCTATTAGTGTCTGTCTTTTTGTCTGCCGGCATGCAGTAAGCCTGGATACGTCAAAGCAAGAAACTGTCCTTCATTCTTGGAAGTATCTTGGGATGCTGTCCGAGCTGCAGAGTTGCTGCAGCAGTTTATATCTTTCTTTGTAAACCAGCATCTGCAGTTCCTTGTTTCTCAACCTCTCACTTGTCAGGCTTTATCCTGGCCAGACCTCTCTTTTTGAACTTTCTCTTCCCGCTCCTATGTCTAAAAAAGTGTCTTGATGCAAGACTCAAGACTCGGTGGGCCAAATAGCCGATTTCTCCTCCAATGTCCTCTGGTCTTATGGGTTGGCTGTCAATTGCCTCCCCAGATTCTGCCTGCCTGGCCTGTTAAATTTGTACAGCACTTTGTGCTTTGTTCAGGATTCCAGCATTTGCAGTTCCTTGCGTCTCACAATAATTATTTAAACTAATGCAAGACAATTGTGAATTAGTCGGTGAAAAGTGGATAATATATAGAGTGGATTTTCGGACATAGCCATAGAATAATGAAGCTTTGTTTTAAGAAGCTTTGAATGGTTTGATCAAAAATTAGCTCAGTTTAGTTTAGTTTAGTTTGGTTTAGTTTGGTTAGAAACAGGCCCTTCCATGTCGACCCACGATCCCCATACACTAACACCATCCTAAACACACCAGGGACAATTTTACAATTTTACCAAGCCAATTTACCTACAAACCTGGACGTTTTTAGAGTGTGGGAAGAAACCGGCGCTCTCAGAGATAACCTTTGCAGGACATACAAACTACATACATACAGACAGCACCTGCAGTCAGGATCGAGCCCAGATTTCTGGCACTATAAGGTAGCAACTCTTCCACTGCACCACCGTGCCACCCCAAATGATTCAGTTCCAGTTTAGTTGGGACGAAAAAACATTTATCTTGCAAATTGGAGGACCTGTGAGGATTAAGCATTTGAAACCTTTCTTGCCATCAGAATTGAAAACAGAGGTGACTGGATTATCAAGAGCAGTAATTTGAGAAACATTAACGTTCTCAGAATTGAAGGGAAGTCTACGAAGTTGCTGATTCATATAAAGTGTTTGGAAGGATTGTTGCCTATACCTGTATGAAGCTAAACAAAAACCGCAAACAGGTAAAAATATACTGAATTTTACAATCTAATTGAAACTTGGCAAATTGTAATAATCAGAGAATAATTTGAGAATACATGTATTGCTTTTCAATTAGTTGGGTCCAAACGATTACCAGGCCTGAATGCAGCCTCCAACTAGAGGTTTATGGGAGCCTTGACTCTACTAAAGCACACCTGCATTACACACTCACATAAGACTGCACCCCTGTGGGGCAAGGTCCAAGTTATTTCTGATGAGAAGTCATGTAAATGGACACAGCCTGGAGCCAGTCAGTTATTACTGAATGAATATGTTCAAGATTTATAGCTGATTGCAAATGTTTGGCTTCTTCCATGGATATGCAGTATGCAATCAGTAGGTTAATCGGCTTGGTATAAATGTAAATTGTCGCTAGAGTGTGCAGGATAGTGTCACTGTGCGGGGATCACTGGTCAGTGCGGACACGGTGGGCAGAAGGGCCTGTTTCCACACTATATCTCTAAACTAAACTAAACTAAACATAAAAGGGAAATTCCCATTTTTCTTTTGAGAAATCTTGATCAGACTGCTCCATTTCTCATTTCTTGTTACCCCTTCAACAGCTCTAACTATCTTCCACACCTCTGCACATTAGAACATGATGTTTTGAGGTGTGATAACCATACAGTCTGTCCTAAAATTAAATATTTATAGATGTTTTGAAAATCTTTCAACAAATCAACTATTTATATTTGTGCAATCTGAAGAGAATGTGGTCAAGCTAACCATGAAAACATTCAGCAAACTTCAGATGAGAGTTGGGCGGCACAGTGGTGCAGCGGTAGAGTTGCTGCCATACAGCACCAGAGACCCGGGTTCGAAGCTGATGACGGGCGATGTCTGTACGGAGTTTGTACGTGACCACGTGGGTTTTCTCTGGGTGCTCTGGTTTCCTCCCACATTCCAAAGATGTGCAGGTTTGTAAGTTAAGTTCTGTAATAAATGATCCCTAATGCGTAGGAAAGAGCAAATGCACAGCTGATTATTGGTCAGCCCGGACACGGTGGGCAAAGGCCTTGTTTCCACACTGCATTTCGAAACACTAAAGTTGCTGGAAATGTACAATTGTTTGTAGGAATTACTAAATGTCTTTTGAGATCCATCAAACTTACATTATTTATTTCCTTAAAACATGAGTAGCCTGTGATAAATTACTCCTTCTGACAAACCATACCACCCTGGAAACAAAAGGAACTGCAGACACTGGAATCTTGATGAAACCATAAAGTGTTGGAGAAACCCCGAGGGTTAGGCAGCATCTGTGGAGGGAAAGGACAGGTGGCAATTTGGGTAAGGACCCTTCTTCAGATCGCGAAGAAGGTACTCGATCTGAAAAGTCATCTATCCATTCCTTCCACAGATGCTGCCTGAGGTCCCCAGACCCGTTGTTTTCCTCCAGCACTTTATTTCTGATCCATACAACACGAGTGGTTTCCAGAGCAAGCAGGTAATTCTTTCTCAGTCTCAGAAAGAAGCAGGAGCATTGAAGAGAATGAGCTGATTCTACGATCTGGACAACCCAATACAAAACAAAAACATCAAACGTTCAATGGATGCTTAATCTCACACACCAAAGGATTTGTTAAAGAGTACAAGAGTCCTCTATTCATTATGCAGATATTTTCTCAAGTTCGTTCATGTCATTATGTATGTATCTCGCGTAATCTGCATTTATTTTGGCATTTTTCAGGACTGTGTGAAATTTTTGCCGATTTTGTTTTAATTGCAGCAACGTCCGGAGTGGAATTTGTTAAGAACTTAGAGTGCTTAGAAATAGACCATGTTGGAAGTCTCCTGTTTGATGAGTAACACTTAAGAACTCCTCCCAACTCCGGTGATTGGGTGGAAGAAGGAATTTAATAAGCCTCCTAACAGAACTCCTTGTTCCTGTGGAAACTTTCCTGAAGACAAAATATACTTTGCTTTGGACACCATCCACATTGAGAGGATCTTTCTTTCGCCTGCTCTAACTGCGGGACACAAATCATCGTCCAACTCCTACACTTGAGCCAGGAAGAGTATGTTGAATTTGTATCCAGCTGTTAGGCAAAAGGCCACATTCCCTGCAAGTTAAACCAAAGCAAGCAGCAGTTGTACACAGCTAAATGAGGTGTCACTTTTTTCCGTCACCATTTTTGCGCCGACATTAAGTGACTCTTGCACATTAATCACCTCAGCCCAGTGACAGTGCAAGGAAATCATTGTGGACATTAGCCACAGAAAAGGGCGGAGAGAACTCAAGAAAACAGCTGCAAGAAAATATCTAGAGACGTGTGGGTGGTGCATTAGAATGTTTGTCTTATTTTCTTGGCTCTGTTCAGAACTTGCAGAGGACATTTCAGCCATATAATTGCAAAGTGATGTGGTCAAACGTTTCATTGCAAACATCACCGAGAAGCAAATGTGAATGAAAGTGTTGTGAATCCCAAAGTAAACTCTAAAGAAAGCTTAGAAGGGTATCATATAAACAGACTGCAGCGTGCCACCGACTTTTCCCTGCCTCAGAGGTAACCCAAGTTGCCTCACTTTTTTTTCTGAAGTTCGCAGAAAGGTCCTGACCCAAAATGGTACCTGTCCATTCCCTCCACAGCTGCTGCCTGACCCATTGAGTTCGCCCAGCCCTTTTGTATTGTTCAAGATTCCAGCATCTGCAGCTCATAGTGTCTCACATTTTCTCTTATTAGGACTTTCCATTTCAGGAATGGGACCAGGCTCCCAGCTGTGGCCTGCTTTCCATGTGGACTTGTTGTAAGTCCGATACCTACAGGTTGACAGGCAGTGCTGTAATCCTGTGTGGTTCAGAAGTGCAGTCCATTGTTGCTGGCATTTGCCTGCATTCCTCTGAGAAATCAGTACTCCAGTCACTTCAGCGGGGACTGTGGTTCAGTGGGAAGAGAATTCCATATAATTATCTTACATTAGCTTTTTGTTGTCAAGTCTTTTCAGTTTAGTTTAGTTTAGTTTAGTTTAGAGATACAGAACAGAGTCAACGCCGACCAGCGATTCCCTTACACTAACATTATCCTACACACTAGGAACAACTTATAATTTTTACTGAAGCCAATTAATCTCCAAACCTGTACGTCTTTGGAATGTGGGAAGAAACCGGAGCACCCAGGGAAAACCCAAACGGTCACGCGGAGAACATACAAACAGACAACACACCTAGTCAGGTTCGAACCTGGGTCTCTGGCACTGCAAGGCACCAGTTCTACTGTTGTGCCAACGTGCCGCCCTAAGTCTTAATGGATTTTAACTAATTCACTCTTTTTTAATTGAATCTTTAATCATTTATGTATTTTTTAAATAGTCATGTTAATTTTAATGGTACATAAATGTTACTGAATGTCAGAAAGCTGCCCGGATTAGAAGGTTTTGGTTGTGAAGGGAGATTGGAAAGGCTCGGCTTGTTCCCCTGCAGTGTAGGAGGCTGAGGGGTGACCTGATCAGAGTCTATGTGAATGTGAGAGGCATAGATAGGGTAGACAGTCAGAACATTTACTTCATGGTAGGGGTTTCAAAAACAAGTGGGCACAGGTGAGAAGAAGGTGTTTGAAAGAGATACGTTTGATATCTGGAACATATTGCCATAGGAGGTGGTGGAATCAGATACAATTGACAATTTATGAGGCATAAAAGCATTAAATAGCCAAGGCATAAAAGGATACAGACTCAATGTGAGACAGCACAGTGGCGCAATGGTAGAGGCGCTGCCTTACAGCGCCAGATACCCGGGTTCAATCCTGACTATGGGTGCTGTCTGTACAAAGTTTGTATGTTCACCCTGTGTCCACGTGGGTTTTCTCCGGGAGCTCCAGTTTCCCCCCACACTCCAAAGACCTACAGGTTTGTAAGTTAATTGGCTTTGGTAAAAATTGTAAATTGTCCCTAGCACGCAGGATAGTGTTATTGTACAGGGGTGATCGCTGGTCAGCACGGACCTGGAGGGCCGAAGGGCCAGTGATCACCACGTACGATAACACTATCCTGCATGCTAGGGACAATTTACAATTTTTACTGAAGCCAATTAACTGTATCTCTAAAGTAAAATCTAAATGAGATCAATGTAGTCAAAGCATTTGGCTCGGATGTGGCAGACATGGGTCTGCTTCTGTGCTGAATGACTCTTGGACACTAAAATGAATTAAAACCAATTACAGACCTCGAACAATTTAAGTTCCACCAAATATTCTACTGGTCAAAGCTTGTCTGCAGATTCCAGAGTAGGTCCTTCACGCCGCGCTGCCTAAGGCTTGGGAGCTGCTGGGAACTTGCAGCCCATTTGCGTGTACAGTGGGCCAGTTAGCAATCAGACAAGTGGAACCCATGGCAGGTGAACTCTGCTGGATCTAGCACAACCCTACTCATTGTGTTGTGTGAAAAGAGCAAGGGCCTTATTCACCTTTTATCCAGGTATCTCAAACTACCAAGCTCGTGAAGAGTAGAAAAAAAAATAAGGCAAGATCTTATCGGGCGGTCACGGTGGCGCAGAGGTAGAGTTGCTGCCTTACATCGAATGAAGTGCCGGAGACAGGGGTTCGATCCCGACTGCGGGTGCTGTCTGTACGGAGTTTGTACATTCCCCCCGTGACCCTGCGTGGGTTTTCTCCGAGATCTTCGGTTTCCTCCCACACACCAGAGACGTACAGGTTTGTAGGTTAATTGGCTTGGTAAATGTGAAAATTGGCCCTAGAGGGTGTCGGATAGTGTTAATGTGTGGGGATCGCTGGTCAGCGCAGACCCGGTGGGCCGAAGGGCCTGTTTCCGCGCTGTATCGCTAAACTAAACTAAAATCTTAACTTGTCGGTGACCACACAAGTATACTCCATTAAAGGGTTAGGTGTAGGATTAAAGCAAAAATGCGCAGTCAGAATTCACCCCAGGAGGAATATAAAACAGAAAATACGAGCAGAAATGACCTCTTGAGTCTTCTGTGCCATTCAATAAAGTCTTGGTGGATCTGATCTTGGCATCAACTCCACTTTTCTGTCTGTTTCCCATTATCTTTGACTCATCTAAAGACCAAAAATCTGTCATTCACAACTCTGGCTGGGTTAGTCATTTCAGTTTCCACAGCGCTCTTGGGTGGAGAAGTTCAAATGGACGCAGCCTTCTGAGAGAAGAAATTTCTCTTCTTCTCTGCCTTAAATGGGCACTCCCTCACTCTGAAACTATCCCTCCTGGTCCCAGTAACCCCAGACAGAAGGAGAGATATCATTCCTTGCGGAGAGAGCGTTTCGTGCTGCTGTGAGGCACTTGTTAAGAAAACACTATAAACTTAACATCTTAATTGAAAGTAACAGGAACTTTGAAATGCGGTTTGAAAGGCTGAGCGACCTACTCTTGCTCCAAATTTGTATGTTTGTTTGCTGACATGCATCAGTACAGCACAAGAACAGGCCCTTCAGCCCAAAGTGTGCAATGCTGAAGATAAACTACTGATGCCAAGTTAAACTAATTTCCTCAGCCTGCATGTGATCCACATCCCTCCATTCCCTGCATATCCATGTACCTGTCCAGAAGCCTCATATCTCCATCCACCACCACCCCTGGCAGCACATTCCAAGCACCCAACACCCTCTGTGTAAATAAATTGCCCTTTAAACTGTGCCCCTCACACCTAAACACTGTGCCCTTTAGCCTCTGACATTTCTACCCCTGGAAAAGGGTTTCTGACAGATTACCCGATCTATGTATCTCAACATTTTATATTCTTCTACCAGGTCTCCCCTCAACTGCTGACATTACAGAGAAAACAATTCAAGTTTCCAAATAAGGGGCAGCTCTTTTACACATGGGGTAGTGGGTATATGGAATGAGCTGCCAGAGGAGGTCGTTGAGGCAGGTATTATCACAACGTTTAAAAGACATTTGGGCAGGTACACGGATAAGATAGATTTAGAAGGTTTATGGGGCAAATGCAGGCAGGCGGGACTAGTGTAAATGGGGCATGTTGCTCAGCGTCGGCAAGTTGGGCCGAAGGCTTGTCTCCACACTGTATGACTCTACGGCTCAAGGACATTGTCTGTCCAACTTCTCCCTGTAGCTAGTATCTTCTAATCTAGGTGGCGTTCTGGTAGACGTCTTCTGAGTCCTCTCCAATGCCTCCACGTCCTTCTTGGGGCGACAAGAATTGCATGCAATACTCCAAATGCAGCCTGACCAAAGTCCTGCAAGGCTCAACACAGAGAGCAACACAGGTAGATAGAATGATAAAGAAGGTGCATGGTATGCTTGTCTTCATTGGTTCACTGATCCTTTAAATGGTGTTAGGAATCCTACGACTTATTGAACCACTCTGCCAGTTATTCCAGAAGAGACTTAATGGGATCCTTACCTTGATGCTTGAGGTACATGCTGCAATAAAGAAGCTTCCCTGAACATGCCCCAGCCAAGCACCGGGAGATGATTCAGGTAGGTCCTCCTTAATTTATTTACTTACCTGCTCTGCACAAAAAAGTTACAAACCCCTACTCTCTGTTCGAGACCGCTGTATGTGGAACTTGTATTTAGGTTCCGCCTACAGCACGGAAACTAAACTAGTTTAGTTTGGGTTAAGAAGATAACTGCAGATGCTTGTACAAATCAAAGGTATTTATTCACAAAATGCTGGAGTAACTCAGCAGGTCAGGCAGCATCTCGGGAGAGAAGGAATGGGTGACGTTTCGGGTCGAGACCCTTCTTCAGTTTGGTTTGGTTTGGTTTGGTTTGGTTTGGTTTGGTTTGGTTTGGTTTGGTTTGGTTTGGTTTAGTTTAGTTTAGTTTAGCTTAGATATAAAGGGTGGAAACAGGCCCTTCGGCCCACTGAGACCACGCTGACCATCAATCACCCATTCACACGAGTTCTATCTTATTCCGTTTTTGCGTCAACTCACCACACTCTGGTGGCAATTTACAGAGGGCCAATTAAGCTACATACCTACATGTCTTTGGGATGAGGGAGGAAACCGGAGTGCCCGGAGGAAAGTAATGCGGTCACAGGGAGAACGTGCAAACTCCACGCAGACTGCACCTGAGGTCAGGATGGAATCAAGGTCTCTGGTGCTGTGAGGATACAGCTCTTCCTGCTGCTCCACTGTGCTGCCCTTAAATGTAAAGTCTATCTACTAATTAGTACTAGTCTCTGCACCAATCCCTAGCCTCTCTAAGTTCATGACCCTTGGGTGATAGTCACAGCTCCCCCACTCCCCCCCAACCACACACCCGAATCCTCTGACTTAACCCTCTCTCCCAGGTTACGCTCCGAGAATCCTATTCACCAGTGCTCTCACCCTGACCTCCAATGCGACTTTTCCCCAATTCAGTCTTAGACATTACAATTCCTCCTGACACCCAGATCCTGCTGCATGGCCCTGATTTACAGCTCCGGTCAGCTCCCTGAGACTCTGATCACCCACTCCCAGTCATCATTCTACAGTGCTCAACACCATTTTGCCCAAGGCACCAATCTAACCGTAAATCCAAATGCAGACTCTCAGTTCCCACAAAACACATCCTGACACCTGGACTTAACTGTCCCTCCCCGCTGCATGTTCAAAATTGATCAACATTAACACTATAGTTTAGTTTAGAGATATAGCATGGAAAGAGGCCCTTCGGCCCACCGAGTCCTGGCCAATCAGCAATCTCTGTACACTAGCACCATCCTGCACACGAGGGGCAATTTACAATTTTTACCAAAGCCAATTAACCTACAAACCTGTACGCCTTTGGAGTGTAGGGGGGAAACCAGAGATCCCATAGAAAACCCACGTGGTCACAGGAGGACGTACAAACTCCATACAGAGAGCTCCCGTAGTCAGGATGGAACCCGTGTCTCTGGCGCTGTAAGGCAACAACTCTACCGCTGCGCCACCATGCCGCCTCACTTACACTTATGTGAAGATAGGCACAAAGTGCTGTAGTGACTCAATGGGTCAGGCAGCGTTTCTGGAAAAAAAAGAGATGCTGCCTGACCCGCTGAGTTACTCCAGCATTTTGTGACTATCTTCAGTGTAAACTGCATCTGCAGTTTCTTTTTACACTTATATGAATTGGATTCAAGAACAGTGCACGGGTAAAGCCGACATGGATTGAAATGTCATCAACGAGAGACAGCTGTGGTATTTACGTGACTGTAATTCAAAAAACATTGTGGAAATTAACAATGTACTGGCAAAACGCACAGAACTGGGAGCAGCTTCATCCATTGGGCGTGCCTCATTGCTGGGATTTGCCGCAGAGCCTCTCAGGACAGTCATCAGCTCAGATGTTCACATCCAGTGGTGGAGCAGAGCAATGTTTCTGCCATGTCTCATCTGTCCCGTGGGATACGCTTGGTGTGTCTCTACTCCTCAGCAATCTATCATGTCTTCACCAGAACAGGAGACGCCCACTTGTAGCTCTGAGTTTTGACTTGGTTTGGACGTTGGAGAGAGGAAAGACACACCACGCAGCACCATTCGGCCCATCGAGTCTATGCACTTGTACTCATCAACCACACACTTGTACTCATCCTATTTTATCTTCCCTACAGTCCCTCGGGGAACACAGTGGTGCAACCACCCATGACCTTCAGCAGCCGCCCCTCTGCTTCCGTGTGCTGCGGTCAGCATGTCAGCATGTCAGCATGACAGCATTCCCCGCTCAAACACAGAGCTCTAGGGGGCTTTCCGAGGGTCTAGAGGTAGGTTTGATGGGGATCTTATATGTTTCTATAAGATCCCCTCTCATCCTTCTAAATTCCAGTGAACACAAGCCCAGTCGACCCATTCTTTCATCATACGAGTGTCAGTCCCGCCATCCCGGGAATGAACCTGGTGAACCTACACTGCACTCCCTCAATGGCAAGAATGTCCTTCCTCAAATTAGGAGACCAAAATTGCACACAATACTCCAGGCACAGATATAAAATTCTTAAAGGATTGGACAGGCTAGATGCAGCAAAAATGTTCCCGATGTTGGGGGGGGGGGTCTAGAACCAGAGGTCACAGTTTAAGAATAAGGGCTAGGCCATTTAAGACTGAGATGAGGAAAGATTTCTTCACCCAGAGAGTTGTGAATCTGTGGGATTCTCTGCCAGAGAAGGCAGAGGAGGCCAATTCACTGTACAACTATAGTAGGACCTCCTTGCTCCTCAACTCAAATCCTCCTGCATTGAAGGCCAACATGCCATTAGCTTTCTTCACTGCCTGCTGTACCTGCATGCTTACTTTCAGTGACTGATGTACAAGCACACCCAGGTCTCGTTGCACCACCCCTTTTCCTAACTTGACACCATTCAGATAATAATCTGATTTCCTGTTCTTGCCACCAAAGTGGACAACTTCACATTTATCCATATTATACTGCATCTGCCATGCATCTGCCCACTCACCCAACCTTTCCAAGTCACCCTTCAGCCTCATAGCATCCTCATCGCAACTCACACTGCCACCCAGCTTTGTGTCCTCCGCAAACATGGAGATGTCACATTTAATTCCCTCATCTAAATCGTTAATATATATTGTAAAAAACTGGGGTCCCAGCACCGAGCCTTGCGGCACCCCATTAGTCACTGCCTGCCATTCTGAAAAGGACCCATTAATTCCTACTCTTTGCTTCCTGTCTGCCAACCAGTTCTCTATCCATGTTAATACCCTACCGCCAATACCATTTGCTCCAATGTTGCACACTAATCTCTTGCATGGGACCTTGTCAAAGGCTTTTTGAAAGTCCTGATACATGACATCCACTGGCTCTCCCTTATCCATTCTACTTGTTACATCCTCAAAAAATTCCAGAAGATTAGTCAAGCATGATTTCCCCTTCATAAATCCATGCTGACTTTGACCAATCCTGTCACTGCTTTCCAAATGCGCTGCTATAACATCTTTGATAATCGACTCAAGCATCTTCCCCACTGCCGATGTAAGGCTAACTGGTCTATAATTCCCTGTTTTCTCTCTCCGTCCTTTCTTAAAAAGTGGAGTTACATTGGCTACCCTCCAGTCCACAGGAACTGATCCAGGTTTGAGAAAACTGGAAGATAATCACCAATGCATCCACGATTTCTAGGGCCTCCTCCTTGAGTACTCTGGGATGCAGACCATCAGGCCTTGGGGATTTATCTGCCTTCAGTCCCAACAGTTTACCTAACACCATTTCCTGACTAATGTGGATTCCCTTCAGTTCCTCCCTCCCACTAGATCCTTGTTACCCAAGTATATCTGGGAGATTGTTTGTGTCTTCCTTAGTGAAGACAGAACCAAAGTACTCGTCTAACTATTCTGCCATTTCCTTGTTTCCATTATAAACTCTGATTGTAAGGGACCTACATTTGTCTTCACTAATCTTTTCCTTTTTACATATCTAAAGAAGCTTTTGGAGTCTGTTTTTATATTCCCCACAAACTTTCTTTCAAGCTCTTTTTTCCCCCTCTTAATTATCCCCTTGTCCACCTCTGTTGTGTTCTAAATTTCTCCCAGTCCTCCGGTTTGCTGCTTCCTCTGGCCAATTTATATGCCTCTTCCTTGGATTTAACACTATCCTTGATTTCCCTCGTTAGCCACAGTTGAGCCGCCTTCCACGTTTTATTTTTTCGCCAGACGGGGATGAACAATTTTTGGAGTTTTGAATAAATCTTTGCCTTTGCTTCTCCACCGTCAACCCTTAAAGTCTAATTTGCCAGTCTATCCTAGCCAATCCCCGCCTCAAAACGTCAATGTCTCATTTCTTCAAGTTCAGGACCCTAGTCTCTGAATTAACAGTGTCCCTCTCCATCCTAATGCAGAATTCCACCATATTATGGTCACAGTTGCCCAAGGGGCTCTGCACAACAAGATCTCTAACTAATCCTTCCTCATTACACAATACCCAGTCGAGGATGGCCTGCCCTCTAGTCGGTTCTTCTACATATTGGATTAAAAAACTATCCAGAAAACATTCCAGGAAATCCTGCTCCTTAGCGCTGCTGCCAATTGGGTTGGCCCAATCTATATGTAGATTCAAGTCATCCATGATAACTGCTGTACCTTTGCTACACGCATCCCTAATTTCCTGCTTGATGCTATCCCCAACCTCCCTACCCTGCTGTTTGGTGGTCGGTATACAACTTACAAGACTTACTGACAAGATGCCTGGAGATCATAGCAGCTTTGCTGACTTGAATGCCCTGGGGCGGCACAGTGGTGCAGTGGGGGAGTTATTGCCTTAGGACATTCTCCCTGTGACCACATTGGGTGATCGCTGGTTGGCGTGGGCTCGTTGGGCTGAAGGGCCTGTTTCCACACTGTATCTCCAAAGTCTAATGATCACGTTATCATCTCGGCACTGGATGGTGCAGCTGTAGAAACAAAGAACTGCAGATGCCGGTTAATACACGAAAGGACACAAAGTGCTGGGGTAACTGAGCAGGTCAGGCAACATCTCTGGAGAATGTGAAAAGGTGAGTCATGTCGAGATCTTTCTTCAGAAGGAGAATCCATGTTCTCTGTCTGTCTGACCCGCTGAGTTACTCCAGAACTTTGTGCCCGCATGGTATTGCTGCTGCCTCACACCTCCCGAGACCTGAGTTGATAACGTGATCATTAGACTTTAGAGATACAGCATGGAAACAGGCCCTTCGGTCCACCGAATCCACACCAACCGGGGATCATCCAATACACTGGCACTTGAAAGCCCACACGGTCACAGGGAGAACATACAAACAGACAACACCGGAGGTCAGGATCGAACCCAGGTCTCTGGTGCTGTAACACTGCTCCACTCCTGTGCCACTGTACTGCCCTGAGTTGATTCCTTGACCATGAGGCAAGCTGGCATTCAGTCAAACCCAGCTGGGTTATCCTTCTTAGCAGCCTCCCCGAATGGACTGTTGCCAGCAGTGTCACTACTGAGACACCAGTGGAAACAGATGTTCAGCTGCTCAGCATCCTGTGGAATTAGGAAGGTTCATGAGTTTGTTGAAGCTGCCCTCATGTCTCCTGGTGTCAACAGACAGGTCGTTCAAATGAGAGAAGAGTAAGAGTTATGCGCAGAAACTTCTCGAGAGCTTCCACCTACAGTCAGCATATGGAGCTTTCAGCGGTAATTTATGTCGGTACAAGCAGAATCGTGCGTGACTTGTGCCTGGGACTGGGGTCGAAGCCAGATGGGCTGATGTGGATCACAGCTGGAAAAGTGCTGCCCATTTTTGTGACTGCAATGGTTACACCCAAAGATATGGTGGGCTCCACTGAAGTGCTTGTCCCTCCGGTTAATGCCCTGAATTAGCAGCTAAAGAGGAAAAGTCACATGGTAATCACCCACAGACACTGACAGTTTAAACAAACTTTTAATCACTCCTCATCAGACAGAGTGTGGGCCCATAGCAGAAGCGCCCACGTCGCGGGGCTGGAAACTGGAAGTGTCCTGAGCTAATTCTGCTACCACCATCATCTATTGCAACAAGTGATGGCTCCCACTGATTGTCGCCGGAAGCTTGCGCCCCTTTTCAGGACGGACGATGACAGCGATGTCAACATTTGAAACATGGATGATGGACACGAAAGAAGAAGAAGACAGAGTGCAACATCTGATGGAAGTCTCATTTGTACCATTGCAGATGTTGATGTCCGCCCTGTTACAAAGAAGCGTCTCGACCCGATACGTCAACTATTCTGTAGTGATGCTGTCTGACCCCCACAGAACTTTGTGTCTACCTTCGGTTTAAACCAGCATCTGCAATTTCTTCCTCCACCCTGTTACTTTTTTTAGTTTAGTTTGGTTTAGTTTAGTTTAGTTTAGTTTAGTTTAGTTTAGTTTAGTTTAGTTTAGTTTAGTTTAGTTTAGTTTAGTTTAGTTTAGTTTAGTTTAGTTTAGTTTAGTTTAGTTTAGTTTAGTTTAGTTTAGTTTAGTTTAGTTTAGTTTCGTTTCGTTTCGTGATACAGCAAGGAAATCGGCCCTTCAGCACACAGATTCCATGCCAACCATTAATCACCCGTTCACAGTTCTACGCATTAGGGGTAATCCACTCTCTTTATGTTAGGGGTAATTTTATAGAGGCCAGTTAACCGATGGACCTGCACGCCTTCGGGATGTGAGAGAAAACCCGGAGCACCCAGAAGAAACCCACGTGGTCACAGCGAGATGGTGTAAAATCCACAATGACAGCACTGGAAGTCAGGATGGAGCCTGGGTCTCTGGTGCTGAAAGGCAGCAGCTCTACCACCTGCACCACTGTGCTGCTACTTATTTGACCCTATCCCTGGATTTGCTAGAACACCATGAGGGTTTGTCATGAGTGGGATCATTCTGTCCTCACAAGATCTTTGGTGCATGCGTTTGAAGTCTTGTGTTGCTGGACCAGACCGGTACCAGGTCACCACTCCACAGACTTAAGACTTGAGAGTTGAAAGATGTTGCAGAAGTGGATCAACTACGATCCACTACGATCGTTTCACTCTTTTCCTTGTGTATGATTGTACTCATGTGTCGTATGATTCAGTGTAATATCCATGCAGATGGATGTTGTAATATATAAGACAAGGGGGATGTTGTGATATTGCTGGGACTACTTTGTGTATCCAAGAACTACTTTGTATGGCTGTGTATATAAGTGATGGGTGTGATTAGGCGGTCACTCTGGATCCAGGCGGCCTTGGAATAAACAGCCTGGAGTACAAGCTGCACCATGATAACATCTTAAACATGTGCACTCGTGGTCCGTCCAGAGTCACAACAAAGGTACAACAGGTACCGGACCATGAAGAACAACATGGTGGCAGCGGCTTGGTGTTTCGCCTAGGGAGGGAATGAAGCATGCCTGAGCAGAAAAGGTTAAAAAGAAGAAAAAAAAGAAGAAAAAAAGCCCTGAAGGGAAACAAAACAAAAGAAAAGTTTCCAGCTCGGTACGGGACGTTTGGAGTGCATCCCGACAGGGCCAGTGTGAGTTGGTATAGTTACCTGCTCAGTAGTCGGCGCCGAGTTGCCGACGTGACGCTGCAAGCTGCTGGGGGAGGTGCGTGTAGGCTCACGTCGCGCCCCAGCACCTGTGTAGGCCCGAGATTAGAAGCCTGCGACTGCTTCGCGGGGGAGAGACCGGGAGAGCCGACACACACGGAGATGTGCGGTGACCGGGGAAGGCCGGGAGACCCGACACACACGGAGATGTGCGGTGACCGGGGAAGACCGACACCCATGGAGGTGTGCGGCGACCGGTGGAGACCGGCACCCATGGAGGTGTGCGGCTACCGGAGGAGACCGGGAGACCCGACACCCGCGGAGGTGTGCGGCGACCGGGAGAGCCCCGGAGGAGACCGACACCCACGGAGGTGTGCGGCGACCGGGAGAGCCCCGGGGGAGGCTGACACCCACGGAGGTGTGCGGCGACCGGGAGACCCGGCACCCACGGAGGTGTGTGGTGACCGGAAAGACCGGGAGACCCGACACCCACGGAGGTGTGCGGTGACCGGGGAAGACCGACACCCACGGAGGTGTGCGGCGACCGGTAAGACCGACACCCACGGATGTGTGCGGCGACCGGGAGAGCCCTGGAGGAGACCGATACCCACGGAGGTGTGCGGCGACCGGGAGAGCCCTGGAGGAGACCGACACCCACGGAGGTGTGCGGCGACCGGGAGAGCCCTGGAGGAGACCGACACCCACGGAGGTGTGCGGCGACCGGAGGGGGTCGGCGACCGGAGTGACCGACCACCCGCGGAGGTGCGGCGGCCGGTAAGGCCGAGGCACTAAATACTTACCCAGGCGCGTCGACTGTAGAGTCGGGACGGCCCTGGGCCCGAGGCAGCGGCAGCGCGTTGGAATTGCGCGGCAACTGCCGGGAGCACCTGTGGGCGGGGCCGGGGAGCACCTGTGGGCGGGGCCAGCGCGCACTGCAGCGGAGGCGCGATCGCACCGCGATTCCAGCAGTGGGAGCCCAGCAGTGGGAGCCCAGCAGTGCCAGCCCAGCAGTGCCAGCCCAGCAGTGCCAGCCCAGCAGTGGGAGCCCAGCAGTGCCAAGCCAGCAGTGAGAGCCCAGCAGTGGGAGCCCAGCAGTGCCAACCCAGCAGTGGGAGTCCAGCAGTGCCAGCCTAGCAGTGGGAGCCCAGCAGTGGGAGCCCAGCAGTGCCAGCCCAGCAGTGGGAGTCCAGCAGTGGCAGGCAAATCATGGTGGTGGAGCATCTAGAGCCTACACTACGTTTGATCTACAAAGCACATCTTCTTGAGGGGAAGATATGGAACAAAATGAATATTTTGTGTTTAATGACCTGTGTAGCGATCTGTGTACTGAAAGCTTAATGTATTATATTTGATGCTTTTGTATAAATGTATATATCTGTGGAGTGACCACACGGAGTGAGTGACCACACGGAGTGAGTGACCACCCGGAGATGAGTGACCACCCGGCGATGAGTGACCACACGGAGTGAGTGACCACACGGAGTGAGTGACCACCCGGAGATGAGTGACCACCCGGAGATGAGTAACCACCCGGCGATGAGTGAAATTCCGCAGAGGAGTGACCACCATGATGGCGAAAAAAACAATTGTGTTTAATTGTGTTATTGGTTTGTTTGCAAAAAGCAATGGTGTTTTGGTTTTTATTGTTAAATATATTTTAGCCCTCGAATGGTAAAGAAAACAATTTTATATAAGACAAGGGGGATGTTGTAATATATAAGACAAGGGGGATGTTGTGATATTGCTGGGACTACTTTGTGTATCCAAGAACTACTTTGTATGGCTGTGTATATAAGTGATGGGTGTGATTAGGCGGTCACTCTGGATGCAGGTGGCCACGGAATAAACAGCCTGGAGTTGAGCTCCAGCAATGTAACCTTTTATACACGTGTACTTGTGGTCCTTCCAGAGTCACTAAAGGTACAACAGGTACCGGACCACGAAGTACAACAATGGATAGCAAGCAAAACAAAGCATATCTGAGGAAAGACATTCTAGTCTTAGAGGGAGTACAGAGAAGATTCACCAGATTGATCCCTGGGATGGCAGGACTTTCATATGAAGAAAGACTGGATAGACTAGGCTTGTACTCGCTGGAATTTAGAAGACTGAGGGGGGATCTTATAGAAACATATAAAATTCTTAAGGGGTTGGAGAGGCTAGATGCGGGAAGATTGTTCCTGATGTTGGGAAGTCCAGAACCAGGGGTCACAGCTTAAGGATAAGGGGGAAGTCTTTTAGGACTGAGATGAGAAAACATTTCTTCACACAGAGAGTGGTGAGACTGTGGAATTCTCTGCCACAGAAGGTAGTTGAGGCCAGTTCATTGGCTATATTTAAGAGGGAGTTAGATGTGGTCCTTGTGGCTAAAGGGATCAGGGGGTATGGAGAGAAGGCAGGTACAGGTTACTGAGCTGGATGATCAGCCATGATCATATAGAATGGCGGTGCAGGCTCGAAGGGCCGAATGGCCTACACCTGCACCTATTTTCTATGTTTCTATGTTTCTATATGTGACAATAATAACTTCATAAGTCTATAAGTCGTAGGAGCAAAATTAGGCCATTCGGCCCATCGAGTCTTCTCCGCCATTCAATCTTGGCTGGTTTATCTTTATCTTCCAATCCCATTTTCCGTACTTCTCCCCATAATCCTTGTCACCCATACTAATCAAGAATAATAAACTCAACTCAACTCTTTCAGCAGACTGCATGGTTTCAAATCCAATAATTGAAAACGATACATAATTATTACAGCAGATAATAAAAATTCTTAACAACAATCAATAACTCAAAAATAATGGAGTTGTTTTGATGCATGACCTAAATCCAGTTAACGTAATTAAAACTATTTGGACAGGGACAAAATCAATTGTCATCTTTATTCATCCACATTATAAAGCAGTTGGCTGTGCTCACATTTGCCACAAAACTCACAAATCATTCATTACACTGCAAGTATTCTAAGACCAAGTAAATAAAATGTGCAATTTTTATTAGAATTTGATATATTTAACTGTGCAATGAGCTTAAACAAAATGGCGCAAAGTTATTCAAAATGGGAACCAAATTTGGTAGTCACTTTTGCACGTTGGAATGGGAGCGTGTTCTACTTAAAAAGATTGAAATTAGGAGCACATCTTTTTTGCCTTAACAGCGAGTCAACTTTAGCTGTTCGATATATATTAAAAGATTGCAGTATGTCATCCATTAGATGGTTGATCATGTGCCAATAGAAAGATGTCTGTGTGAAGATTACAGCTATATTTTGAGTTATGGCTCACAGCTGGGTCATATTTCTTGAAGTTGGCACCAAACCAATATTCAACAGCGCAGTGTGAAAATTCAGGCTCACACAAACCTGAGGAATTTGAAACATAATCCAGCAAGCACGTGCGAGTTAATTATAAGTGCAAGTACAACATTTGGGGAAAGGCAATTCCTTTCAGCACGGACTTTGTTTTGGGTATTTATTTATAAGTGCAACCTGCTTCATAAACAAATCGAGACGGCTAATTTCAAATGGGTGACCACAAAACCTTGCTGCGGACAAAAACAAGTGCCGATTTACATTTAATTTCCTGACTAATGTGTCATGCGTACATTTAGGGAGTGCACTAGTTGCCCCTATATTTGGGTAGGCAGTTAATATGTGTGAAGGTATTCCATACCAAAAATATACAGAATAAACACTTCTCAATGTCAAACAGCGTGCAATACCACTTGCTGAATGGGCAAGGAGGAACAGCGAAAGTCCACAGGAGAAAGTGCCCCTACACTCCCATGCACTGCCCCCTGAACCCTTGTTACCCCCATCCTCATTATCGAAAGAGATCATCGATTCCAAGAACATTTCTTGTGCGTAGTTGTGCTTGCTACTTGCAAGAGTGTGGCAAGCAAAAAAATTGACGTTTTTGTTTCTTTCCCATCTTCTGCCCTGTGGTTTGTATACACCTGAACTTGACATGGTCTCATATTCTGTAGGTTTTGAGGGGAGGGCGGCACAGTGACACAGCGGTAGAGCTGCTGCCTAACAGCGCTCGTGACCCGGGTTCAATCCTGACTACGGGTGCTGTTTGTACGTTCTATCTGTGACCGCATGGGTTTTCTCTGAGTGCTCCGATTTCCTCCCACATTCCAAAGACGTACAGGTTTGTAGGTTAATTGGCTTCTGTAAATTGCCCCTGGTGTGTAGGATAGAACTAGTGTTCACTGGTCAGCATGTACTTGGTGGGCCGAAAGGCCTGTGTCCACACTGTATCTCTAAACTAAACTAAATCACCCGCCACCTTCAGCTCTCACCTAAAAGAAGGTCCTCCAGGTCCTTTTCATGTGTTCTCTCAACAAATGGTGCATTGGTCTGGAAGAAATCAGATGTAAACATGAACATAGGACTAGGAATAAGCCACGTGAGTCTGCCCTGCCGTTCAATACACTAAATGTGGAATCAAGCAACTGGTTAATATTAGAAGCAAGGAACTGCAGATGCTAGTTTACAAATAAAGACATAAAGTGCTGGAGTAACTCAGTGGGCCAGGCAGCATCTGTGGAGAACATCTCTGGAGAGCCTTAGTTTTTAATACCCCCCACCGGGGGAAACAATGTGCCTTTATTCAACACTCTCCTATTAATAGAACATCATGTTACTCCAGTATTTTCAGTCTTTTTTTTAAAACATGGCTAATCTACATCAGATCTCAATTCCTCTTTGCCAATTCCAAATAGCCCTCAGTTTCCTGATCTTCCAAAAATGTTAATGTTTTACCCTCCACAGCACTCTGGGATAATGAATTGCAAAGATCTATTACCCTGAATATGTTCCACTATCTATGATTTATCACCCAATATTTGAAAATAAATACCCATGCACAGTTTTAAATAACTCCCATCCCCCCCTTTCATGAATCGATGTGTCCTTGTTCAAGACTTTCGTACTGATGGAAACATCTTAACTTGTCATGTTTTCCTAGAATCTAATAAGTTGCAGTAAGATTACCCCTGGTTGTTCCAAACTTCAAAGAATTCAGGCCTCGTGTTTTTAGCTATTTGTGATAGAACAATTATCACAACTCCTGAATTAGCCTAATGGACACTTCTGGGCTGCCTTAAATGCTAGTGTATTCTACCTTGAATAAGAGGACCAGAACTGTACACAACAAATACCACATTATCACCTTGGTTCAGATAAATTTTCATGCTTTTTTGCTCATGCTTATTTATTGGTTTTGTCTTTTGCACTATTATTGCCTGTTTTTTTAATGTGTACGTATGTGTGTATATATATGCATGTACATATGTATATATATATGTGTGTATATATGTGTACATACGTGTACATACCTATATATGTATATATGTATGTATGTATATGTGTGTATATATGTGCGTGCATATATGTATGTATATGTGTGTATATGAATGTATACACACACAACCTTTTTTTCTCGTTAATTATATTGTTTACAATGTACTACGTTTACACATTCTGCTGTGCTACTGCAAGTACAAATCTCATTGTTCTATCTGGAACATATGGCAATAAAACACTCTTGACTTGACTATCTTTTCCTTCAGTAATTGAATGCCATTGGCATTAATCTTTAAACTATGATGCATAACTGGTCGTGAATAAATACTGCACTATTTTCTGAATGAACTTGCAAACTGTGAAGTTCTCCTTCCCAATGTTGCTTTGAAATGCCAATGAAATTGCACTTGTTACTTGTTTTAGTCTTGAATCTGGAAGGTGTCAAAATGTGACCTTTCCTTTGACAACTGAAACATTTTCCTGTTCTAAACTGGCAAGGCGATGGTAAGTGGTGACTTTTGCATTGCAAGCAGATGACGAAATCGTCTCAATAGTACGCTGTTTCGAGGATCTGGACATTGGACTGTTATGTAGATCGGGACCTTTGATCTGGACATTTTACACCTGTTGTGATGGATGAAATTATTCACCTTTCTTAGACATCATTTCAACAATTCTACGTGAGAGTTCAGATGTTCGCTGGTGGTTTAACTGCCTTGTGGTTTAGCAGCAGGGAGTGGGAAGGGAGTGGGAATGAAGTGGGCCTTTTCTTGGAATCTGGCCACCAACATGGTTTAAGAGGCACATTCTAAAAGGCAAGGCAGGACACAACTGAAATGAAACAGTGTTCCCACTGCTTGCTTTTGTCTTCACATCCCAATCTAATAGCTTTCATCTATTTTTTATTGGTTTCAGCTTAAAGTAACCTTCCATATTTTCACTTCTTTGAAGAAAACATCTTCTACCTTGCGCAGTGTGAGAAGACGTGTCAATGTTTCCTGTTCTTCTGGCCCATTTTCCATCATGGATTTTGGTTCATCATGTTTTTTTAGATTTTCACAATACCACTTTCTTCAAACTCTAGAATATTGTTCACTTTAAAGAACAAGTTTCTTCCTACAATATATAATCTTGAACATTGGTCATATGTTCCGGAACTCCCATTTAAACAAGTAATTTAGTTTAGTTTAGTTTAGTTTAGTTTAGAGATACAGCGCAGAAACAGGCCCTTCAGCCCACTGAGTTTGTGCCTATCAGCGATCCCCATACACTAGCACTATCCTACACACAAGGGACAATTTTACCAAAGGCAATTGACGTACAAGGCTATATGTCTTTGAATGTGGGAGGAAACCGGACACCCGGAGAAAACCCACATGGTCACAGGGAGGATGTACAATCTCCGTACAGACAGCACCCGTACTCAGGATCGAACCCGTGTCTCTGGCGCTGTAAGGCAGCAACTCTACCACTGTGCCACCGTGCCGCACAAATAGACAGAGGAGAGTCTGTGGATGTTGTTTATTTGGATTTTCAGAAGGTCTTTGATAAGGTGCCGCATGTAAAGCTGCTAAACAAGGTCAGCGTGCATGGTATCAGTGGCTGGGTACTATCAGGGATAGAAGATTGGCTGGCTGGCAGAAAGCAAAGAGTGGGAATAAAGAGGGCTTTCTGGTTGGCTGCCAGTGACTAATTGTGTTCTGCAGAGGTCAGTGTTGGGTCCACTACGTTTTCAGGTTTTATGTTTATGATTTGGATGATGGAATTGATGGGGTTTGTCATCAAGTCTGGGGGTGATACAAAGATAGGTGGAGGGTATGAAGCAAGATAGTCCAATGTTAAGTCGACACCATTCTCAATCACCATTGCAGCGTATTACACTCTGCAATATTGTTGGTAGGTGTGGGGATCTTCAACAAAGAAGATTACGTATGCATGGTCATAGATGGTCACTGCATTCAATTAGACCTGGCGAACCAAAAGCAACTCAAACCTTCCAGGCAAGAATCTTCAATAGCCTCCAAGAAAGCCGAAGGAAACGTACTCATTGTCAACAAGTAATGCATTGAGGCACACACACAATATAGATGCAATCAAAGCAGAAATTTATTTGTAAGGAAACACCACAGAGTCTAAATTCTTTAATTTCTTGGTGCAAACCAAACATAGATGGGGAAGCAAGAATTTAAAGTGTTCAAAAGGATTGGAGAATAAATACAGATGGAGATACAAAAGAAACAATATGTCTCATGCTTAAAGATACATCATAAATATGGTTTTATGGACTTCCTGCCTAGCCTAATATTATTAACATGTTAACAATCAAGGGTCAGTATATTATTTGATTGCACAATAGTTTTTTATATTCAGCCCAATCCTGATCCTGCAAACTGAAGCCACCTCTAAGGAGAGTCAATGGGAAGCAAATTGGAGCAAGGGTGGCCCAGTGGCACAACGGTAGAGTTGCTGCCTTACAGCACCAGTAGATCCGGGTTTGACCCTGACTATGGGTGCTGTCTGGATGGTTTGTACATTCTCCCCGTCACCATGTGGAGGTTTGTAGTTTATTTGGCTTCGTATAAGTGCAAATTGTCCCTAGTGTGTGTAGGATAGTGTTAATGTGTGGGGATCTCTGGTTGGTGTGCACTCGATGGGCCGAAAGGCCTGTTTCTGCGCTGTATCTCTAAACTAAACTTTCCTCTTTGTTACTTGAACATTGGTTCCAACCTTCTTGCTTGTGTTAACATTCACAAACGTGGTAGTTTTTGTTGTACTTTGTGGTCCGGTACCTATTGTACCTTTAGTGACTCTGGACGGACCACAAGTACACGTGTGTAAAATGTTACATTGCTGGAGTTCAACTCCAGGCTGTTTATTCCGTGGCCACCTGGAACCAGAATGGCCACCCAATCACATCATTACCTTATATACACATTACTACACAGGCAAACAAAGTAGTCCTTGGGATACAATAAAGTAGTCCCTACAATATCACAACATCCCCCTTGTCTTATATAAAATCTTTGTTCTGTCTACTTTTGTTTGCTTGGGCTTTTCCTTTATCTTTCTAGGGCTAAAATACATTTATTAAACACAACAAAACACAATTGCTTTTTTCGCCTTCATGGTGGTCACTCCTCTGCGGGAGTTCACCCATCTCCGGGTGGTCACCCATCTCCGGGTGGTCACCCATCTCCGGGTGGTCACCCATCTCCGAGTGGTCACTCACTCCGTGTGGTCACTCCACAGATATATACATATATATACACCAGAGCATCAAATATAATACATTAAGCTTTCAGTACACAGATCATTACACAGATCATTAACACAAAATATTCATTTTGTTCCATATCTTCCCCTCAAAAAGACTTGCTGTGTAGATAGTAGTCATTGGGATACAATAAAGTAGTCCCTACAATATCACAACAGTTTTGTGCCTTGACTACTCATTGTAATAAAATACTGAGTGGCAATTGAAAAAGATATGTGCATTCATCATATGCCCTGGCTTATTAACTGCATTGTGGAATGATGTCACCAATATTATTAAAGGTTTGGAGAGAAGGCAGGAGAATGGGCTTGAGAGGGAAAAATAAATCAGCCATGATCGAATGGCAAAGCAGACTCAATGAGCCGAATGGCCTAATTTTGCTCCTTTGTCTTATGATCTCATGATTATCCATAAGATATTTTGCACCTCTGTCCCCTTTGTAATATTTACACAAATGAATAGTTTCAGTGAAGATGCCACTGTTAAAGCATTAAATCTGCAGATTCAGTATGGCATATACTAAGATATTGAATTCTTATGGTGCAAGCTCAACACTATTTTTTCTGTTTATGTGGCGTTGTAATGTCTCTTTTTTTGTTCTTTGAGTATTGCAGGTTTAGAAGGTCAAGTGTTCCTAACGCTCTAATTCTTCATTACTCTCAAATTCATACACGTCGTCAAAATTATGTCTCAGTTTTTTTTAAATCCTTCATAGTCAAAGCAGGACATGGAATTGATCTAGTATATCAGTAAATGGGTTCATGCAGAGACATAGCAAAGTACAAAACAGTTTTACACATAAGCTCCCACTCAAAATTATTTCTTTATCAGGTAAAAATTATCAGTACTTCGCCTCAGAGATGTGTGTAGTTAATCTAAACTGATGACCTCATTTAAGGACTTGCACTGATGAGCCAAATCGTTATGACCACCTCCCTCATATGCTGTTGGTCCTCCGTGTGCCGCCAAAACAACGCCGACCCGCCGAGGCACGGACTCTACAAGATCCCTGAAGGTGTTCTGTGGTATCTGGCACCAAAACATTAGCAGAAGATCCTTCAAGTCCTATAAGTCGCGAGGTGGAGCCGCCATGGATCGGACTTGTCGATCCAGCACATCCCACAGATGCTCAATCGGATTGACATCTACGGGCGGGACTTTTCATCGCTGGTGCGGCTCGGCCGCGGGACTTAACATCGCCCGGTGTGGCTCGGCCACGGGACTTAGCTGCGCAAGGCTTGGTCGCGGGGCCTTTCATCGCCCGGCTCGGCCGCGAGACGTTTCAGCACCCGGTGCGATTCGGCTGCGGGGACTTCCACCCCCTTGCGGGGACTGTGCGGGTCGGTCGGGGACGAGCTGTCTGTCCGTGGGCGTGGGGAAGAGAGTGAAAGTTTTGTTGCCTCCATCACAGTGAGGGGGTGTTTGGAGTCACTGTGATGGACTTTTGTGTTGGGGTTATGTGTGTTGTGTTCTTTTTTTGTATGACTGCTATGTAGTTTCGTTCGGTACCTCGGTACCGAATGACAAATAAAGCTCTGTTATACTGTTATCTGGAGAATTTGGAGGCCAGGGCAACACTTCATCACGTTCCTCACGTGAACACTTCATCATGTTCCTCAAACCATTCCCGAACAATGTGTGCAGTGTGGCAGGGCGCATTATCCTGCTGTAAGAGGTCACTGCCATCAGGGAATACCATTGCCATGAAGGGGTGTACCTGGTCTGCAACGATGTTTAGGTAGGTGACACGTGTCAAATTGGCGTCCACATGAATGGCCGGACCCAGGGTTTCCCAGCAGAGCATTGCCCAGAGCATCACACTCCCTCCATCGGCTTGTCGTCTTCCCACAGTGCATCTTGGTGTCATCACTTCCCCAGGTAAATGGCGCACACGTACACGGCCATCCACGTGATCTAAAAGAAAACAGGACCCATCGGACCAGGCGACCTTCTTCCACTGCTCCAAGGTCCAGTTCCGATGCTCGCATGCCCAAGGTAGGCGCTTTCGACGGTGGACGGGGGTCATCATGGGCACTCTGCGGCTATACAGCCCCATACGCAGCAGAGTGCGATGCACTGTGTATTGTGACACTTTCCTCCCGTCACCACCATTACATTTTCTGTGACGTGCCACAGTCGACCTTCTGTCAGTTCGGACCAGACGGGATAGCCTTCGTTGCCCTCGCGCATCGATGAGCCTTGGGCGCCCAACACCCTGTCGCCGTTTTGTGGTTTGTCCCTCCTCGGACCACTGTCGGTAGGTACTCACCACTGCTGATCGGGAGCAACCCACAAGCCTTGCCGTTTCAGAGATGCTCTGACCCAATCTTCTGACCATAACAATTTGGCCCTTGTCAAAGTCGCTTAGGTCTTTACTCCTGCCCATTTCTCCTGCATCCAACACATCAACTTCGAGAACTGACTGTTCACTTGCTGCCTAATATATCCCACCCCTTGACAGGTGCCCTTGTAACAAGATAATCAATGTTATTCACTTTACCTGTCAGTGGTCATAATGTTTTGGCTCATTGGTGTATATTCTGGTTGAGGAGGCTGTTATATTTTGGGGATAAATATGTAGACTGCAGCTGCAAACTTAAAGATTGGGAATTATCTCAATATTGGAAAAGTGGAAACCTATTAACAAAATTACCTTGAACCGATGAAAAAAAACTAATAGTTCTGAAATTAATAATTGAAGTATTTTCTGAGCAAAAGCATCAATTTTTCATTTCCTTTAGAAACATTACCCATGCACATTTACTCTCCTATTTTGTTTTTGGGCACAGACGTCTGCACTTGGAATGAAATTTGTAATTAAGGAACATATTTGACAATAATCCAAATATGTTTTATTCGATCCAACTGTATTCTTTGTCAAAGCTTTCAACCTTGATTGCTTCTAATAACTGTTTCCTTTGACTTACATTATCCAAACCCTTCGGCTAACTGGGTGCCTCACATCCCCCGGTTACATCTTTTGCATCGCATTCCCAAACAATGTATTATAAGTTGATGATAGCTTGCCACGTGGCAATTACTTCCTGGCAAGATGTCACAAACTCACAAAATTATTTCTCTGCAGATTTCCGAATTTTTTTTCACAGAAGGAACAAAATTGTAGAACTAAGGGAAAATGTTATGTGCGGAGGACTTATTGAATAGTCCTCTTCTCAAAGATAATCTGGTACAGCACAGCGGGCAGGAATTTTTGTGATTCTATAAATTAACTCTTGAGTCACAAAGTCAGAAAAAGTAATTGCTCAGTTACCTTGCAATGAACTAGGCACAAATAAAGAAGGTCCCGACCCGAAACTTCATCCATCCATTCTCTTCAAAGATGCTGCCTGAACTGCTCAGTTACTCCGGCACTTTGTGTCTATCTTTGGGCTAAACCAACATTTGCAGTTCTTTGGTTCTACATGTTTGATTGTTTGTGCTGAACATCTATTGGAGAATTGGTCACCTTTTGTACTCATCTCCCAATATTTGGTCCATTGAAGTTAATGAAGCCACATTTTAGTTAGCTGATACCAAAGGACAAATTTTGTTCTTGTCACCACAAGTGAGTTTTTGTCTTCTATAAGTAATGACATCCGCTTTTGTTATCATACACTCAAATGTAAAATCCCAAGAAACTCACTTTTATGCCACTTCGGTCAAAATATTATCAAAGTATCAAAAGCATAGAACATGGAATTATACAGCAGAGAACAGGCCCTCTGGCTCACAATGTCTGTGCTGAACATAATGCCAAGTTAAACTAATCTCCTCTGCCTGCACGTGATTCATATCCTTCCATTCCCTGCCTATCTAAAAGCCTCTTACACACCACGTTTGTATCTGCCTCCAGCACGTTCACAGTTGGAGGCAACACGTCCCCCTGTCACAGCACGTCCGAGGCACCCATCACCCTTTGTTTAAAAAACATGCCCCAAGCGTCGAAGAGGCTGACATAAGGTTTTAGCAAGTTAAGTCTATTGTGTTCATGTGCATAGGATTACACGTTATGTAGGAGCGGTACAATGGTACAGCAGTAGATTTGCTGCCGTACAGCGCCACAGACCCTGGTTCGATCCTGACAACAGGTGCCGTCTGTGCGGAGTTTGTGCATTCTCCCTTTGACTGCGTGGGTTTTCTCTGGATGCTTCGGTTGAATGATTCAATGATACTTGTTATTTGTTTATGCATATAATGCCCAAAGTACGCAAAGAGTCACCACGTGTCTGGTGCCGACAAAGTTACAAAGGTACTCATTAGTGTCCAAAGGGTCCCTCCTTGTTCTTGGTGAGCTTGGTCACATATGAGACAGATTAAGTGGGGGGGGGGGGGGTGGGGGGGGGGGAGGGGGTGGGGGTAGGTCAGCATCTTTCCATACCTGACAGACACTAATGAACTAGAACAGGGCAGCACAGTGGCGCAGCTGGTAGAGCTGCTGCGTCACAGTGTTAGAGACATTGGTTCGAACCTGACCTCGGGTGCTGTCTGTGTGGAGTTTGCACACTCTCCCTGTGACCACATGCATTTCCTCCTGGTGCTCTAATTCCCACTGACATCCCAAAGTCGTGCGGGTGTGTGGGTTAACTGGCCTCAGTATATTGTCCCTAGTACGTATGGAGTGGATGCCAAAGTGGGATAACATGGAACTAGTGAGAATGGGTGCTCGATGGTCAGCATGGATTTGGAGGGCTGAAGGGCCATGCTTTACGTTTAGGTTTGGATTTAGGTTTATCATCGTCATGTGTATTGAGGTAGAGTGAAAAGCTTTGTTTAACATGCTATCCAAACATCAGATATACCATACGTAAATACAATCAAGTCAAGCTCAAGTACAATGGATGGAGCAAAGAGGAAGATACAGAGTGCAGTGCAGATGTGTGCACTGGGTATTTATTTTACAAAACAATGCTTTGTTCAGCCAATATTTTAAATTCTCCACCTGCTTTGCTTCTGCATTAGATTAGACATAGGCAGTCCTTAGACTAAATTACAATGTTAATTTTCACTGCACCACGTGCCAGTTTTAAACACTGCATAAAATAGTCCTCTACTATTGAAGTAACGTGGAATTTCTTGATTAGATTCCCCTTGAGCGCAGTCTCGTTCCAATGTTGAGTCATCATATAAATATCACTTTAGTTTTCTGCAATGATGTAATGCAGCAACATGTTTCCAAGGATTTGTCCTTTCACAAAGTCTTCACAACTGAGACTGCAGGTCAGACAATCATTTTATTGCTTTGGCACATGCCAGATGACTGAATACAAATTAAATAAAGACCATTAATAGCTTCCAGCCATGTAAATGTGGAGCTGAAGATTCGTTGTAACATTCTGCTCCATTTTGCTTTGTCTGATCCTTGTAATCCTCCTTAGTCCTTAAGGATCGTTTAGTTTAGAGATACTGCATGGAAACGGGCCCTTCGGCCCACCGAGTTCATGCCGATCACTGATCACCCGTTCAAGCTAGTTCTACGTTATCCCATTTTCTCATCCACTCCCTACACACGAGGGACAATTTACAGAGGCCAATTAACCTACATACCCGCACGTCTTTGTGGGAGGAAACTCGTGGCACACGCAGGAAACCTACGTGGTCTCATGGAGAACGTGCAAACGCCACATAGATAACATCTTTGGCACTGTGAAGCAGCAGCTCAACCAGCATTATCAGAGAGAACATGCTGTGCAATGAAATGATGTAAAACCTGTCAATGTCTGACTGCAGGCTCCATACCAACAATGGTTCTTCTCCTTAGGACGAAGGGGGACCTGGGTGAGTGGGTGGGTGGGGTGGGGAGGGGGGGGCTGCTGCAAAATGTGGCAGCAGGCAGTAGGTAGGGTCGGTGAACTTTTGTAACTTTGGCGCCGCCTAAACGTGGCGCCACTAGTGTACCGCCTAGGTGAGGCCTGCTAGAGGATTGTACAGGGTTTGTATGCAGAAACAAAGCAATGCACCTTGGTACATGTGATTATACAGTATAATTGAGAGGCATTCAGAGGTCTAGTCTTTGGGTCAAGCAAGCTCCTACGTGGAGAGCTGCCTGGGACTGTGCAGTTCTGAGCAGAGGATTATGGCACAGCAAGAGCATGGGATTCCGTTGTAAATATCGGCATTTGTAAATTGTTAAAAGAACTCAATCTTGGCATAATTTAGATGGTTCATTGGTTCAATGGTATGAAATCATTTTGTACCATTCTATCATGTACATGTAAATCTATATACTAAACCTCTCATTTGTTTGTTTGTTTGTTTGTTCCTGAACTACAACCAAAACGATAGCGTGACAATTTTAGTCCCAGTTATATTTTTTAAGTTATTCATTTAAAGTTTAAATCTATCTCCTAGGGAGGGAGGGGAAAGGAGGGAGGGAGGGAGGGGGAGGAGGGAAGATAAGGGAGTTTGAGGGGGATGGAGTGGGGGGGAGGGGGAGAGGGAAGGAAGGGGGAGGGGAAGGGGAGGGGGGGTTGGAGGGAGGGGGGATGGGAGGAGGGAGTGGGAGGAGGGAGAGGGAGGAGGAGGAGGGAGGGGAGGGGAGGGGAGAGGGGAGGAGGGGAGGGGAGAGGAGGGAGCGGGGAAGGGGGGAGGGGGAGGGGAGGGGGAGGGGAGGGGAGGGGGAGGGGGAGGGGAGGGGGAGGGGGAGGGGAGGGGGAGGGGAGAGGGGAGGGAGGGGGAGGGAGAAGTGGGGAGGAGTGGGGGAGGGGGAGGGGGGAGGGGAGGGGAGGCAGGGGGGAGGAGGGGGTGCTGCACCAATGCAGGAGAGATTTGGGCCCAACGGGTCCACTTGGTCTGGTACTGATTAAAACAGCACCAGGTAACCGAGTTCGATCCTGACCTCTGCTGCTGTCTGTGTGGAGTATGCATGTTCTCCCTGTGACCATGTGGGTTTCCTTTGGGTACTCAAACATCCCAAAGACATGTGGGTTTGTAGACAAATTGACCTCTACAAATTGCCCCTCTTAGGTTAGGAGTGGATGCAATAGAGGGATAACATAGAACCAGTGCGAAAGGGTGATCAATAGTCGGCAGGGACTTTGTGGTCCAAGGGGCCTCTTTTCAATGCTGTATGTTTCAATCAATATGCCAACATACATTTGTATTTGTCTTTGAGTACGATGAGTCATGCTATGAGTCTATAGAACGGTGGCGCAGCGGTAGAGTTGCTGCCTTACAGCGAATGCAGCGCTGGAGACTCAGGTTCGATCCTGACTACGGGCGCCATCTGTACGGAGTTTGTACATTCTCCTGCGTGGGTTTTCTCCGAGATCTTGGGTTTCCTCCCACACTCCAAAGACGTACAGGTATGTAGGTTAATTGACTGGGTAATATGTAAAAATTGTCCCTAGTGCGTGTAGGATAGTGTTAATGTGCGGGGAATGCTGGGCGGCGCGGACTCGGTGGGCCGAAGGGCCTGTTTCCGTGCTGCATCTCTAAATCTCAATCTAGAAGGGTCACAACCTGAAATGTCACCGATCCAAGTTCTCTAGGGATGCTGCCTGACCCGCTGAGTTACTCCAGCACTTTGTGTCTTTGATGGTAAACCAGCATCTGCAACTCCTTGTTTTTTACATGTGTATTTATCGGGATTGGATTATACCAATGCAACAATACTTCAAAGCATATCTTTGGAAATTCAAGCAGGCATCCCAGAATAGAGACATGGAGGATGCACAGATAGATGCCTATGATGAGCATCCAAAAATGACCACTGCAAATGCATTATAATTTTTCTGGTCATCTGGGCGAGATAAAACAGGAGGAGTCTAATTCAATTGGGTCCATTTAACAATGGAATTCAACCACAAAACTCCATACTTTAAAAAAAGTACATTGAAGAGCATCCAAGTAGTACAGAGGTCAAATAATTCTAATTGTGCTTCTGTTGTCACTGCTTTAAGCCTGATGGTGTCTGCCAATATATGCAACCGGTCAATGAGATGCATTAATGAAAGGCAAATGGAAATTTCTGAGTTCGGATTTTTTTTACAATTTTAGAGTTAAGTGATTGGTGCAACCTGGAATTCAGCAATCACAGAGAGAGTGTGGAGGCACAAGAAACTGCAGATGTTGAAATCCTGAGCAAAAAGACAAAGTGCTGGAGGAACTCAGCGGGTCAGGCAGCATCTGTCGAGGAAATGGACAGGTGACGTTTCAGGTCAGGACCATTCTTGAGACTGATCGTAGTCGTGGGGAGATACCTGGAAATTAGAGGTGGCCTGACCTCCTCATTGGAGACCTACCTCAATGGAGAGCTTCGAACTATCTTTAATTGACTTTATAGAAACATAGAAACATAGAAAATAAGTGCAGGAGTAGGCCATTCGGCCCTTCAAGCCTGCACCGCCATTCAATATGATCATGGCTGACCATCCAACTCAGTATCCCGTACCTGCCTTCTCTCCATACCCCCTGATCCCTTTAGCCACAAGGGCCACATCTAACTCCCTCTTAAATATAGCCAATGAATTGGCCTCAACTACTTTCTGTGGCAGAGAATTCCACAGATTCACCACTCTCTGTGTGAAAAAAAACTTTCTCATCTCGGTCCTAAAAGACTTCTCCCTTATCCTTAAACTGTGACCCCTTGTTCTGGACTGTGACCCCTTGTTCTGGACTGTGACCCCTTGTTCTGGACCCCTTATCTTGTACTAAACATTATACCCTTTTATCTTGTATTTGTACACTGTGAACAGCTTGATTATTATCGTGTATAGCAATAGACAATAGACAATAGACAATAGGTGCAGGAGTAGGCCATTCAGCCCTTCGAGCCAGCACCGCCATTCAATGCGATCATGGCTGATCACTCTCAATCAGTACCCCGTTCCTGCCTTCTCCCCATACCCCCTCACTCCGCTATCCTTAAGAGCTCTATCCAGCTCCCTCTTGAAAGCATCCAACGAACTGGCCTCCACTGCCTTCTGAGGCAGAGAATTCCACACCTTCACCACTCTCTGACTGAAAAAGTTCTTCCTCATCTCCGTTCTAAATGGCCTACCCCTTATTCTTAAACTGTGGCCCTTTTTGATAGCCTTTTGATGACTGGATAGACATAAAGCTTTTCACTGTACCTCGGTACACGTGACAATAATAAACAAAACTAAATTAAACTATACCATGTAGAGTCATGAACTAGGGTTTTTGTCTTCCGCTTATTGCTGTGGATTGTGGAACTCCTCAAAGGCCTCAACCTCCTACAAATGGAATTGGACAAGTATGAGAAGAATTTATAACAATTATGGCACTGGTATTAGGACCCATGCAAGAGTTACATTAAAGATAGACACAAAATGCTGGAGTAACCCAGCGGATCAGGCAGCATCTTTGGAGAAAAGGAATAGGTGATGTTTCGGTTCGAGACCCTTCATCAGACTGAGAGTCAGGGAGGGGAAAACTAGAGGCATGGGAAGGTACAGAACAAAGCAGAGCCTGCACCGATGACTCAGGAAAGTTGGAGCCTACAATGGTCCATTGTTAGCTGGGGGTGTGTGCACTCCTTCATTAATTTCACTATTTGTATTCCTTCATTATCACCTCGTCCCCAGTCTGATGAAGGACCTTGACCCAAAATGTTCCCTATTCCTTTTCTACAGAGATGCTGTCCGACCCGTTGAGTAACACCAGCATTTTGTATCTATCGTCAGTGTAAACCAGCATCGTGCAGTTCCTTGTTAAACAAGAGCCACCATCATTTCATCAACGAAGCTGTCCAAATCTGTCCTGAGGGGGAGCGGAGGCTCTGGCAGGTAAGGGGACGGTGGGTTCGCGGTCCAGGCGTCGGTGGAGTGGGCCACTGGAAGCCCCCTGCGGCAGCTGAGGGATCGAGTGGGTCGGGCGGCACTGGATGCCCGATGGAGGACTAGCACATGGATTGGGCATGGCCTACAGTGACACATAGAGGCGGAGTGACGGTGGAGGACCTCAACAGCATCACCAGGCCAGGCCGACCCTTGAAACCTAACCCTGAGCTGCTGCCAGGGCAATGGGCCTTTGAGGCCAAGATAAACTCTACATGTTTAAGAACTTGAAACTTGAAGGGTACAAAATGGCGATGGAAATGAGCTGACCCTTTGTGTACTGGCTCGGTGATTTTTGATCGACTATTCTTACACTACAATCGTTGCACTTATGCATGGCTGCACTTTATATATAATATGATTTTATTGAACTGCATGCGCCACAATGCATTCCACTGTGTCAAGCTACATGTGACAATAAAGTACCATTGAATCACTGAACCATTGAAGGAGGAGATGGAGAGGGCCAAGAGGCCAATATTTTCCAGTATGTTCAGGAAGCAATTTTTCTAAACGAAACTCCGTAATGAGCATTAGACATCAATTTATTCACACACTATATGCTTTGTGAGCTACTGGTCCCAGTGGTGCATAATATTTATCAGAATTTATGATGGGTATATTAGAGCGAAACTGATGCTAATTATAGCATTGAATCAAATGGTTCTGTGTTTGGATACCTGAGGTATACATGGTACACGGCAGTAATTTCAATCATTATGCAATGTTCACTGTGGACCAGACTTGGGACTTTGGACTTGGGACTTTTTTCTTTGTAAACAGCGCCAAAATATCATATCATATATATATACAGCGCGGAAACAGGCCTTTTCGGCCCACCAAGTCCGCGCCGCCCAGCGATCCCCGCATATTAACACTATTAACACTATCCTACACACTACGGACAATTTTTACATTTACCCAGCCAATTTTACCTACATACCTGTACGTCTTTGGAGTGTGGGAGGAAACCGAAGATCTCGGAGAAAACCCACGCAGGTCACGGGGAGAACGTACAAACTCCTTACAGTACAGCACCCATAGTCAGGATCGAACCTGAGTCTCCGGCGCTGCATTTGCTGTAAAGCAGCAACTCTACCGCTGCGCTACACTTTCCATTAGTGGGTTGTGCAAAAGAAATTCACTGTGTTGATAGAATATCAGCACAGTGACAATAAAGAGCCATTGAACTTCATGGTTATCCAGTTACATTGTGCCATGGATATGTATCTTACTCTTAACAAACGCCGCAACAGTCTGAAGAAGGGTCACAACCTGAAATGTCACCTATCCGTGTTCTCCAGAGATGAGTTACTCTAGCACTTTTTTTGTCATTTTTTTTCTGTGCATAGAAAATCAGGACGAAAAAACGGAACAGAATGGAAGTCCTGATCTTCAACCTTTAGTCAGAGGTTTGGTGAATCTGTGGAATTCATTGCCACAGAAGGCTGTGGAGGCCAAGCCAATGGATATTTATAAGGCAGAGATTGACAGATTCTTTAGGAAAATAACTGCAGATGCTGGTACAAATCGAAGGTATTTATTCACAAAATGCTGGAGTAACTCAGCAGGTCAGGCAGCATCTCAGGAGAGAAGGAATGGGTGACGTTTCGGGTCGAGACCCTTCTTCAGACTGATGTCAGGGGGGGCGGGACGAAGGAAGGATATAGGTGGAGACAGGAAGATAGAGGGAGAACTGGGAAGGGGGAGGGGAAGAGAGGGACAGAGGAACTATCTAAAGTTGGAGAAGTCAATGTTCATACCGCTGGGCTGCAAGCTGCCCAAGCGAAATATGAGGTGCTGTTCCTCCAATTTCCGGTGGGCCTCACTATGGCACTGGAGGAGGCCCATGACAGAAAGGTCAGACTGGGAGTGGGAGGGGGAGTTGAAGTGCTCAGCCACCGGGAGAGATTCTTGATTAGTATCGGTGTCAGGGGTTTTGGGGAATGGGGTTAGGAGGGAGCGATAGATCAACCACTATTGAATGGCGTAGAAGACTTGATGGGCCGAATGGTATAATTCTGCTCCTATCACTTATGAGCTTATGAACTTATGAAAATAAAGAACAAATTAAATTATTGTAATAAAAGAGCAATGTTTTTACAGATTTCTTTCCTCACACACCATCCATTCTCTACTTCAAAATGTTATTTATGCAGCCATTTCACTCAGTGCTTATGTACAATATAAACTATCTCAGCCAAGACTGCTATGGTAGACCACATCCTGTGTCTTTGTTGGCATCCTGGCTTCCCAAAGTTTGAAAATATCTTGCTGCTGGAAGTAAATTATAGTTCTGATAAAGACCTGTTTGGGAGACTGGAGCCAATACCACAGTTACTGAATTTTTTTAGATTTAGATTTTTAGATTTAGAAATATAGCGCGGAAACAGGCCCTTCGGCCCACCGATTCCGCGCTGCCCAGCGATCCCCGCACATTAACACGATCCTACACACACTAGGGACAATTTTTTTAAACATTTTACCCAGCCAATTAACCTACATACCTCTACGTCTTTGGAGTGTGGGAGGAAACCGAAGATCTCGGAGAAAACCCATGCAGGTCACAGGGAGAACTTACAAACTCCGTACAGACGGCGCCCGTAGTCAGGATCGCACCTGAGTCTCAGGCGCTGCATTCGCTGCAAGGCAGCAACTCTACCGCTGCGCCACCGTGCCTTGCTTGAGTCATAACACAAAATCATAAGAAGAACTACCGATTTCTTCCAAGTACCCAACAATATACTTGGGGTGGCACAGTGGTGCAACTGGTGGAGCTGCTGCCTCACAGCGCCAGAGATGCAGGTTCGATCCTGATCTCGGGTGCTGTCTATGTGGAGTTAGCACGTTCTCCCTGTGATGATGCAAATCTCTTCTGGGTGCTCCGATTTCCACCCACATCCCGATGTCGGTTTTGTAGGCTAATTGGCCCTCTGTAAATTGACCCTAGTGTGCAGGGAGTGGATGAGAAAGTGGGATAATATAGAACTAGTGTGAACGGGTGGTCGATGGTCAGCGTGTGGTCTCGGTGGGCCAAAGGTCCCGTTTTCATGCTGCATCTCCAAACAACACATAAACTAAATAAGGTTTTGTGATTGAATAAATGTGGCCGGATATACCATGTTCCGAATTTCTATTTCTGAAGAAAATGAAGAATGTTTATTGGGAGAAAATGAGAAAATTGTTTGGAATGTAAATTTTGATGCCTTCTGTCCATGTTTTGATCTCTTTAATACTTTTTAGTGAGGGGGGAGTGAGGGGGAGTGAGGGGGCAGTGAGGGGGGAGTGAGGGTGGAGTGAGGGGAGAGTGAGGGGAGAGTGAGGGGAGAGTGAGGGGAGAGTGAGGGGAGAGTGAGGGGGAGTGAGGGGGCAGTGAGGGGGGAGTGAGGAGGAGTGAGGGGGAGTGAGGGGAGAGTGAGGAGCAGTGAGTGGGGGAGTGATGGGGGAGTGAGGAGGAGTGATGGGGGAGGGAGGGGACAGTGAGGGGGGAGCGAGGGAGCAGTGAGGGGGTATTGGGGGAGTGATGGGGTTCAGAGGAGGCAGGGAGTGGGGTAGTATGAAGATAGTAAGGATAAGAACTGTGATTGTTTTGTGTGTCTTCAAACATGACTAAAAATATTTGTATCTGTAATGCATTATTAAAATAAAATGTATTTCATTGGTGTGGCCAGTGGACGCGGTGTAGATTGAACATCAGACCGTCCCACAGAATAGTTGTGCAAAGTGACTCTGCTCTAAAGTGGCACACTCAGTATTTATTTGTTATTCTGTAACCCACGCTGTGATGGACACAGTCACGTGCATTACTTCCTTTAGTTTACTGAGACCCCCCCCCCCCATTATTGCTTCTTGACTCCAGATCCTAATTTCAAGAAGCTCCACAAGGCGAGTTCCCTTATAACTAGAAAACAAAGTTTTGCATGACTACTTGGAGATAAAAGCAAGAGCCCAAACTACTGACGTGTTACATTTCCCCGGGACTCTGACTAACGAACTGCACAACAAGATCATTCAGTGGACACAATAAAGGCATGTTTCATGGAGTCAGATCAGAAGGAGTAGCATTTTTCATTATTGTGTGACAAAGATGGTGGAGACAATGGTGGTGTGTTGCAGAACTGGAGGATGAAGCAACATGATGAACAACTGCAGAATACAACATTGCAATTTGCAAGAGGCATTAGCTTGTGAAGACTTTGCCAACTATCCCTTTGCACATTAATTCACGCTCCTCCCATTCCCAGCACTTCATAAAATCTATTTGCAAACAATACACATATCTTTAATACCATAATGAAACATGGGAAACACTGTGAGACTCAAGATCCAGCAGCCTCTATGGAGGGAGACCCGTAGCAAATTATCCAGACTAAATAGACTCTAAGCAGGTAACATGTTCCCAATGTTGGGGGAGTCCAGAACCAGGGCCACAGTTTAGGAATAAGGGGTAGGCCATTTAGAACGGAGATGAGGGAAAAACCTTTTAACTCAGGGAGTTGTAAATCTGTGGAATTCTCTGCCTCAGAATGCAGTGGAGGCCAATTCTCTGGATGCTTTCAAGAGAGAGTTACATAGAGCTCTTAATGATAACGGAGTCAGGGGGTATGGGGAGAGGGCAGGAATGGGGTACTGATTGTGGATGATCAGCCATGATCACATTGAATGGCGGTGCTGGCTCGAAAGGCCGAATGCCTTACTCCTGTACCTATTGTCTATTGTCTATTGTCTATTAATGTGCAAAGAAAGAGAAAAGAGACAGGAGGAAAAAAAGCTGAAAGGCTGGTAGGGCTGCTGCCTCATGGTGCCAGAAATCCGGCTTTAATCCTGACCTCGGGAGCTGTCTGTGGAGTTTGCACGTTCTCACTGTGACCGGGTGCTTTGGTTTCCTCCCACATCCCAATGACATTTTTGCTGGTTTATACAGGTTAATTGCCCCGAGTGTGTGAGAAGTGGAATCGAAAGTGGGATAACAAAGAACTGGTGTGCACGTGTGATCAATGGCCAGCATGGGCTCAGTGGGCCAAAGGGCCTGTTTCCATGTTGTATCTTCCAATCAATCAAACGGTGATAGGATGAAGGGCAGGGAGGTTAAACAAGTCTACGATCCTTTGAATGACGAGTCTGATGAGGACAAGGGAAAGAGGTGCAAGGCTGAGAGGTGAGGCAAGCAACACCTCGGTCAGGTATTGTCAAGAACCATGCCATCCAACAAGGAGCGTCCTTTGTTGAGGGAAAATTGGATAAATAGCAGAAGGAAACCACATGGTACCATATGGATGTTTCCAGAAGTGGGAGTGTCTAGGACCAGAGGGCACACCCTCAGAATAAAAGGTTGTTGCTTTAGAATGGAGACGAGGTGGAATTTCTTTAAGCTGAGGTTGGTGAATCTTTGGAATTCTTTGCCCCAGATGGCAGTGGAGGCCGTCACTGGGTATTTTTAAAGTGGAGATTGATAGGTTCTTGCTTAGTATGGGTGTCAAAGGTTACAGGGAGCAGGCAGGAGAATGGAGTTGAGAGGGAAATATAGATTCGTCGTGATTCAATGGCAAAGAAGACTTGATGGGCTGAGTGGCATAATTCTGCTCCTGTTTCTTATGGTTTCATTGTCTATGGCACGTTGAACATACTCTGCTCTGCATCAAGATCATGGCTGATCCACTACCATTTTGCTGCACTAAATCCATATCCCTTGATCTCTGGAATATCAAGAAATCTATCAAAATCTGTTTTGAATGATCTCAATGACTGAGTTCCACAGTCTGACAGGATACAAAACTCCAACAATTCACCACTCCTTGAATGAAGAAATTTCTCCTAAATGACCTACCCTTATTCCGAACAAAGAAACACAAAGTGCTGGAGTACTTCAGCGTGTTAGGCAGCATTTCTAGAAGAAGACCTGGATAGGTGACATTTTGGGTCAAGAAGGATCCCAGACCAGAATGTTTACAGAGATGCTGCCTGACCCGCTAAGTTACTTGAGCAATTTGTGTTTATTTTTGTAAACCTGCATCTGCAGTTCCTTGCGTCTTTGAGTGTTCAGCCAGGTAGAGCATTTTCTTGAACCCTGTAAGAAATGTTGCAAGTTCCAATGAAGTCACCTCATATTCTTCTAAACTCTAGCGCATACATGACTCATCAACCAAAACCCTCTTCATACATCAAACCTACCATTTCAGGAACAAGTCTAGCGAATCGTTCCTGCACTCCATCTGTGCAAATGTATCCTTTATCTTTAGGTAAGACCAAAGCCTTGTACAATAATCTAGGTGCATCTCACCAGTGACACTGGCAAGACAAATATGATGGACTTTCAGAAGCTGGGATGGTGGAGTGAAGAGGTTACGGGAAATGGGATTGGGGAAATGGAGTCAATTTAACTGTGAGAACCAGTGGACTTACGAAATATATTGACAATCAGTTTATCTTCAGAAATGGATGTAGAAAAGTTGAGCAAGTGAAGGAAGAGTTGTAGATGGACTAAGCAGGTTTATGGTAACTATTCTGGCTTTTCATTGAACATTGCTTTAACTGCTGCCCTGCACTTATGTGCCTATCTAACAGCCTCTTAAATGCCTCTACCATATCTACCTCCACCACCAGCTCCAGCAATGCGTTCCAGGCCCCCACCACTCTCTGTGTAGAACTTGCACATCTCCATTAAACATTCCCCCCTCTCACCCCCCAGTGTTGGACATTTCCACACTGAGAAAAACTTGTGAGTTGATGTCTTCTGGATGAAGCTATGACTCTATTAGGGATTGCTGACTCTCACCATTATTTTGAGTTCCTGATGTCCAGAGTAAGTTGCCTGACTGATGCTGAAGGTATTATTGCCAATTGAAAATCTTCAACATAACCTAATTGTTGCCCCTTTGCCGACATTGCCCTTGGAATGTAGCTGTGCTAAAGGGAATTGTGCACAGAAGTGCCCAGGCCAATTAACTATAGGCCATTAGTAGACCCAGAAAACAATTGCTGCTCTGATCTAAAGTGGAGGACTACTTTTATATGCAATTGTTGCATGAAGTGCACTAATGTCTAGACAACTGGTATTTGTATAAATTATATAAATCGGGACATCGCAGTGGTACAGCAGTAGAGTTGCTGCCTTACAACGCCAAAGACCCAGGTTTGATCCTGACTGTGGGTGCTGTCTGTACAGAGTTTGTACGCTCTCTCTGTGATCATGTGGGTTTTCTCCGGATGCTCCGGTTTCCTCCCACACTCCAAAGATATACAGGCTTGTAGGTTAATTGGCTTCTGAAAATTGTAAATTGTTCCTAGTGTGTCAGATAGTGCTAGTGTACGGGGTGATCGCTGGTCGGCGCGGGCTTGGTAGACAGAAGGGCTTGTTTCTACGCTGTATCTCTAAAGTCTAAAGTGAGAGATAACGTGCATGAACGAGCAACAACTCATTCATTCACTAAATTCACAGTAAATGGTTCTGATTCTGGTTGATTACTGTGCAAACACCTGATAAGAAGTTATCTCGCGCATCGATAGGGCATGGAAACGGACCCTTCGGCCACCGAGTTCGTGCAGATCATTAATCTTCCATTCACCCTAGTTCTTTTTTATCCCACTCTCGCATCCATTCCCCGCACCCCAAAGGCCAAATCACCCACGAACACAAACATCTTTGGAATGTGTGAGGAAACCAGAGCACCTGGCAGAAACTCACATAGTCACAGGGAGAACATGCAAAGTCCAAACAGATGGCACCTGAGGCCAAGATGGAACCCAGGTCTCTGGTGCTGTGAGGCAGCAGCTCTATCAACTGCACCACTGTGCCGCCCATTTTATAATAAATAATTTGAATATTAACAACTGCTTGCTTCTGCTTGAACATTGCTAAATATGCCATAAATTCTGAAACAAAAAACACCTATATGAACCGTGGAACTTTTACATTAATGCTATTTCTCTCCATTTCCCAAGTAAACCTATTTGTAACATATACTTCAGTAACATTGCCAAAGTAATATTAAATTATAAGCAGATATATATCATGGACCCCTGCCACAAGTTAAAAACCACCTAAACTAATTACTTACAGGATCTTGCAGTAGAAAGAAAGAAGACTCTATTCCCATCAATCTGGGCTGAACTTGAACTCTGTACACAGTTTGGGAAAACTCAAATGTTTACATTTCATTGTAAGAATCCATATCCATAATCACAGCTATTCCCAAAACAAAAGTTTGTTTTGTGTTTTAAACTGTTTCCCTGCTCTTCCCTTCCCGAAATATTGTACACTATTATGATTCATTCTCCAATGGAACATTCTGGATATTTCGTGTCGTTGTAGACTATCTAAATTAAATTAGAAACAGCACACAATAAAATTATTTTATGGGTTAAAAAAAAAAATCATTCTCAGCAAACAAATGGTGAAGAAGGAAAATTTCTTCCAGGTGGGTATGTTTAAAAGCAGCAGAAGCACTTATCTCGTTGTTTTACACTTTAAATTTTCAAGATGCAGCATGGAAACAGGCCCTTCGGCCCATTGAGTCCGTGCTGACCAGCGATCACCCCGTACACTAGCATTATTCTACACACTCGGGACAATTTACAACTTTCACCAAAGCCAATTAACCTACAAACCTGTACGTCTTTGGAATGTGGGAAGAAACCAGAAAACCCGGAGAAAACCTGGTCACAGGGGGAACGTACAAACTCCGTATTGACAGCTCTTGTAGTCAGGATCGAATCTGAGTCCATGGCGCTGTAAGGCAGCAGCTCTACCACTGCGCCGCTGTGCCACCCTAACCTGTGCCGATACTGGATGGAAGTCATCGCAAGGTGTAATCAGTCATCGTGTAATAATGAGTTTCAAGACATCAAGACCCAAAACATCACTTATCCATGTTCTCCAGAAATGCTGCCTGACCTGCTGAGTTACTCCTGGACTTTGTGTCTTTTCTTTGTAAACCAGCAGTTTGCTGTTCATTGTATCTACTCTTCACTCTTTCTCCGATGGTCTGTATCAGAATTGGCCATTTCTGCCTTTCATCGTATTGGACAGGTTTTTCTTTTCAGTTATAGTCCATCGTGTTTGGTGTGTCCTATAACAAAACCTTTGGCAACATATTATACAAGGAAGTTTAATCTGACATTGGCTGCTATTAAGTTGACTTCCATAGCCGATCGGTGGAGTCGAAGTTGTCCCCTGCGGCTGGGGCTCTGGAAGTCCAGCCTGGCCGGGGCCGGCAGATCCATTCTCATGGCCGACTTCTGAGGTCGACTTTGTGGACAGGAATCTCGGGGTCCGAGGCAGTGACTTCTGCTGCTCTGGCAAAACGAATAACCCAGCAAGGTTCCAGAACCAAGGGAGCCGGAATGTGGGTGGTGGATCTGTACTAACCTGTTTTCTCTCTTCCCCAGTTCTGCCGAGGGGGGGTCACAGACCTGAAATGGTAGCTGTTTCTCTTTCTGCAGATGCTGCCTGACCTGCTGAGTGGTTCCAACATTTTCTGTTTCTGTTTTCATCGATGACTGGGAATGGTCCTTTTAAGGACAGCATTATCTGAATACTCAAGTTGATGCCTCTAGGTCCATGAAGGATAAATTTGGTTCAACAATAGGAGCGTGTTTGAGCAGCAGGCACAGAAAACATAGTCAAACTGTGAAGAGAAAACATAGTCAGAGTGGCACGGTGGCCAGGCGGTAGAGTTGCTGCCGTACAGCGCCAGAGACCCGGGTTCGATCCTGACCACGGGTGCTGTCTGTACGGAGTTTGTACATTCTCCCCAAGACCTGTGTGGGTTTTCTCTGGGTGTTCCGGTTTCCTCACCCACTCCAAAGACATACAGGTTTGTAGGTCTTCTTCGTATCGTGTCCACAACATGCTAGATATAGTGTTTCAGCCAAAACTGAACGCAATTCTTAGCAATATCATTGTTCTCTGTGAGCTCCTTAGCTTTGCAATCGTGCTCCAATAGAGCACATCTTAATTGGTGCTCCATAGTTTGCAGTTCAGTGCCACATCTGCAGATGACGTCTTCAGTGTCTATATAACCCCACTTCTTGAGAGTCGCTTTGCAGCGACCAGTACTAGCTCTCAGTCTGTTGAGGCATTTCCATTCAGCACAGCTTGATTCGGCCCTAGGAGGAAGTTCTTCTTTGGCACTTATGGACATGGATGTTGTTGATGGGAGATTGGCTAGTCTCTCTTCCCATAATGCAACTCTAGTACCTTCAGCATCAGCATTTGGTTCAACTTCATTGAGGAAGCTTGTCCTAGCCGACTCTTTGCGGGTTCATGGCCGAATAGGGGATGTGGTACATCTGTGGTCTGGCGATGGCATTCTCCACTGCTTGCTGCACTGCGACGAATCTCTGGTGGCGCTTCACCAGATAGTATGTATAGGCTGTCAGTTGATGTTGGTCTAAGACATCCAGTGATAAGGCGGCAGGTTGTATTGATGGCTGGATCAATCTTCTTCGCAAGGGCTGATTTGTAGGTTAATTGGCTTTGGTAAAATTATAAGTTATCTTAGTACGTGTAGGATAGTGTTAGTGTGCAGGCATCGCTGGCTGGTGTAGACACTGTGGGCCGAAGGTCCTGTTTCCGCGCAGTATCTCTAAACTAAAATAATGTAAAACTAAACCACCTCACAGCAAGCTGGCTTGATGCTAAATTTTGGAGCACCCAGCTTTAGAAATCATTTCACAGGACATTTCAATAAATGGGTATTTAGGACAGTGAGTATCCCAGTGTCTGAAGCACAATCTGAAGAAGGGTCTCGACCCGAAACGTCACGCATTCCTTCTCTCCAGAGATGCTGCCTGTCCCGCTGAGTTGCTCCAGCTTTTTGTGTCTATCTTCGGTTTAAACCAGCATCTGCATTTCCTTCTTACACATTATCCAAATGGTGTCAGATCAGGAAAAGGAGAGGTGCAACGAGACCTGGGTGTCCTTGTACATCAGTCACTGAAAGTAAACATGCATGTACAGCAGGCAGTGAAGAAAGCTAATGGCATGTTGCCCTTCATAGGATTTGAGTACAGGAGCAAGGAGGTCCTACTGCAGTTGTACAGGGCCCTGGTGCGACCACACCTGGAGTATTGTGTGCAATTTTAGTCTCCTAATTTGAGGAAGGACATTCTTGCTATTGAGGGGTTACAGCTGTTGGTTCACTAGGTTAATTCCCGGGATGGCGGGACTGACATATGATGAAAGAATAGATCGACTCGGGTTATATTCACAGGAATTTAGAAGGATGAGAGGGGATCTTATTGAAAAACATGTAAAATTATTAAGGGATTGGACAGGCTAGATGCAGTAAAAATGTTCTCCAAGTTGGGGGAGTCCGGAACCAGGGGTCACAGTTTAAGAATAAGGGGTAGGCTATTTGGGATTGAGATGAGGAACAACTTTTTCACCCTGAGAGTTGTGAATCTGTGGAATTCTCTGCCACCGAAAAGGCAGTGGAGGTCAATTCGCTGGATTTATTCAAGAGAGAGTTAGATATAGCTCTTAGGGCTAACGGAATCAAGGGACACGGGGAGAAAGCAGGAATGGGGTAATGATTCTGGATGATCAGCCATGATCATACTGAATGGCGGTGCTGGTTCGAAGGGCAGAATGGCCTACTCCGGCACCTGTTTTCTATGTTTCTATGTTTCCTAGTTCTGGAAGATAAGTCTTCAACATTATAAAGAGATTGGTTCTGATGAATGTGTGAAAAAATTCCCGTAACAACCTTCATTGGCTCAGCACTTTGGTGAGGCAGGAGATGGTAGTGGATGAGAAGATATTCCAACCTTTGTAACAAATTCAATTCATGGTTGTTCTTGAAGGATCATAATTACCATGACAATTGGATACTTTTTATATCAGAGGAATTAAAAGCAAGAGTCAGATAGTCTGATTTTATCTCCAGGGATGATAATAGTTAGTTGCCACCTACTGCATTGGAGCCTGGGTCCATATTTCCTTCACACTATTTCCATAATAATACACCACATAATGTAAAAGAGCTGAAGGGGAAATACTCCTTCAAATTAAAACCTTATGACATCCCAGAAAAATATAGCATGTGTGTGCAATATATTTCCTTCCAGATATTAACTGCGAGACATTACTTGTGTTTTAAAAAAAAAATTCAGCAAAGGTTTAGCTAAAATTCTGGAAGCTCTGTGCATTTAACAACACACACTCGTGTTTGTACCATCGTCTGTTAACTGTGCACGGCTCTCCCAAGGTCAAAGGTTTGGACGTTGTACTATATTAATTGGGGTAAATGCTAGGCGGGCTACTCCCTGACCCTTGACGAGAGGTGTTCGAGTAAACAGTCTCCCAGTTCCATTTCCTTCATAAAGAAAATAGTTTTCACCAGCCGAGACTAAAGAGCCTGAGGGAATAGCGACTGGTTCAAACTAGAATTTACACGACCAACCAACTGACAGAATAATAAAGGCATTGAACAAATATCATGCGATGGTCTATACATGGTGGGGAAACAATGAATCTTGTGTTTACGTATACTGCCCATACTATTTGTTTAATGCATGCATATCTGCAAAGTGTTTATACATCTATTTTTACCACCTACTATCTTCCCACCTAAAACATAGACATCATACCAAGCTCCCACTTATATATTGAAGGATTGTGTTAACTCTTCACTAGTTCAATTTGCAGACTCTGGGCATCAAATAAGACAATTAAAAATTAGGGTTTTCAATACCATATCGGTATATTGGCAGAATTAAATAAACTTGGATGAGGAGTCACTTCAACCATTGATATCCGATCTTTGTTAACCTATAATAATAACAACTATAAAATCCAAGTCTCCTTTCCACCCCTAGTCTTTGTCACTTACTCCACCCATAATAACTCCACCCGACAGTCTGAAGAAGGGTCTTGACCCGAAACGTCAGCCATTCCTTCTCTCCAGAGACGCTGCCTGACCTGCCGAGTTACTCCAGCATTTTGTGACACCACCCATAATACCAATCGCTCCTACCTCACCTGTATCCACCTATCACTTGCCAGGCTTTGTCTGGCCCCACCTATCTTTTCCAAATTTCTCCCGCCTTATCCAATCAAACTGAAGAAGGGTCTTGACCCAAAATCTTACCTGGCCATTCCCTCCCCAGGTGCTACCTGACCCATTGAGTTTCTCCAACACTTTGTGATTTGCTCAAGATTCCACAATCTGCAATTTCTTGTGACTCCTTCAGGATTTCATAATAACCTGTTGCAAATATAAGTGAATTGATGATATAAATGAGATTGACCAAAATGAAGCAAATGAATGGGATAATGATTTTGTACAGGAAGAAAAAGCTTTTCCAATACCCTAAATAACATTATCCTTTTTCACATTTTGACTGGATTGTGACTGCAAATGATATTTAGCCATGGAATATAAAATGACTTAGAAGTCTGAAGAAGGGTCTCGACCCGAAACGTCACCCATTCCTTCTCTCCCGAGATGCTGCCTGACCTGCTGAGTTACTCCAGCATTTTGTGAATAAATCGATTTGTACCAGCATCTGCAGTTATTTTCTTATATTAAGTCTAAGTTGTGGCCAGTGTAAATCTAAGTCAAGGCTGTGGCCAGTGTATGTTTGTAACCAGTGTAAGTCTAAGTTGTGGCCAGTGTAAATCTAAGTTAAGGCAGTGGCCAGTGTAAGTCAATGCTGTGGCCAATGCAAGTCCAAGCTGTGGCCAATGCAAGTCTCAGTCTAAGCTGGACTAGTGGAAGTCAAAGCTGACCAACGGAATCAAGTCATTTGGAGAAGTACAGAGTAGGATATCAGAATTTCAAGAATGAGGGAACTATATGCAAAGACTGGAGAAACTAGTTCTTATATTAAAGGAAATGTTCATTAAAGGATTTTGATAGAATAGATATTTCCACTGATATGCTGTCCCAATTTCCTATTTCAAACGAGATCATATTAATTGGCGGCATCACAGCTTAGCTTGGCAACTTGAATGCCCAGGAATGAAGGAGATGACAAAAAGTGTTGAACACTACCCAGTCTATCATGGGTACTGACCTCCCCATCATGGAAAGTATCTATAGGGGACACTACCTCAAAAAGGCGGCCAATATCATCAAAGATCCACACCATCTTGACCAAGCTCTCACATCACACCTTCTATTGGGAAGGAGGTATCGGAGTCTGAAAATCATGACCTTCAAGTTCATGGACAGCTTCTTCCCAATAACCATCAAGCACTTGAACACGACAAACACTTACTAAACTATGAACTAAGAACTGCCTTGGTTGCACTAGGGGCTTTGGGCTTTTTGCAGAAATATTGGGGGTTTTAATTTATTGATTATTTTAGTTTATTATGTTATCTCTGAGTACTCTGTTTACAGGCCTGTCATGCTGCTGCAAGTAAGAATTTGATTGTTCTGTTGTTGTTACATTATGACAATTAACCACTCTTGACCCTTGTTTAGGACACATCCGCTAGATTGGTGATCCATGAAATCAGATCAGATCTCCAAGTATCTTTTACAATCAGATCTCCAAGTATGTATTAATTTAAAATGACTATCTGTTGGTTGTGAGTAGATCTGCTATCACTGAAAATGTTGTAAGGAACTGCAGATGCTGATTTAAACCGACGATGGACACAAAATGCTGGAGTAACAGCGGGAAATGCAGCATCTCAGTCTGAAGAAGAGTCTCAACCCGAAACGTCACCCATTCCTTCTCTCCAGAGATGCTGCCTGTCCCAATGAGTTACTCCAGCATTTTGTGTCTATCACTGAAAATGTGTGGCTTTAGCAACTCAATGCATTCTAAAGGGCTGAAACATCCAGCAGTGTTTGTATGCAGTTGCACGATGCAAAATATCCAATTACTTCAAGATGCACGTCACAATAATATCTCTGCTGTATGGCTGTTTTATTCCACAATGCCACAGTTCAGCTGAGACAGGGAACATTTAGAGCACTTAGTAAAGGTACCTCCATAAATCAAATTGCCAGTGAGAGAATACTCACAAATCACTTATCCAGTCTTGCCGAAGGAACATCACACTTGTGATGCATTGAGCATCTGCATCAAGGTGCTGCCTATTTTTAACATTGAGTGTGTCCTTTCTTAATTAATGGGCAGTAATTTGCCCTCTGCGTGCGATGAATGTGTGATCTAGTGTATTAATGGACGTTCAACTCTGCTGCAGAATTCCAGTTTCATTGAACTCTATTGGAGGCAACTGCCTGTGATGCCAGCTCTGCCTCTTACTGGACTTTTGCTTTGTGTCCCAGGACGTAGACGTTAGACTCTAGAGATACAGCTCGAAAACAGGCCCTTCAGCCTATCGAGTCCGTGCCGACCAGCTATCCTACTTGCACTATCCTACACGCTGTGGACAATTCAGAATTTACAGAAGCCAATTAATCTACAAACCCAAACGTCCTTTCAACGAGGGAGGAAACCGGAGCACCTGGAAAAAAGCCTCGTGGTCACAGGGTGAAGATACAAACTATATACAGGCAGCACCCGTAGTCAGGATCGAACCCGGTTCTCTTCCGCTGTAAGGCAGCAATTCTACCACTGTGCCACTGTGCCGCCCTTTTGACAGGTTCGTTTTCAACAGTGCATTCAGAAAATCTTCCAAGGTATCGCAGATTGCATCTTGTACTGAGACCCTTACAGAACTCCCCATTAATATGGCATATCTTCATGAAGCGGAGGCACAAGAGATTGCAGAGGCTGGAATCTTGAGGGAAAAACAAATTGTTGACTTTGGCCTATTTTATCACACGCTTCCAGGTACCCCAAAACCTCATCCTTAATAATGGACTCTAAATGTTTACCCGACTACAGAAGTCAGAATAATTGGCTTAACATTTCCTTTCCTTTGCTTCACTCCCTTCTTCAACAGCGGAGTCGCATTTGCAATTTTCCAGTGCCTCTGGAACCATTCCTGATTCTAGAGGTTCTTGAAATGCCTCCACCAATGACCTCTTTGACTGTCCACAATTACATTTGATCTCTGTTTACTTTGTTGCCACCTTTTCCTAGCTCACAATGATCTACTCTACATTTTCCTGGACCTGCATCTCTTTTGATGTCTCATTTTCACACCTTACCCTTCCTTATCTCTCTGTCTCCCTCTCCCCTGACATTCAGTCTGAAGAAGGGCCTCGACCCGAAACGTCACCCATTCCTTCTATTCAGAGATGCTGCCTGTCCCGCTGAGTCACTCCAGCATTTTGTGTCTATCTTCGGTTTAGTCCCTCAGGTTCAGGTGACATAGCCTCCTTTAGAACTTTCACCTTCCCTCTCCTTTGTAGCAGTGACGTAATACAGGACAAGAACCTGTACTCACTGGTTAGATCACAATGCTGTGGTAGAAGGTAGGAGAAATTATGTTTGTAGTGTAGGGACATACGGATTAGCGGGGGGGGTCTCGAACCCTCGGTTGGGCTAACGAGTCACGAGATGCGGGAGCGCGAGGTATAGTTGTGTCTGGCGACCAGCTGGAGAGATGAGATTAGATTGTATTGGCTAGTTAAGTAGTGTGTGTCCAAAGTAAGCAGTTGCAGTTTGTTACGGTTACCTACAAATAAAGACCTTTGAACAATAACGCTCGTTTTGGACTCACTATATAGCTTATATACTCGAGCTCTTCGGGAAAAATAAGAGACTCCTTTTTTAAATACAAAAATATACATTTTCTTTTTTCATTTTAAAGTGCTGCCTGTTGTTAGTACAGAAGCTTAACAACTACACCAGAAGCAGTTACTCAAGAAATAATAATGACTGCTGAAAACATTAAGTTGTTAATCAAAGTTTCAGACACTTGTAGAAAAAGTATCTAAAGGTCAGTTGGCCATTGGCATACACTACATTTGGTGCAGAATATGACCTTATGACAATTCCTATTGATTCCAAGGACATCCTTCCCTCCCCCAACAGGGATTAAGTAAGTGCCTTCGTTGGTGACGGGCTGCCTGAGTTCTGCAGACCTGCCTGTGGTCTCGTTTCCTTGTGATGCCTCCTTCCATTTGTGATGCCCATCGGAATGTCGCTGTTTGTAGGAATGTCGCTGTTTGTGTTGGGAAATAATATCTGGTTGTGCTCGCGTTAGATTGTCTTCTTCCATCAGCCATCTCACGGTGTCAGACATGTATGCCACATAAGCTGGCCAGCCTTGAGGGTAGGTGATTAAGTTGATTGGAACCCCGATGTTTCCTGGACTCTGCCCTATCTCTAAACAGAGGAGAAGAACCAACTTTAGTAATGTGCACGTGCGCATTTAGTGGAAGCTACGCGTGCCTTTAAAAAGGCAAGGCCTGAATATTCCAGACTGGGATAGGCAACACAATCAATCCCAGGCAATAGCTATCTTCTACATGAGCAGGAGAACATGCAAACTCCACACAGGCAGCAGCCGAGGTCAGGATCAATCCCAGGAGTCTGGCACAGTGAGGCAGGAGCTCTACCAGCTGTGCCACTGTGCTGCCAACTGTTAGAGAGTGCATTGTTCTCTTCTCGTTGAGTCGTTGACATTAGGCTGCACATGCAGACTGCTTTGCCCTCCCTGAAGATTCAGGCGTGATCCATTCCATGCACTTGTACTTGAAATCCTTACATATGAATTCCAACCATTTTCACAACATATAAGACAATCAGTTCTGAAGGTGCAAATAACTCGGGCCATTGAGAAGCGTCAACTCAATGTTTCTCGGAAGCTCTTGAGATGATTTCTGAAATGTCCATCGTATTTGCCATGTTCCAACTGCCGCACTGCCCTAATGATGGGTTTAGAGAGACACAGATCCATGGCAGCTCAGTCCAGAGCAGGAAGGATCAAAGGGACGCGTGGCCAGAAGGAAGAACCAGCGGGCCATGATCTGTAGAGCGAAGCCACCGAGCCCAGCCCCTGCTCGAACCCCGAGGACCAGAGAACCAGAGAGGAGGATGGAGGGAGCCGACGGCGACGGACAAGAGCAAGGGCTGGTGGGTGAGTCTTACCTTCCGCTCTGTCATGGTCGGGATGCCCCAGGGTATAAAGGCCGGGTGAGAAGACCACTGACGGTTGGACTGATCTAAATGGAGGCGATGGCTGGAGGCCCTGCAACACTGGAACACAGGAACTGAATATTCAGGGGTACACAACGTATAGAAAAGACTGACAGGTGGGCAGAGGGGGTGGGGTCGCTCTGTTGGTAAGGAATGATATTCACTCCCTTGCAAGGGATGACGTAGAATCAGGAGATGTAGAATCAGTATGGATAGAAATGAGAAATCGTACGGGTAAAAAGACCCTAATGGGAGTTATCTACAGGCCCCCAACAGTAGCCTCGACATAGGGTGCAAGTTGAATCAAGAGCTAAAATTGGCATGTCGCAAATGTAATGCTACGGTGGTTATGGGTGATTTCAACATGCAGGTAGACTGGGGAAATCAGGTTGGTAATGGACCCCAGGAAAGAGAATTTGTGGAGTGCCTCCGAGATGGATTCTTAGAACAGCTTGTACTGGAGCCTACCAGGGAAAAGGCAATTTAGGATTTAGTGTTGTGTAATGAACCTGATCTGATAAGGGAACTTGATAAGTTTTAATCTACAAATTGAGAGGGAGAAGGGAAAATTGGAAGTGTCAGTATTACAGTATAGCAAAGGGGATTACAGAGGCATGAGGCAGGAGCTGGCCAGATTTGACTGGAAGGAGGCCTGAGCAGGGAAGTTGGTGGAATAGCAATGGCAGGTATTCCTGGGAGTAATGCAGAAGTTGCAGGATCAATTTATCCCAAAGAGGAGGAAAGATTCTAAGGGGAGTAAGAGGCACGTGGCTGACTAGGGAAGTCAAGGACAGCATAAAAATAAAAGAGAAGTATAACATAGCAAAGAAGAGTGGGAAGCCAGAGGATTGGGACTCTTTTAAAGAGCAACAGAAAGCAATACGGGGAGAAAAGATGAGGTACGAGAGTAAGCTAGCCAATAATATAAAGGAGGATAGTAATAGCTTTTTTAGGTATGTGAAGAGGAAAAAAAGAGTCAAGGCAAATGTGGGTCATAGAAACATAGAAACATAGAAAATAGGTGCAGGAGTAGGCCATTCGGCCCTTCGAGCCTGCACCGCCATTCAATATGATCATGGCTGATCATCCAACTCAGTAGCCTGTACCTGCCTTCTCTACATACCCCCTGATCCCTTTAGCAAAAAGGGCCACATCTAACTCCCTCTTAAATATAGCCAATGAACTGGCCTCAACTACCTTCTGTGGCAGAGAATTCCACAGACTCACCACTCTCTGTGTGAAGAAATGTTTTCTCATCTCGGTCCTAAAAGACTTCCCCTTTATCCTTAAGCTGTGACCCCTGGTTCTGGACTCCCCCAACATCGGGAACAATCTTCCCGCATCTAACCTCTCCAACCCCTTAAGAATTTTATATGTTTCTATAAGATCCCCCCTCAGTCTTCTAAATTCCAGCGAGTATAAGCCCAGTCTATCCAGTCTTTCCTCATATGTAAGTCCCGCCATCCCAGGGATCAATCTGGTGAACCTTCTCTGTACTCCCTCTAAGGCAAGAACGTCTTTCCTCAGGTTAGGAGACCAAAACTGCACACAATACTCCAGGTGCGGCCTCACCAAGGCCCTGTACAACTGCATCAGAACCTCCCTGCTCCTAAACTCAAATCCTCTTGAAGGGTCCCTTGAAGACAGAAGCAGGGGAATTTATTATGGGGAACAAGGAAATGGCAGATGAGTTGAACCAGTACTTTGGATTTGTCTTCACTAAGGAAGATACAAACAATCTCCCAGATGTTCTAGTGGCCAGAGATACTAGGGTGACGGAGGAAATGAAGGAAATTCACATTAGGCAGGAAATGGTGTTGGGTAGGCTGATGGGACTGAAGGCTGATAAATCCTCATGGCCTGATGGTCTGCATCCCAGGGTACTTAAGGAGGTGGCTCTAGAAATCATGGACGCATTGGTGATCATTTTCCAATGTTCTATAGATTCAGGATCAGTTCCTGTGGATTGGAGGGTAGCTAATGTCATCCCACTTTTTAAGAAAGGAGGGAGAGAGAAAACGGGAAATTATAGACCAGTTAGTCTGACATCAGTGGTGGGGAAGCTGCTAGAGGCAATTATATAAGATGAAATTGCGGAGCATTTGGATAGCAGTAACAGGATTGTTCCGAGTCAGCATGGATTTACGAAGGGGAAATCATGCTTGACTAATCTTCTGGATTTTTTTGAAGATGTAACTAGGAAAATTGACAGGGGAGAGCCGGTGGATGTGGTGTACCTCGACTTTCAGAAAGCCTTCGACAAGGTCCCACATAGGAGATTAGTGGGCAAAATTAGAGCACATGGTATTGGGGGTAGGGTACTGACATGGATAGAAAATTGGTTGACAGACAGAAAGCAAAGAGTGGGGATAAATGGGTCCCTTTCGGAATGGCAGGCAGTGACCAGTGGGGTACCGCAAGGTTCGGTGCTGGGACCCCAGCTATTTACGATATACATTAATGACTTGGCAAAGGGATTAAAAGTACCATTAGCAAATTTGCAGATGATACAAAGCTGGGTGGTAGTGTGAACTGTGAGGAAAATGCTATGAGGTTGCAGGGTGACTTGGACAGGTTGTGTGAGTGGGCGGATGCATGGCAGATGCAGTTTAATGTGGATAAGTGTGAGGTTATCCACTTTGGTGGTAAGAATAGGAAGGCAGATTATTATCTGAATGGTGTCAAGTTAGGAAAAGGGGACGTACAACGAGATCTGGGTGTCCTAGTGCATCAGTCACTGAAAGGAAGCATGCAGGTACAGCAGGCAGTGAAGAAAGCGAATGGAATGTTGACATTCATAACAAGAAGACTTGAGTAAAGGAGCAAAGAGGTCCTTCTGCAGTTGTACAGGGCCCTAGTGAGACCACACCTGGAGTACTGTGTGCAGTTTTGGTCTCCAAATTTGAGGAAGGATATTCTTGCTATTGAGGGCGTGCAGCGTAGGTTTACTAAGTTAATTCCCAGAATGGCGGGACTGTCATATGTTGATAGACTGGAGTGACTAGGCTTGTATACACTGGAATTCAGAAGGATTTGAGGGGATCTTATCGAAACATATAAGGTTATTAAGGGGTTGGACACGTTAGAGGCAGGAAACATATTCCCAATGGTGGGGGAGTCCAGAACCAGGGGCCACAGTTTAAGATAAGGGGTAGGCCATTTAGAATGGAGATGAGGAAAAACCTTTTCAGTCAGAGAGTTGTAAATCTGTGGAATTCTCTGCCTCAGAAGGCAGTGGAGGCCAATTCTTTGAATGCATTCAAGAGAGAGCTAGATAGATCTCTTAAGGATAGCGGAGTTAGGGGGTATGGGGAGAAGGCAGGAACGGGGTACTGATTGTGAATGATCAGCCATAATCACATTGAATGGCGCTGCTGGCTTGAAGGGCCGAATGGCGTCCTCCTGCATCTATTGTCTATTGTCTATTGTCTATTGTCTAACAGCCTGGGGCTCGCCTAGATCGGGCGCTACTCCAGAAGACCGCGCACACGGACCGGACTGGACTTTGCAATGGCACCAAAACCTGGCGACTCTTGCATGCGGTCTCAGTGGACTATTTCTATACACTTTGTATTAATCGGAGACCATGCTTAGCTACTACGATACTTTACTGAACCGTAGGCCAAAAAATGAATTTCACTGTGTGTCTGCACATGTGATAATAAAGCAACATTGACCATTGGCCATTGATCATTGACTGTTGACTGTGTGCCATCCCACAAGAAGCAAAGTATGCAATATATATTGAGATCATGGCCATGAGGAACTGTGGAGAAAACTAATGGAGTCAACAAGCAAAGACTTTGGTACCTAAAACAGTGAGCAGTTATTCTCCAGTTCTCTCTGGAGAGTGGTATAGAGGAAGTCTCCTACTTTTTCCATCATCTATTCTATTCTACATAATCTGGTAATAATAAATGTACAGTATTTGTCTGCTGTGCAAGAGCGATTGTAGAAAGAAGACAGGGAAGAAAAAGAGGAAGAACAAGGCAGGAAGATGAGGCAGGCTCAACCCTTCTACAATTCAACTGGGGACCACACTTCTTTGAGAAAGAAGCCATTTGTTATGAATATAGCAAGATCTTATGACCTTGCCACACAAGTACCAGGCCGAAACCATAACTAACCACAGTAAACCTAAGTCTGAAGAAGGGTCCCGACCCAAAACATCACCCATTCCTTCTATCCAGAGATGCTGCCTTTCCCACTGAGTTACTCCAGCATTTTGTGCATATCTTCAGTGCAACCCAGCATCTGCCGTTTCTTCCTACGCAGTAAACCTAGACACAAAGCGCTAGAGTAACTCAGCAGGTCGGGCTTCAGGTAACAATACACAAAGCACTTGACTGGCACTGTTTAAATGTACAAATCATTATATTAGGGGTGTGCCAGACCAACAGATTGCAGATCTCTGTTCAAGCACGTGTACTCCAAAGCTATTGAATTTCAAGTTTGTGGGGTTTTAAGCAGCTTTAGCAGCTGTAAAAGTCAAAGAGTTTGTCGATTTTGGGGAAAAAAGTCCTTGCCCGATAGCTTCTAGCGATAATAATATCTGTAACTAATTAGAATTTCCTGGGGAACAGGAAGCCATCGGCCTCCTTCATTTCAGAGGAGTGTTTCCTGCATCAAACTGCTCCCCAACAGCACATTTGCAAAATCATAAAGTCCGATCATTACCTCATCTCACCTGTCATTGTTTCCTTGGTGATGAGCTTCCAAGTGCTTGGAACCTTTTGCTCACTATTGGCCTGCACTGAAAGTGTGACGTACACGACCCAAGTCCAATATTCTCACCATCCTAAAGTAATGTTGATGTCATCTCATGACTTAGCTCTGTGGATTGTGACACAAGCGATTTGAAAATGAAAGTTCAACTATTTAACGGTGAGCAAAAATTACAGGGACACAATTCAGTTTATACTGTTAGCGATCACAATAGCAGCATCTTTGTGACATGTGTCTTCGTCAAATCAATTGTTACGTACTTTTGGCTAATACGTAACTTGTTTGAGTCAGTTACTACTCTATTGTGTGTTGCGTATACAAGGTAACTGATTATAAAAGTGGCTGTTATATTTTCTTGAAAATGTTCAGTCCCTTGCACAGGTAACAGCATTTGACAGCGGAGTCAGTAATTGTGATAGTTGGTTGCTGTTATAGTTCTTTCTACCATTCTCTGGCAGACCCATCACCCAGGCATCAGTGCCTCTGGCCAACCTGTGCATGTTTCTGCATGGGAGTCTTGAGATCCTTGGTCTTGAATGGAGGTGCGGGGGGTGGGGGGGTGGGGGGGGGGGGGTGGGGGGGTGGGGAAAGGCATATTTAGCTACGCTGTCCATGCTACCAACGGCACACTGGCGGAGCTGCTAGAGCCACTGCCTCATATCTCCATCGCCCTGGGTTCCATCCTGACTGAATAGAGTTTGCACGTTCTCTCTGTGACCACATGGATTCCCTCCAGATGCTCTGTTTTCTTCCCACGATCCAAAGACATGCGGTTTGGAAAGTTAATTGGCTACTGTAAATCACGCCATGTCAAGAAATTCATTGTCATATGTACTGAAAATGGAACAATTAAATTCTTTCTTGCAGCCGAATCACAGGTCTGTAAACACAGTACAGATAGATACATCATAAATTTTAAAAAATCAATACATTAAAAACCCCAATATTAGCTAAAAAGAAGCCTGAACTCCTTAGAGCAACCCAGATAGTTTATGAAGAAGGGTCTTCCAGTCTGAAGAAGGGTCCTGACCCAAAATGCCACCCATTCTTTTTCTCCAGAGATGCTGCCTGAGTGAGTTATTCCAGCAGTTTGTGCCTTTTATAGACAGTTTATAGTCCATCGTTTAGGTAGTGTTTGTAGCGTTCAGTAGCTTGGCGGTTGTTGGGAAGAAGGTGTCTTTGAACCAGGAGTTCATGATTTTCAGACTCGTACACCTTCTTCCCGATGACAGGAGTGAATTTGGAGCATGGCTAGGGTGATGTGGGTCCTTGATAATGCTGGCTGCATTTTAGAGGCAGCGTCATGTGTATGTGGAATGGGGAAAATAAAATGGCTTGAGGTAGGATTCATGTAAAAGTGTGTGGTTGGTGGTTGTTCACACTCAGTGGGTCAAAGGGCATGTTTCTTTGTTTCTCTGACTCTGTGACTGCTGAACATCCCTTGGAGTTCAAAGGGACAGGGCAAACTTCTGTAGTCTTCATAGATGTCACAGAATGGATTCTGCCCACTGAGACTCTGCCAGTGTAAAACTGGCTCAAGAAGGGTCCCGACCCAAAATGCCACCCATTCTTTTTCTCCAGAGATGCTGCCTGTCTGAGTTATTCCAGCACTTTGTGCCTTTTATAGACAGTTTATAGTCCATAGTTTAAGTAGTGTTTGTAGCGTTCAGTAGCTTGACGGTTGTTAGGAAGAAGGTGTCTTTGAACCAGGAGGTCTCTCTCTCTCTCTCTCTCTCTCTCTCTCTCTCTCTCTCTCTCTCTCTCTCTCTCTCTCTCTCTCTCTCTCTCTCTCTCTCTCTCTCTCTCTCTCTCTCTCTCTCTCTCTCTCTCTCTCTCTCTCTCTCTCTCTCTCTCTCCCTCTCTCCCTCTTTCCCTCTCTCCTTCTCCCCCTCTCTCCCTATCTCCCTCCCCTTCCCCTGATATCAGATGACGGGTTTGAAAGATGATGAGTCCAAAGCCTCAACATCCTTCCTGTACTGAGGCGACGAGAACTGTATGCAATACTCCAAATGCTGCCTAACCCAAGTCCTAAAAAGCTCCAACAGCGATGACCAGTGAATGTACACATCACAGAGGATGATTAGTCACTTATCCTCGCTGATTGTGATCCATTGGGCAAGAAGCCGAGGATCCAATGGCAGAGGTGAGTGCTGACACTGTTCCATGGCTTTGGAGACGGGCTTGGATAGGATAATGATATTGAAAGCAGAGCTGCAGTCTATAAATAGAAGTCTGACGTAGGTGTCTCTCTTATCCAAGTGTTCCAAGGATGAGTGTAATAAATACTGTGTGAGAGTGAGTAAATACTGTGCTCAACCATTTAGCACAGGCCCAAAAAATTCATTTGGGGTTTTATACATCAAATCTCTAATTGAGTAAAATATTTAGCAAATGGGGATTAATTCCACAGTTCCCTACTTTACAGAAGGAGGATATTCAGCCCATCAAGGCTCTGCCAGTTTACAGAGCAATCCCATTCTCCAAATTTCCCTCTGTTTACAGGTTTCTTCTCAGCTTTGGAGAGTTCCAAACCCGTGAGCAGAATATATGTTACCATCAAATAGGAGTATATCAAGTCCATTGATTATTCACAAGCTGCTGAGCTGCAAATAATTATGGAAGCAGGCTTGCAATCAAATAAGCTATTTGACGATAAGACATAGGGGCAGAATTAGGCCATTCGACCCGTAGAGTGTACTCCTCCATTCAATCATTCTATCATGGCTGATCTATTTTCCCCTGTCAACCCCATTCTCCTGCCTCCCCCCCCCCCCCCCCCCACCCCGCATAACCTTTGACACTCTTACCAATCAATAATCTATCAATCACTTTAAAAATACCAAACGCCTTGGCATCCACAACTGTCTGTGGCAATGTAAAAAGGTTTCCCCTCCTGGGATGAATAAAGTTCTATTGTATGGTCATCCACAGATTCACCACACTCTGGCTAAAGAAATTTGTCCACATCTCCATTCTAAAAGTACGTCCTTTTGATCTGAGGCTGTGCCCTCTGGTCCTAAACTCTCCCACTACTGGAAACATCCTTTCCACATCTACTCTATCTAGGCCTTTCGTTATCCAATAGATTTCAATGTGACCCAGATACGGAATCAAGGGATATGGGGAAAAAGCAAGATTTTGGATGATCGGCCATAATCATATTGAATGGCGGTGCTGGCTTGAAGGGCCGAATGGCCTACTCCTGCACCTATTTTCTATGTTTCTATGACCCTCCCCCCCCATCCATCTAAACTCCAGTGAATAAAGGTCTAGAGCCATCAAAAGCACTCCTCGTATGTTAACCCAATCATTCCCAAGTTCATTCTTGTAAACCTCCTTTGGATCCTCTCTGACGCCAACACATCCTTCCTTAGATTTGGGATCAAAATAGATCACTCAATGCTTTTACTATTAACTCTTAATATCTTTTGATGGAATGTATATTTTTTTAAGCAACACCAGATTTAAGAAAGCGCAAAGCAACTCAAAAATAATTACATTCGATGCAATAAAATTTATCGCAACATCAGTAAAATTATAGTTCACCGAGCTCCTTCAAAACATTTTACTAGTAGATGCAGGAAAATGAATTTCAGTTTGATTTTTAGTTATGGTTTGTTTCCCACCTTCAGTTACTTCAAATACGTTTCTAAATATTTTCTTAATTGCACTCTTTTTTCACCTCATTAGGCATGGCATAAATGAATGAAAGGAGGGGAATATAGGGCTGAATGGTCTCCTTTTGCCTCTATTTCATGCCTTCAGCCATATAAATGTTTTTTTTAACATGTGCCAGTGGAAGAGGTGGCCATAGGTGTTTGTTTGGGATGAGATTTTAAATCACTTGGCAGACATCTCCAAAGTACTTCCAGCTTCCACTGACGTCGTGTCTGGCAGAAGTGTTTCAAGAACATTTTGCTGTCTGGACTATATTTTAATTGACAGGAAAAAAAACCCCCATAGTACAGGAAACACATGAGAGAGGCAAGAAACCAAAACTTTAACTTAAGAAACTGCGGGCAGATTCTGCCAACGTTCCAAGTCAGCTGATGCCATTTTCCAGTTCAGTTCATGTCCCTTTTCAAAGTGGCATTTAAACTCAATCGTCAAATGAGTTCCGATTGAAAGTTTATTCTCCACCGTTCTTTCGTAACAATGAAAGAAAATTATGCTCTTTTGATTGACCTAAAGCCGTGTTTTCCAATGTCTGAATAAGTCCGCTTTTGATTTATCTTTTCTTATTATGGAACATTCCAGAAATATTAGTCGGTGTTTTGTGGGTCTCAATTATTTATTCCATCACCTAAAGAGCAGAGGGAATGGCAAGGGATTGCAGGTGCTGGGATCCGGAAAGATCGCCTATCCACCCCCTCCACACATGCTGCCTGACCTGCTGAGTCACTCCAGCACTTTTCGTTTGACTTAAAAAGAGTAGATGTGTTTTTGTGACCAATTAAGACACTTTGTATATTTTTGCCATATGATTCCCTTTGAAGTGGTTTAAAATGGCTTACTGCGTCATCTGTCAAATTTATAGAGCTCACAGTTTGAGCAGAATGGTATTGGATTACCTGGTGAATGTTGTCCATCGGAAAACCCCTGGACTGCAATGTGAGCACCTTCAGCTGAGATGCCTTTACTGCGCTTAAACTGCCACAAGAGTACAACTTGCTCGGCTGGTTCTGAGGATGTTATTGGTGTTTAGGGAATCAAATCTGTTGTTCTTTCCATTTCTCTCAAACTTCATCCAACTTTAGTCTGGCCACATGTTTTCTTCATTTAACCTAAAGCTGTGACCAGCAGGCACAGAGACTGGCCAGGGATCGATCTAAATGATAAATACTCCTCTGCCAAAGTGAATCAATCTTTCCATTTCCGCACAGAACCATATGAGCTGGAAAGAGTGCAGAGAAGGTTCATGAGCTTGCTGCCAGGACTCGAGAGCCTGCGCTCCAGGGGGAGGTTGGGCAGGCGAGGACTTTATTCCTCGGAGCACAGGAGGCTGAGGTTAATCTTCTGGAGTTATTTTTAAAATCATGAGAGGAATAAATAGATTGAATGCACAGAGTCTTTTACCCAGGATAGGGAAATCAAGAACCAGCAGACAGAGGTTTTAGGTGAGACGGGCAAGATTTAATAAGAACCTAAGGGGCAACTTTTTCACTCAATGAGTGGTGGGGATATGGAACAAGATGACAGAGGGGGTGGTTGATACAGATACTATAACAGCATTTAAAGGACACTTGGACAGGTTCGTGGATAAGAAAGGTTTAAAGGGATATGGGCCAAGTGCAGACTAATGGGACTAACTTAGTTGGGCCATCTTTGTCGGCATGAATGAGTTGGGCAGAAGGACCTGCTTCTATGCTGTATCACTTAATGAATAAAGTCACATAGAATCATTCATAACCCCACCTGCTCTCTTCAAAAAAAATGTTTTGTTTTACGTAATGGATACTTATCAGAAAAAGTTCAGGTTTATATCAAACATATCAAATCATCACTGGTAATCAGGTAAGCTCATTCTTTTTTTTAATGAAATCAACACCATGTTATTAAAAAATTAGTTGAGAAAATGTTGATAACAGACTAGGCAGAATACATCCACCAAACTGTACGAATTTCACCATTTCAACATGGTGAAGTGCAACATGCGCTCAACTTAGTTTCTTACTTCACTAGTTCTAACTTGCATCCTGGGGAATTTGTCAGTTTCCTGAAATTTAGAGTCAAGTTGTACGCAAATCAAGGTACACTCCCAAACCAGATGAATTATTGTCCTGTAGCACAAGAACAAAGTCTGAGGTAATAAAAACAAAATATGGTAACCCAGCAAGGATATTATAGCGGTATTATATAAAGAGACCTCATGGAAACAGATAAATGAGATCCAGGAACTATAATCCATCATTTCATGCACTTTCTATTGCTCCAGTATAAAGCTACAAACTCAAAAGTTCCATTGCCTAAAAAGATCCAGAATTCATCCTTCAATTTTAATCTGAAGTGAAAAAAATGTGTAAAATATTCAAGAGTATGGATGTCCACTGATCGTGTGTCCTGAGAGCTTGAATCCACAGCAAATATAGCATGGAGTAATGTGTAAAAAGGAACTTCAGATGCTGATTTAAACCAAAGATGCTGGAGTAACTCAGTGGGTCAGGCAGCATCTTCAGGTCAGAACCCTTCTTCAGACTGAGAGTTTAAAGGTTTTTCAGTCTGAAGAAGGGTCCTGACCCAAAACATCACCCATCAATTTCTCCAGGAATGCTGACTGACCCGCTGAGTTACTCCAGCACTTTGTGTCTATTACATTGAATAATCTCTGGTTTCTACTGAAATTGGCACCTCATTCCCATTCCTGGAATTAACCATTGCAATAATGGTCAGAAAAACAGTAGAGTTGAAAAGATTGAACTTTCTAATGACTGGTCTACCAAATGTTAATCGCTAGTTTAGGTAATGGCTTTCTGTAAACAAAGAGTGCTACCCAAAGAAACATTCAACCTCTGTCCCTTTCTCTATTAACTTCCATAATAATACTTGAACTCACATTTTTCTATGTATTTCTTTCACTTGTGAAAGTAAGCCTCTGAAAAATCCATTTGACCGCATAAGCAAACTTCAGTCAGAAACCTTTTGTACATCATAATAGAAAGGATCATGGAAATATTGTAAACCTGCCGCAACTTTTCATCATTAGCAATAAAACAGTCATAATATGAAGCATTCTCTGAGTGGTTCAATTATTCTTCATTGCAATGTGTCAACTCAGTTTGTATGATTGGAAGACATTTTCTCAACAGCTGCTATTGTGAATGGCGTGACAAGAGGTCCTTGTGTGCTCCCATTTATCTGTGTCACTGATTGTATGTGACGGTGATCATAGATTTTCGAGCCAGAGTCATACAACATGGAAATAGTTCCTCAGTCCACTGAGTCCATGCAGCCCATTTAGACCCAGCCTACATGAATACTATTTTATTCTCCCATACGTCACAAGTTCACAAGTTCACAAGTTAGTGGAGTAGAATTAGGCCATCTGACTAAAGAAGTTCCTCCTCACCTCTTTTCTTAAAATGCTCCCTTTAATTCTGAGAATGTCCATTAATTCTTTAATGTCCATTGATTCCCCCTAGATTCTACCACAGACATATGCACTAGGGGCTAGTGAACCATCCTCAAGTCTTTAGGATGTGGGAGGAAACCAGAGCATCCGGTGGAAACCCTGATTTTCAAAAGGAAAACATGTAAACTCCATACAGACAGCACTGGAGGGCAGGACTGAACTAAGGCCAGTGGATCTATGAGGCAGCAGCTCTGCAAACTGTGCCACTGTGAAGCATACACCCCAGGTCATAAAGATATTACTTTGTATGTATGCGTAGTGTACTATGTATTTTTCCTTTAAAATGCTAAGATTTCTCCTTTGTAGTAGTAAATATGTTTGCAGGCATTTCATGTTTAATTTGTAATTTTTTGTATCCGTAATGAATGTTGTAACCTATTATTTTATTAAATCAACTCATGATTATGGAAAGATCTGAAATATTGTATTTTTAAGGATTATTCAACTGAAACTTGGTGGAATTCTCTAACCTGTTTAATTTTTGGCTGTGTTGAATATATTGAATACGAGGCCCTTGTACCCACATGGGCAAAGTGCCGATTACATTGTCCAAGGTCGGTGTATGCAGGCAGTATATAAAGATGACACAGGAGTGAAAATGACACTTGAAAAACCATCGCCAGCACTGTAGTCACTGGCTACAGTCTGCAATTATCCTGTTACATGTCACTGCTTACTTGCAACTTTTGAATTGTAAATGTTTATACAAGCAGTTTTATTGTTGGATGAAGACAAGTGTAATGTTTAATAATTTACACACATCCTATAGCATCGCTAAAGTCATGCCCACAGCATACACAACACACCACACAAGTAGTTGTACAGAACGTGAGGAAATCAGTTGGCCCTTTCCCAGAGCAAACTCAATCTAATTAATTAGCTGTGTTCTCTTCGTGTTGCCCTTTGCCTTGTCCCAACTAAAAATAAGTTCTTAAGTTCATGAACATGTTATAGGTGCAGAATTGGACCATTCGGCCCATCAAGTCTACTCCACCATTCGATCATAGCTAATCTATATTTCCCTCTCAACCCCATTCTCCTGCCTTCTCCCCATAACCCCTGACACCCTCACTAATCAAGAAAATAATGATTAATTTTACCCTTAATAAATCCAATGATCTATTTCTCAATGACCTTGTGCGGCCAAGCATTCCATGCTGTAAAAACATTTTGAAACATATCTTCGTTTCTCTCCTAATCCAAAATGGCCATATTAAATTGATGGCTTCTCAATCTGATTGAATCGGCTTTTATCTATCAGAAGGTCTTCTTGGTTTTGAAAAGCTCCAGTGAATTTAACTGTGGCCTTTTCTCATGTGGAAATAGGCCCAATATCTCAATTATATCCTCAGAAATATACTTTCCATGGCTTTGTCCCACCCTCTCCTCTTTTCCAGTTTTCTCCACTCTATGGTTCGGTCGTGCAGTGGTAGAGTTGCTGCCTTACAGTGCCAGCCACCCAGGTTCAATCCTGACTACAGGTGCTATCTGTACAGGGAGATTGTATGTTCTTCCTGTGACCGCATGGGTTTACTCCGGGAGCTCCGGTTTCCTTCTACACTCCAGAGACATACAGGCTTGTAGGTTAATTGGCTTCAGTAATATTGTAAATTGTCCCTCGTGTGTAGGACTAGTGTTAGTGTACAAGGTGATCACTGGTTGGCATAGACTTGGTGGGCCAAAGAGCCTGTTTCCAAGCTACATCTTCTTCTTCTTATTGCGTTTGAGGCAGCAGACGTTATGAAGCTGCTTCTGCTTCTGCTGTCTCTGTTTGTTGTCGTTCGCCTGACTGAGGTCAGTTGACAGGGCTCACCATGGGGAGGTCGACAACATGAGCCCCAAGCTACATCTCTAAAGTCTAAAGTCGAAGGTCTTCTTGGTTTTCAAAAGCTCCAGTGAATTTAAACATGGCCGCCTTTTCTCATGTGGAAATAAGCCCAATATCTCAGTTATATCCTCAGAAATACACTTTCTGTGGCTTTGTCCGATTCCCTCCTCTTTTCCAGCTTTCTGCCCCCCTACTACAATCCAAAAAAGGGGTTTGACTCATAACATCATCTGTCCCATCCCCCCCGAGCTGCCACTGAGTTCCTCCTGCACTTTGTGCTTTGCCCAGGATTCCAGCATCTGCAGTCTCTTGCGCCTTAAAAATAAGTCCACGTTTTATGATCTCTACAGCTTTAGTCATTCTTTGATGATATGATCCTGTGCTCCTAATTCCTTATTTTAATTATAAATGCGAGAATTGTTTCTCGCTGCTTTGAATTAATAAAACACAATCAGTAAGCATGAGCCAAGTAGTAATTTTAGCTTGTGGAAGCACTTGGTGATGTGGGTGTCTTGTGCTTTGTAACACACATTCTTCAAAGTACAGTAAGCCAGAGGACACATTTTAAAATAGTTCAATGATCAGCACTGGGCACCAGACTGGTTAACAGTATGATTAGGTCGTATAATTGAGTGATTAACCTGCTTTCCAGGCTGTTGGACGGCACGGTGGCGCAGCGGTAGAGTTGCTGCCTTACAGCGCTTGCAGCGGCAGTGACCCGGGTTCAATCCCGACTACGGGTGCTGTCTGCACGGAGCTCGTACGTTCTCCCCGTAACCGCCTGGGCTTCCTCCGAGATCTTCGGTTTCCTCCCACACTCCAAAGACTTACAGGTTTACAGGTTAATTGGCTTGGTATAGGTGTAAATTGTCCCTGGTATGTGTGGGATGGCGTTAATGTGCGGGGATCGCTGGTCGGTGCAGACTCGATGGGCCGAAGGGCTTGCTTCCGCGCCGCATCTCTAAACTAAATAAACTATGTTTTTATGAACAGCATTCATTTCTAACAAATATGTTTGGAACTCCACCCAATGTCAGTAATATATTACGAAAAATTGGTTATGTCAAGCATGAATGTGAGCTGTAGACATGGAGCAGCATTGAACAAGGGATTGTGTAAGAACCCCCCCCAACACCCCCCCCCCCCCCCCCCCAACACCATGTAGGTGGAGTTACTGCAATGAGGAAATTGATTCAGTGGATTAATAACACAAATCTACTGCATTGGCTGGAATGCCACTGAGAACTTTTATTTTTCATTGCCCGACTATAGTTTCAGGCAACCTTTGAGGAACAGAAGATTTCTGTTTACATATTCTAACGTGGACCATATGTGACAACCTTTATTCCATGAGAGATATCAGGGATAGTTTTCTGAAGGCAGATGGTGAGAGACTTCACTTACTACGGAAGGGAACACAAACCTTTTCATAGTATAGAAACAAAGTGAATTGTTTGGTTTATACCAAAGATAAGACACAAAGTGCTGGAGCTACTCGGCAGATCTGACAGCATCTCTGCAGAAAAAGGATGGGTGACGTTTCGGGTTGAGACTGAAGAAGGGTCCCAACCCGAAACGTCACCCATCTTTTTTCTCCAGAGATGCTGCCAGACTCGATGAGTTACTCCAGCACTTTGTGTCTACCCTTGATTTTGTCAGCTGTTTTCAGTATGGTAAAGCTATATATATATAATAAAGTATAATGTAGTATAAGAAAATAACTGCAGATGCTGGTACAAATCGATGGTATTTATTCACAAAATGCTGGAGTAACTCAGCAGGTCAGGCAGCATCTCGGGAGAGAAGGAATAGGCGACGTTTCGGGTCGAGACCCTTCTTCAGACTGAAGAAGGGTCTCGACCCGAAACGTCACCCATTCCTTCTCTCCCGAGATGCTGCCTGACCTGCTGAGTTACTCCAGCATTTCGTGAATAAATAAAGTATAATGTAAAATGTTCTACTTTAAACTGCATTTGTCATTAACTGCAGGCAAATTGAATGAGTGCAGATGAATGTTTGGAGTGCGGCCTCAAGTGATGGTCACACTTGACCCTTTATGTGGCCAACAGTTGTGGTTGTCCACAAACATTCAGCCAGACTCTGTACAAGGAAGGTTACCACATGGTGTAAGTGGAGATATCTCTCTCCAAGAAATATGTTGAGATTCTCGGCCTTGGCAACAAATGCGGTGGCCAGCTCAATGCAGTTGTGGGGAAATGTGATATAAATCATACACGCTGGTTTGGAAGGAGTCTGCCACATGAAAACAGCTGTGCAGTCGTTTGCAACTTCGAAGTTGTGCCCTGCTGGAAATGATCTCCGCGTCCAAGTGTAAAAATGTCAACAATGATGCACTGCAACTAGAAATGTCGGCTGGCTCATTTGAACGGATTCAGCTTATCCAGAATTTCTGATCAGAGAGATATGTCCGTAGGACCACTCAGGCACAGAGGCTGATGCTTTATCACATACCTCTAGAGTTACAACAAAGGATCTGCATGCAATGGTGCGGCATGGTGGCGCAGCGGTAGAGTTGCTGCCTCAGTGCCAGAGATCCAGGTTCCAATCCTGACTATGGGTGCGATGTGTACAGAGTTTGCACGTTCTCCCTAACTGACAGTGTCGAAGAACAAAGGCAGTTCGACTTGAACAAAAAATTTAAATAGTTAGTGGTGCTGTGATCCAATTCTAACTTACTGAAACCATGGAGAACAATGAATGAGTAATTGAGACGTTAACGCCACTCGTCATCCCACCACCATCCAAAATATTTGCGAGCTACCAACTCAGAACTTGTAACCAGATGCCAGAGCAAGCAATTGGCATTGCATTGTCGGTTCGAGGGTTTAACAAGACAGCATAACTTTGGAACATTCATGTGCAGAGCATTCAGGATTTCTGGGGTAATTGATGACTGAATGCAGGCTGGACTCTCTAACAATCAATAACTTAGATTTGAGAAAGCAAGCAAATTGGTACTTTATTGGAAAAGGACTCGGCACCATGAAGAAGCTTTTGATTGCTCAAGGTATGGATCTGTCTGCTCAAGGTATGGTCCTTACCCAACCCGACCTGAAACGTCGCCCATGCTTTTTCTCCAGAGATGTTGCCTGACCCTGCTGAGTTACTCCAGCTACTTTGTGTCATTCATAGATTTAAATTTGTTGGGCAACGTTACAAGGGCAATGATGGCAGAGTCATCTGCCTCAGAACCTGGTTATGTGGACATTTGAGGGCAATTTGAGGTGGAATCTGTCTGGTCGGGAATCTGAGAGGCAGGATAAACCACAGCTTCTTTGATTGCAGAAAGCTGAAGTCCATTTCACAAACCAGAGAATCCATGCAGCTCCATCTGTTTGTCTAAAGCAGCTTGCTGCCATCATTGTAATAAAGTTGGAACATCTGACACGTACTTGCAGAAGCAAACAGAATGTGACTGACACAAAGAAGTGCTCGCCGCAGTTTGCATGAAGCTAAAGGCCTGTGCCTGCTGAGTACATCTGTACAATATTCCCAATAGTCTGAGCTCAGATGGTATCAGGGAACGCATGTGGAATGGTCTCCATGCCACATAAAGTGAGATTGCAACTGCTGGGAAAACTCTCATTGACGTTATAATGAGTGTGGATACAAGAGTAGATTGTCAATAATAGGTCTAGACATCCACAACAACAACTTTCTGCTAATGAATGGATATGGTTGGGAGATGTGTTTCCAACACTGGTTTGTAAACAGTGACAAGATAAATTACCGATAACTTCAGCAGAAGGTATTTATTCACAAAATGCTGGAGTAACTCAGCAGGTCAGGCAGCATCTCAGGAGAGAAGGAATGGGTGACGTTTCGGGTCGAGACCCTTTTTACTGCAGCAGACTGTGTTACAAAAGAACAATAAGAAAATAGGTCTGAGTAAGAGCACATAGTTTAGTTTAGTTTAGTTTAGTGATACAACGAGGAAACAGGCCCTTCGGCCCACCTGTCCATGCTGACCAGTACACTAGTTCTATCCTGCATACTAGGGACAATTTACAGAAACAAAATAACCTACATACCTGCACACCTTTGGAACATGGAAGGAAACTAAAGCACCCTGAGAAAACCTACACAGTCACAGGGAGAAAGTACAAACTCTGTACAGACAGGATCGAACCTGGGTCTCCGGCGCTGTAGGTCACCAACTCTACCGCTGCACCACGGTGCTGCTCCTTCGGACTAAGATATTCTGCTTTAATCGAATGCTTAGTGGAACATGGACAGGTAAAAAACAAACATGGAGGTATTTCCCTCCAAAATCACTTGCCATAGATCTGGCATGAAAGAGGGAATGAAAGAGGGAAGAGATGATGTTTGATGCTGTGACAGGGTGCTTGGGCAAGCTAGACCTACAACTATACATCAGTGCAGAAAAAGGATGTGGTTGTAGGGGAAGTGCACAGCCCAGACACTGAGAAAAGCACTGCAGTGTGGGCCACAACACACCACGTAATTTGGAAGTGATTACGGTTCCATTGTTCAAAATAGTCAATTGTAAAAACTAGAGAACCGACGGAGAACATTGGCTCAATGTTTTGCCATCATTTCCAAGGACCTAAGTCCGGTAAACCCACTCGGTGGGTCTACTAGAGCAGTGCCCAATCCAGGTAAGTGCCAGGCTCCTGCAGGGCCTTCCTCCATCGCCTTCAACTGGATTGCCCCGCAAACCGATATCTCTCTCCTCGCCCGGCCATCTTTGTGTCCTGGGGGTGTCTCCTGCAGCCGACCTTGAAGGCGTTAGAGGCAGTACCCTGGTTCACTCTCCTACCGGCCCTTGCTCCTCACGTCCGATGTCTCCAGAGGTTCCTTCCTGCTACCTCGGTCTGCTGAGCCTCCGTGCAGGTCCCACAGACTGGCGAGCGTTCGGGCGGGTTCCGCCATCAAACAAGCTTTCGGATCTTCCGGGCGGGCACCTTGGGAAGGCCTCTGCGGCAGTATTGCAATTGAAGTGATGCATCCCCAAGGAAGGGTCACTTTCAATCATCAAGGCTTTCCAATGCGTTTGAGGAAGCTGGACCATGAGCTGAGGTTTATTGATCTAGAAGGGATCTGAGAAGTTCCCTTGGGAAGTAGGGTTGGTCGTGGCAGGTTGCAATTTTACAGTAGGATGTTTGTCGAATTTGAGAAAGAGATGGCTGCAAAGTCAGCTTTGCATTAAGCCCAAGAAGTTGGCATCATCCCAGGATTGCTCACTTAGTGAATAGCATGAGGCTGTACAGGACAGCAAATGTGAAGAGCAAGAACATCGAGCCACACCGACCAAAGGCGTATGGAAGGAGCCCAACACATCGGTCCGCACGTAATACTAATACATCAGGGCACCATCTCCAGAGTTAGGTGCAGGTATTAGACACAGAAATTGACAAGGAACTGAGAATGCAATTGTTTATACATTGTGCATGTACACGTTCTGGAAATGTAACCACATTTACAAGCTGCATTTTGGACGTGACTAAACATACAAGTCTAAAATTAACCATCAAAATATCTAAGCATCCAATGTAAAAATCCTTACCTGTTTATTCACCTTTTCTTTGTAAACTAGGAGGTAATGTGGTTCTGAGGAAAATGCAAACTCAGTTTTGTGGCGCACAATTACATTGTTTGTATTATGTTTGCAAAACCGCTAAAGACTGGTGATCACAAGTGGCTAATGAAGTGAGTGAACACCAGAATCCATATCAGTCCTCAATGCATTACTGGACCTTTAATAATAAAAATCCGACCAAGAGCAAATGTTCTAGATAAATATATAAGTAAGCAGTTAATGCAAATTCCTTGGGATTTTATTGCTAGGAAAATATTTAATCAACATACAACTGTAAACTACAAGCTTGGCATGTTGCGTGTAAACAGAGAGCCCTCCATCCACTTAACAGGCTGTAGTTTTAATCAGAGACCTTTGCGAATTACTGGTCTTTTCCGATGGTTCAGATTCCTGTTTATAGGCTTTTAACAAAACCTGGATAAACAAAAAGAAAATGGAAGTATTTCTTCTTGTTTTTACGAGCCTAATTGAAATGTGGTCAACACTCATCAAAATGATGGGAATGGTTGGACAGTCCTGGTCTGCTCTCGTCTGATTTCTAGCAGCTACTTATACTATTTTTGCAAAAGTTAACGCGCACAGGAAAACATGACTCACAGCTCACATGGCACTGGATAACGGAAAGGGAAGTTCGCGCAATGATCCGTCATGCTGTGACTTTGGGTAGAGATTCCAAGTCGCCACTGTTTTAATAGCAAGGGTTCACAATTCTAATTATTACTTCCACTTAATGGGAAGTAATGAAAATGATTTGTGGGATTCATTCAGAGCATTTTCTCATAACAATTAGCCTGTGGATATAATGTAGTACTTTGGTAATACGACAGAACAATCATGGGAAGTGAACTGGCCAACATGGAAGGCGAGTCAAAGTCAGATCATAAAATCAGCCCCCTCGTGATACACAATTGCAGTACACACACCAAAATTGTTAGCGGCCATCATTAACCATTAATTATTAGCCCAGATGGCCAAATAAATGAAGCTCTTTGCCTGTGACTGCCTGTATTTAATAAAGTTAATAACCCTGCAATATAATGTAAAGTTACAGAAATTAAATCTATAAGGTGCCAGATTAAGGCAGTAAACTTTATGCATTGATGGAAAATACAATGACAGAATTAACATTGGCACTTTGTCAAACAAACTCAACAGTTGAGAAGAAGCCTCATAAGAATTGGATGGCTGGGGTGGCGCAGTGGCGCAGCGGTAGAGGTGCTGCTTCACAGCGGCAGAGATCCGGGTTCGATCCTCACTATATCTGTACGGAGTTTGTACGTTCTCCCCGTGATCTGCTTGGGTTTTCTACGGGTACTGTGGTTTCCTTCCACACTCCAAAGACATACAGGTTTGTAGGCTAATTGGCTTCGGTAAAAATTGTAAATTGTTCCGAGTGTGTGTTGGATAGTGTTCGAGTGCAGGGATCGCTGGTCGGCGCGGACTCGGTTGGCTGAAGGGTGTGTTTCCGCACTGTATCTCTAAACTAAACTGAACTAAATTGGATAATTGAGAGAGCAAAGTTGGGCAGACCCCATATATTACTTACGCATGATTTATGGGCAGGCTACAATGATTAATTGTTGTTCTGAAGCTTTACTGCATTAGCCTGATTATGGTTTCAAGATTAAAGAATTCTGCGATATCTGTAACGAGGAGCTCCCTAAAATATTTCTGCCACATTCAGGAAAGAGGTACATAAAGGCCAAAAATAGATACATTATATTTATGCCCTCCACTTTAGACTTTAGACTTTTAGAAATGCATCACGTCTTTGGGATGTGGGAGGAAACTAAAACACCTGGAGGAAGCGCACGAGGTCACAGGGGGAACGTGCGAACTCCACACAGACAGCACCCGAGGTCAAGATTGAACCCAGGCCTCTGGCGCTGTGAGGCAGCAGCTCTACCAGCTGTGCCACTGTGCTGCCCAAGTAGGTAGCAGACAATCTCAATATGATTTACAGAGGTCAATTTTTAGTAGTTACATGAACTTATTTTGTTAGAGACTGAATAAACATAAAGACATCTAAGCTGCAAAAGTAGAATAAAAATGACTGATTAATGTGTGCATGGTGCATTATTTGTTACAAACAACTAAATGTGATCTTTAGACACAAAGTGCTGGAGCAACTCAGTGGGTCCGTGCCAACCAGTGATCTTCCTGTACACTATCCTACACACTAGGGACGATTTACAATTTTACTGAAGCCAATTAACCTACAAACCTGTGCCTCTTTGGAGTGCGGCAGGAAACCAGAACACCCAGAGAAAACCCACGTGGTCACAGAGGGACCATACAAACTCCATACAGACAGCACCCGTAGTGAGGATCGAACCCGGGTCTTTCGCGCTGTAGGGCAGCAGCTCTACCACTGCACCACTCTGCCACCCATCCAAAATTGTTTCCCTTGAGGTCACACCTTCCCAAGCCAACAATGGCAGGACCTTGCCTGAGGTCATTTGTGGCTGGCCCTGATAGTTATCTTGATCTTTTCTCGACCAACTCTTCACTTCCCCCACTCCCCCCCCACTCCCACTCCCCCCCCACCTTCCTCCCCCCCACCTTCCTCCCCACCCCACACCTTCCCCCCCCCCCCCCCCCCACACCACACCTTCCTCCACCCCCCCCCTCCTCTTACTTTCAGTCTGACCCAAAACACCACCCAGCCTTTTTCTCCAGAGATGCTGCCTGAACCATTGAGTTACTCCAGCACATGGTGTCTATCTTTGGCATAAACCATCATCTGCAGTTCTATGTTTCTAAATGTAATCTTTGCCTTGCACAATATAAATTATAAATATCTTTTAGGTTTCAGCTGGTAGCAAGGAGCGGCATGACCTTGCATAATTATCAGGAGGGCCTGGGTTAATGGTGCACTACAGATAACACTGCCTGAGGAGATTATATGTTTGCAGCTTTATCTGTTCTCATGTGCTGCACAGCTGTAGCAGCTGGTTAAAGCAATCAAAGAATGAGTACTGTCTATTGATTGCATCGGTGCTCATCCTCCATGTTGTTAACTCTTCCCTTCATTGCTTCTCTTTTATTAAAAACTCACAGCCTTTTCTCTCAAAAACATGAAGAGAATGTTTGTCAATAGTATGTTCCTAAATTTCTGTGCCTTCCCTGGGTTTTGACGATAAATTTATACGGTCAGAAAGTTGTGCGCAAGATGCCTTCAACTTTCCACATTATGATGGTGCCGTAACGATTTCTGCACGTGTTCAACTATTTCGCTTCAGAGAAGAATATTTCTTACTGTCAGTTCCCGGACTATGTCCTGTTGTAGAAACAAGGACCTCAGATGTTTACAGAAAAAGACACAAAGTGCTGGAGTAACTCATCGGGTCAGGCAGCATCCCTGGGAAGCATGGATTGGTGACATTTCAGCTCATATCTGAGGAAGGTTCCTGCCTGAAACGTCACCTCCCCATGTTCTCAATGGTTCAATGGTGTTTTATTTGTCACACATGCAACTGCACAGTGAAATTCTTTTAGCATATTTACACAAGGGGGTACCGTCAAAACTGCACCCTTTCCAATGTCCAGAATCCGGTCGGCCTAGGTGCTTGATGTACTGGAGCAGTTCCCGTGAACTGACGTCCCTCTCCTCGTCCGGCCATCTTTGTGTGTCCCGGGGGCGCCTCCTGCAGACGACGATGAAGGCACTGAAGGCATTACCCCAATTCACTCTCCTACCGGCCCATTCCTTGCTTCTGATGGCTCCAGCTCCTTCCCGGTCCGGCAGTCCGCCGAGCCTTCGGGCTGGTTCCCGGTCCTGCCAGCCAACGAGCCTTTGGGCGGGTCCACTTTCCAAGGAGCCTTCGGGTAGGGTCCCACCCACCGCCGAGCCTAAGAGTCTTCTGAGTGAGCACCACAGCCACAGCACCTCAGGAGAGCACACCCACTCCCACACACACTCCCACACACACTCTCACACACACTCTCACATGCACACACACCCACTCTCACACACACCCACTCTCACACACACGCTCACATGCACACACACTCTCTCACACACCCACTCTCACACACACACACACACTCACACACACCCACTCTCACACACTCACACACACACTCTCACATGCACACACCCACTCTCACATACACTCTCACACGCACACACACTCTCACACACACCCACTCTCACACACACCCACACACACCTACTCTCACACACACTCTCACACACACACCCAATCTCACACACACCCACTCTCACACACACTCTCACACACATCTTCACACAGACACAGGCATAGACCCATGATCTTGCCAACTCCCTTTTACCTCAACCCTCATCCTCCGCACCTTCCACCAGACCCCACTGCTCTGCCTTCTTCATCCTCCCAAACTGCCACAGAGGGCAGTGGAGGAAATTCACTGGATGAATTTAAAAGAGAGTTAGATAGAGCTGTAGGGGTGAGTGGAATCAAGGGATTTGGGGAGAAGGCAGGCACGGTTTACTGATTGTGGATGATCAGCCATGATCACAATGAATGGCGGTGCTGGCTTGAAGGGCCGAATGGCCTCCTCCTGCACCTATTTTCTATGTTTCAAAACTCAGTCCTTTAGTGTACCCCTTTCCTCCTTCTCCCCCTTCCCTGAAACAGGGGTAAACTAATCTTGGGAATACCCTCTGGGATTTCTTTATCTCTGGCACTGTAGGTTGAACAGAACCTCCGCTCAAAATGTTCTCAACAAACCTCAACAACCGATCGGAAAGAAGCAGCCTGAATATGCCTTGTTTAGAATTAACATACGGAGATGAACATATCAGTCCGTTACCATGGATAGATCGCCCCACCCCCCCCTGATAAATGATGAACTTTACTCAGGGGCAGCACAATGGTCCAGCTGGTAGAGCTGCTGCTTCACAGCACCAGAGACCCAGGTTCCATCCTGATCTCGGATGCTGTCTGTGTGGAGTTTGCACATTCTCCCTGTGACCGCGTGGGTTTCCTCCGGGTGTCCTATTTCATAGAACCATAGAGTCATACAGTGTGGAAACAGGCCCTTCAGCCCAACTTGCCCAAGCCAACCAACATGTCCCATCTACACTACTCCCACCTGCCTGCATTTGGCCCATATCCCTCTAAACCTGTCCTATCCATGTACCTAATTGTTTCTTAAATGTTGCACTAGTCCCTGCCTGCATTTGGCCCATATCCCTCTAAACCTGTCCTATCCATGTACCTAATTGTTTCCTAAATGTTGCACTAGTCCCTGCCTCAACTACCTCCTCTGGCAGCTCGTTCCATACACCCACCACCCTTTGTGTGAAAATGTTACCCCTCAGATTCCTATTAAATCTTCCTTCACCTTAAACCTATGTCCTCTGGTTCTCCATTCCCCTTCTCTGGGCAAGAGACTCTGCGCGTCTACCTGATCGATTCCTCACATGATTTTATACACCTCTACAAGATTACCCCTCATCCTCCTGCACTCCGAGTCCCAGCCTGCTCAACTTCTCCCTGTAGCTCAGACCCTCGATTCCTGGCAACATCCTCGTAAGTCTTTTCTGTACCCTTTCCAATTTGACAGCATTGTTCCTGTAATATGGTCCCCAGAGTTGAACACAATACTCTAAATGCGGCCTCGTCAACGTCTTATACAACTGCAACACGACCTCCCAACTTCTATACTCTCCTCTCACATTTGGATGTGTAGGTTAATTGGCTAGTCTGTAAAATTGCCGCTAGTCTGTCGGGAGTGGATGCGAAAGTGGGTTCACATAGAACTAGTGTGAATGGATGTTCGATGGTGGACAAAGATTCAGTGTGCCGAAGGGCCTGTTTCTCTGCTGTAATTTAAAATTCAAATCAAACGTGGCATTGAATCATTAAATATAGATCAAGTGTCAAGAGTGTTTTATTGCCATGTGTCCCAAAACAGAACAATTACATACTTGGTGTAGGAAGGAACTGCAGATGCTGGTTTAAACCAAAGATAGACTTGAAATGCTGGAGTAACTCAACGGGACAGGCAGCATCTCTGGATAGAAGGAATGGGTGACGTTTCGGGTCACAACCCTTCTACAGAAGCGTCTCTATCTTTCATGACAATCCTGTTGGCTGTTCACTCTATTTCAAACAGAGGGGTTTGAGTTGAGAACTTCAGCTTTGACTGCTCCAGCTGCAAAAGTTAGTCTGTGGTTCATGCGCCACTTATAGTTAATGTATGAAAAACACTTAAAAAAAACTAACACTCAAATCGTTTGCCAGCAGCACCAAATAAAAATGCCACCCATTCTCTTTGCACTGCCGCTTTTGCATGGACTTTCAAGCAAAGATGTATTTCTAGGTGTAGGAAAGAACTGCACAAAATGCTGGAGTAACTCAGCGGGTCAGGCAGCAGCTCTGGAGAGAAGGAATGTGACGTTTCGGATCGAGACACTTCTTCAGACTGATGTTAGGGGAGTGGGCTGGACAGAGATAGAATGTAGTCGGAGACAGTAAGACTGGTGGGAGAACTGGGAATGGGGAGGGGATGGAGAGAGTGGGAAAGCAAGGGCTATTTGAACTTAGAGAACTCAATGCTCATACCGCTGGGGTGTAAGCTACCCAAGCTAAATATGAGGTGCTGTTCCTCCAATTTGCGCTGGGCCTCACTCTGATAATGGAGGAGGCCCAGGACAGAAAGGTCAGATTGGGAATGGGAGGGGGGGGCTAAACTGCTGAGCAACCGGGAGATCAGGTAGGTTAAGGCGGACTGAGCGGAGGTGTTCAGCGAAACGATCGCCGAGCCTACGCTTGGTCTCGCCGATATACAGGCATTGACAGCTGGAACAGCGGATACAGTAGATGAGGTTGGAGGAGGCGCAAGTGAGCCTCTACCTCACCTGAAAAGATTGCCGGTGTCCTTGGATGGAGTCGAGGGGGAAGGTAAAGGGACAGGTGTTGCATCTCCTGCGGTTGCAGGGGAAAGTACCTGGGCAGGGGGTGGTTTGGGTGGGAAGGGATGAGTTGACCACGGAGTTGCGGAGGGAACAGTCTCCGTGAAAAGCAGAAAGCGGAGGAGATGGGAAGATGTGGCCAGTAGTGGGATCCCATTGGAGGTGGTGAAAATGGTGGAAGATTATATGCTGTATGCAATGGCTGATGGGGTGGAAGGTGAAGACCAGGGCGACTCTGTCCTTGTTATGAATGGGGGGAAGGGGAGCAAGTGCGGAGCTGCGGGATATCGAGGAGATCCTAGTGAGAGCCTCATTTAAAATGGAAGAGAGGAACCCCCGTTCCCTCAAGAACGAGGACATCTCCGATGCCCTGGTATGGAAAACCTCATGCTGGGCGCAGATGCGGCGTAGACGGAGGAATTGGAAGTAGGGAATAGTCTTTACAGGAAGCAGGGTGGGAAGACGTGTAGTCTAGATAGCTATGGGAGTCAGTGGGTTTGCAATAGATGTCAGTCAGTAGTCTGTTTCCCGAGATCTAGAAACAGTAGGGAGATGTCGGATATGGTCCAAGTGAATTTGAGTGCAGGATGGAAATTAGTCGTGGTTGTTGAAGTCAGTGAGTTCTGCATGGGTGCAGGAGGTGGCACCGATGCAGTCGTCAATGTAGCGGAGGTAGAGTTCAGGGATAGGGCCAGTGTACGGTTGGAACAGTGATTGTTCAACGTACCCTACAAAGAGGCAGGCATAGCTGGGGCCCATGCGAGTGCCCATAGCTACGTCTTGGATTTGAAGGAAGTGGGAGGAGTCGAAGGAGAATTTGTTAAGTATAAGGACCAGCTCTGATAGGCAGAGGAGAGTGTTAGTACATGGAAATTGGTTGGTTCTGCAGTTGAGGAAGAAACGGAGGGTTATAAGACCTTTCTGGTGGGGGATGGAGGTGTAGAGTGACTGGACATCCATTGTAAAGATGAGGGAGTGGGCGCCTGGAAAACGGAAGTCATTGAAGAGACAAAGAGCGTGTGAGGTGTCTTGGACATAGGTAGGGAGGGATTGGACCTGGAGGGATAGGATGGAGTCGAGGTAGGTGGAAATTAATTCAGTGGGACATGAACAAGCAGAAACAATGGGTCTGCCAGGACAGTTCTGTTTGTGGATTTTGGGGAGAAGATAAAATCGGGTCGTGCGGGCCTGGGGAACGATAACGGAGGCTTTAGAGGGCAGAGAGCCGGAAGTAAAGAAATCAGATGTATTTCTAGCTCATCATAAACCTTACTATGGATCAACGTAGCTGTTGAAACCCCAATATGAGACAACATGAATCAGGCAAGACTATGCAGCTGAATTATTTCAGCAGGACTATGAATATCCCTCACTGACATTTAAAGATTACTGTTGGAGTCTAATGCTGTAAGAGCATCTGGAGAAGGGTCCTGACCCAAAACATCATCTATCCATGTTCTCCAGAGACCTGCATTTTGTCTATCGTTGCTGTGAGGCCATCCTCTGAATAGCTACACTGTTCCATGCTATACTATGTTCTAACTATACTGTTCTCTTCGCCTCTCATTTTTGGAACTGCTTGACTCATCGTCATCTTCCCTTGGTGATGGATGGAATAACAAACTACAAATGGGCACCACAGAGGACCAGCTGGTAGAGCTGCTCCCTCACAAAGCCAGAGATCCTGGTTCGATCCTGATCTTGGGTGCTATCCGCGTGGCGTTTGTATGTCCTCCCTGTGATCATGTGGGTTTCCTCCGGGTGCTCCGGTTTCCTCCCACATTCCAAAGACAAGTGGGTTTGTGGGTTAATTGGCCTCTGTAAATTATCCGTTTGTGTGCGGGGAGTGGATGAGAAAGTGGGATGACGTAGAACTAGTGTAAACGAGTGAACAATGGTTGGTATGGGCTTGTTAGGCGGAAGGGCCTGTCTCCGTGCTGTATCTCAAAACTGGACTAAATTATTTCCTGGTAATCATCAATACTGCACTTGATGTTTTATTGGCAGGAGGTACATCTTTTCACAGAAGATAGACACAAACAGCTGGAGTAAGTCAGCGGGTCAAGCAGCATCTCAGGAGAAAAGGAATAGGTTTTGGGTACAACATAGTCCTTGAGAGACGTATTTCCTCTTTACAGGGGTAGTGTATTTTGCAAGACATTCTGCTATGGAAGATCACAAAAAATGTTAAAGTACACCTCAAATTCTGCAGGTCCGGTACAAAATATTTATGGTGACCAAACACCATTGATTCCTGGACCCAACAATAAAAGAAATGGTGGCAACACTGTACAGTTATAGAGTCATAGAGTCTTACACCGTGGAAACAGGCCTTTTGGTTCAACTTGCATGCACCGGCCAACATGTCCCATCTACACTAGTCCCACCTGCCTGCGTTTGGCCCATATCCCTCTAAACCTGTCCTATCCATGTACCTGTCTAATTGTTTCTTAAACGTTGCGATTGTCCCTGCCTCAACTACCTCCCCTGGCAGCTCGTTCCATACACCCACCACCCTTTATGTGCAAAAGTCCCCCCTCAGATTCCTATTAAATCTTTTCCCCTTCACCTTAAATATTTCTCCTCTGGTCCTCGAGCAAGTTACCAACGCATTTATCATGAATTGGCCTGTTCTGAGACTCAGCCTTCCCCAATATAGTCCTGTATTTGTCACATGTGCAAGTTCACAGTGAGATCATTTTTGCATAGTTATACACGCAGGTGCCACCATGTTTTTGCCGCCATTTCCACAAGTCCAATAGTCTTTCCAATGATGCACATTTTTGCAAATCATTCTTTGCCTTTGCTATTCTATGTCCAACGTTTTACAAATTCAGACTTTGAGATTGTACTTTAACATTATAGACACCAATATTATTTTCCAGAAAATAATATTTGTACCAGAGCAAACCTTACCCAAAATTACAAGATGTGATGAATCATGAAAATGTGATCATGAAAATGTGGGACTGCACCAGCATCCAGCCCACAGGATTAAAAATAGAATTTCAGTCATTTCTAGAATTTCCCAAGTCAGCATATTTTAAAGATGAGGCAGCAAATTCTCAAATTCAATGAAATATGATTTTTTTTCCATCAGTGCTCATTTAAAATAATTATAGAAGATAAATCAATTCAACCTGAGGCAACACTGCCTAAAGTTGACATGGAGATGAAGTGCAAGTGAAGGCAATTTTCTCTGGACAGGCGAAGATAGACACAAAGTGCTGGAGTAACTCAGCAGGTTAGGTAGCATCTCTGCAGATAAAGGAGAGATGATGTTTCGAGTTTGACCCTTTCTGGACCAGAAACGTCACCTATCCTTTATCTTCAGAGATGCTGCCTGACTCACTGAGTTACTCCAGCACTTTTTTGTTTACCTTTGGTGTAAACCAGCATCTGCAGTTCTTTGTTTCTACACATCCCCTGAACAGGCATCAGAGTATTATCGAATCACTCTGAAGAAGGGTCTCGACCCGAAACGTCGCCCATTCCTTCTCTCCTGGGATGCTGCCTGACCTGCTGAGTTACTCCAGCATTTTGTGAATAAATACCTTCGATTTATACCAGCATCTGCAGCTTTTTTCTTACATCATATCACTCAAAAATCATTTAGTACAACTACTGAACATAAATCTTCACAAATAAAAAAATTGAGAAATTGATGCATCAAAAACAATTCGGAATTTGAAGACCCCTCATGATATTTTGTTTTAACTATGGTAATGAAATGCTGGTGCATTGAAAGTCAATGGTTTTTGAATATTAGGAAATACTTCTTGGATTTTTAAAATGCCTTTTATTTGTCGTTCTTTTTGTTTCTTCACTTTTTCTCATATTTTGGACAAACAAAATGCAAATACAAAGAATTTCACTGTACTTAGGTATGTGTCACAATGAAGTATGATTAAATCATTGAATTAGATTCTGGAAAAATAACCAATGAGACAGCACTGGCATGTGGCTAAGCACATAAACAAATGTCAAATAAACCAATTCCAGAAAGATTTCTGGTTTGAAGAAGAGTCCCTATCTGAAATGTCACCTGCCCATTCCCTCCACAGATGCTGCCTGGCTCGTTGAGTTACTCCAGCACGTTGTGTTTTGCTCTCGATCTGCAGTAGGTTTTCCTTGATTACTATTCTCATCTTTCCTCTCTCCACTTACGGTGGACGATCAGTGGAATTCACAGAGTTCACATGTTTCGTTGCTACTTTTCTCTCGTTCTAACTATCCTCATTAATCTAACAACTGGATGGCATCATCGACAGTTCATCACCATGGCAACCCTAGCTTTGCTGTATCTGAGATATCTACTTTGCCCTATCTATCTCTTCCTCTCCGTCTTCCTCTTCCTCTGGCAATTGATCTACAAGCTGAAATATTCACTCTGTTTTCATTTGTCCAGATGGTGCTGTCCTGTGGAGTATATCCAGCATTTGCTGATCCGATCCAAATTTGCAGCATCTGTAACTTTTATTTTGGGCTTACAACTCTGAATGGTGCTGCCACTAAACGTGTGATTTGCAGTAGAGGAGATTGTTTGTGTTTCTATCAACTGTCGCACGGTGGCACAGCGGTCGAGCTGCTGCCTTACAGTGCCAAAGACCCGGGTTCAATCCTGTCTGCGGGTGTTGTCTGTCTGGAGTTTGTACGTCTTCCCTGTGACCGCGTGGGTTTTCTCCAGGTGTTCCGGTTTCCTCCCACACTCCAAAGACGTGTTCTCCTGAGATGCTGCCTGACCTGCTGAGTTACTCCAGCATTTTGTGAATAAATACCTTCGTTGTAGGTTAATTGGCTTCTGCAAAATTATAAATTGTCCCTAATGTGTAGATGGAACTAGTCCACCTGTGACTTGGTGGGCCAAAGTGTCTGTTTCCATACTGTATGGCTAAAATTGTTTTAGTGTTACAATTTGTTTACTAGTCTACCACTTTATAATTTTAAACCTCAAATCATTTGAAGCTATCTTCATACAATGACAGCAGTTCTCATGATTAAGTGATTGATTGATCGACCTTGGACATTGCTAGGTGAAAGAAGGGTGGATTCAACTATCTGCCAAATCCCTTTAATTTTCCACCCGTAAGTCCTTTGTTTTAATTGTCAGTTGCTTTGATCTTATATTGGGCCTAACTGCAATATAAAAGACTGGGTAACTGAGGGCCTGCTCAGAAAAAAAGGACAATTGCCAGCTCCACCAGTAACAGTGAACAAGCTTTTTATAGGTAAGACTTGTTTACTCATTTAAATATCGAGACAAATGCTTGACATTAAGACAAACTGTGGGATTGAACTTTTCGGCTCGTCGAAATACAAAAGATCTTTTTACATATTCTTCCTCTGCCTGCCAGAGAAATAGCTTCATGAACAGAAAACTATTCAGACAAAAAGGCATTTTTTGAGTAATGCATGCAAGGAAGAAAGGGTTTCATCGGTCTTGCACAGCGCTGTTTGACCCTAATGCAGCAAAATGAGCTCCGAGCCAAAGCCACACAATCCCTTGTAAAACCACCCATCCCGATAAATAAATCACATCAGTCATTCTACCGGAGTTCAATACTATCAGCTGACATCTGAAATTTGCACCAGTGTGGACGAAATTCAGCTGGATCTGCTTAGTAAGCACATTGCACCGTACAATTTACTGAGTTTCACCGAGCAAATTCACATCAAGAAACCCAGCTCCAAGCAAGCACCAACAAGGGGTCATAAAGTGTGTTAGTTGCTACACACATCAGCTGCTGATGATGAATATGCATTAGGGTGCCGGTCTTTGATGTTTAACAGCTTTATTGGTTGAGGCCAGAAATGGGATTAAGCACGTTGAACTGCATCTGGTTGAATTTCTGAGTCTTGACCCTACTTCTCATTAGTCTTTTGTTTTCAAAGTGCGAACTCCGGAAACTGCTGGTATCAATAAGGCAACTGATTGACTGCGAGTACAAAATGTTATGGATTGATAAAAACCGTGACTTGGTTAATGCGGGGATTTTGTTGCATTAAAAAGTACTGATAATACATGAAAAGTCCAAGTGGTGGAACAAGTTGGATGTCAACGCTTTCACCACTGGGACATCGGCTTGGGTCCATGCCAGACTTTTACGATGAAGGTTTTTTTCTCTCTTTCTCCCTCTCCGATAAATGTAAAGATCCTGTGGGAAATTCATGTTGGCGAGCCTCAATAAAATCTACACCAACAATTCCATGTGCTTCGGCACTAAATCTGCATTTTTGCTTAAAGAATTCGCAAGGATGGACGGTGTGGGAAAAGGACCCTCCGGTGTAAAGCAGCAGCCATCTTGAAAATCCTTATTGTTGCAGAACAGAGGGGACTTTATTCAGAGACTAGTTGATACTAGTTCATGGCTCTAAGGGCCGAATGGCCTACTACTGCACCTATTGTCTATAACTAAATTAGAGTTGCTTTCTTTCACATCGCTTGTCTGCATGAGTGAAAAAATAGCCCCTACGCTGTGCAAAAAAAAAAAAATAGCTTCAGAGCAATTAGGTTTCATTCAATCTTGATGCAGATTCAACATCTGGCAAATAGCCTGCACATCTCTTTCCAGCCAAACATGTGCGATTGTTAGGCAGTTCTCTGAAATATTGTCTTTGACTCAAATAAACATATGGATTCGATAAGACTTGAGACATATTTTTCCTGCAGAATCCTCAAACACTGTGACCGATATTGCAGAGGGAATGAACATCATTTTCTAACAATATTCCCCTTTTTGCCAAAGGAGTTAGTAACCATTTTGTACTGGCAAGTGAAGGTCTTCAGTACAATGGTGAGTAAGCATTTCAAAAACAAGCATCAGTCTGAAGAAGGGTCTCGACCCGAAACATCACCCATTCCTTCTCTCCCGAGATGCTGCCTGATCCGCTGAGTTACTCCAGCATTTTGTGTCTACACAAGCATATTTGGTTCAACTTACAATAAATTCTGCGGTTTTAAATGGAGAAGTAACATTCTGATCTCATCTCTGACACATGGTCTGTTTACTCATATTTAAAATAAAGTTTTCTTCCACCAGCCCAGCCTGTCCAAACGCCTCTTCCCAACACGCCCATGCCACCCATGATCATCAACGGTTGAATCTTGTATTCATCATCGTTGCCAATAATGTGTCCTCCTGAACCTATTCAACAGTTAAAGCGGAGTTTTCTGTAAATTCACTTTGTACCCCAATCTCATTTCCCATTTGATCACTTATCTCGATCATTTATCACCCCTTGCTGGGCCTTGATTCACCTGAAAAGTCCTCGCTCATCAATTGTCGCAACGACCCCAACATCTCTATTCGTGTATCTGGATCTAGGGCACGATGGCGGCACAGTGGTAGAGTTGCTGCCTTACAGCACCATGCAGTCAATCCTGACAACAGGCTGCTGTCTGTACGGAGTTTGTACATTCTCACTGTAACTGCATGGGTTTTCTCCAGGTGCTCTGGTTTCATCCCTCACTCCAAAGACGTTCAGGTTAACTGGCTTCCATGAAATAAAAATAGTAAATTGTCCCTAGTTTATAGGATAGTATCTAGTGTATAGGGATCGCTGGTCTGCACAGACTCAGTGGCCCGAAGGGCCTGTTTCTGCACTGTGTCTCTAAATTAAACTAAACTAAACCAACCCACGCAGTCCAGCAAACCACCCCATCTGTAGACTCAACCATTTTCCCTTGTATATATTGTGCACAATATTCCAGATGTGGTCTCACCAATGTCTTGTGCAGCTGCAGTATGGTTTCTCAGCTAGTTTTTTTAAATTGCTGCGTCTGATAAAAGCAAGAGTGCCATGTTTCTTCTTCGAAGTGAGGTGAAAGGTGCAAAGTTTAAAGGAGATGTGCGGGGTATGTTTTGTGCACAAAGGATGGTGGGGGCCCGCAACATGCTACTGGGGATGGTGGGTGAGGCTGAAAGGATAGTGACATTTAAGAGACTTTTGGATGTGAGGGATATGGAGGGATGTGGATTATGTGCAGGCAGATAAGGGTTGGTCTTGGCATCATGTTCGGCAAGGACTCTGTGGGACAATGGGCCTGTTTTTGTGCTGAAGATAGACAAAGAATGCTGGTGTAACTCAGCGGGACAGGCTGCTTCTCTGGAGCGAAGGAATGGGTGACTTTTCAGGTCGAGACCCTCCTTCAGACTGAAAGACATGGAAAAGGGAAACGAGAGATATAGACAATGCTGTAGAGAGATATAGAACAATGAATGAAATATATGCAAAAATGTAACGATGATAAAGGAACTAGGCTATTGTTAGCTGTTGGGTGGGTGAGAACGAGAAGCTGGTACGATTTGGGTGGGGGAATGATGGGGAGGGAGGGGAATTCAGGGGTTACTTGAAGTTAGAGAAATCAAAATCATACCACTGGGTTGTAAGCTGCCCAAGCGAAATATGAGATGCTGTTCCTCCACTTTGCTTTTAACCTCACTCTGACAATGGAGGAGGCCTAGGACAGAATGATCAGTGGGAAGGGGAAATTAAAGTGTTTAGGAACCGGGAGATCAGCTAGGTCCAGGCAGACCTGTTGTGCTGTACTGTTCTATGTTCTATGTGCATTTAAATGTCTCTATCTGTGCTACCACTTTTCCTTAATGTCGTCACTTTAACTTGTGCATTGCATGAAAGACAGTGCTTCCCTTGTGAAAGGCTAATTCATTATTGTCCATTGCCTTGAGCCTTGACATAACTAAAATTCTACGTATATGTCTAAAACTACTAGTTTTAGTTTTGGAGATGCATCATGGTAACAGGCCCTTCGGCCCATTGAGTCCGTGACGACCAACGATCATCTGTACACCAGTTCTATCCTACACACTAGGGTCAATTTGCAGAAGCCAATTCACCAACAAACCTGCACAACTTTGGAATGTGGGAGGAAACTGGAGCACCCGGAGAAAACCCACGCAGTCACAAGGAAAGTTTACAAACTCTGTATAGACAGAACCCGAGGTCAGGATCGAACCTGGGCCTCTGGCGCTGTAAGGCAGCAACTTTACAGCTGCACTACTGTGCCGCACTTTTTTTTGATCTGGAAGAGTATTCAGAGGTGAGGAAAGAGGTATGGAAAGGTAAGGTAAAAAAAGTTATTGATGAATTTCTATGGATTTGCATTTCTGGGGAGTCTTGTTGAACAAGACTCCCCAGAAATGCAAATCCATAGAAATTCATCAATAACTTTTTTTACCTTACCCACCCACCCATCCATCCTAAAGGATGCAAGTTCATAGTTCTCCTGATAGTGCTGATACAGGTTTATTATTTGTCATATTCTCAACTTTGAGTGTCCATTGTGGGTGGGTGGGCATTATTTGGTATTACTTACAATATTATGAGTGTTCACTTTTCAAATTGCATCTCAAATGTTTGCAAGCAATTGCACAAGTCCACAGTAAGACCTAATTGCTCCTACATTAATGTTTTATAAACAAGAATTCATTGTGCGGATTATATTGCTCCTTTTGCTTCCCCTAATGCTTCAATTATATCTTGGATCCAAAGTTGTTTGAATGCCTGTATGATTAAGATATGCTCGTCGATAAAGCGTTTTATTATTTCCCAGTGGTGAAGAAAATCATTCAACATCAAAATACGCATCTTTAAATCAAATGTTAAGCAGGTAATCCATCAGAGACATGGAGAACAACAAAACACACACCAAACAGGCTGCAAACATTCATTAACACCTGCCTCAGGAGAATATTAACTTCTGGAGGAGAGTCAAAGTAAGCAATGTGGACCTGTGGAAAAGAACAAGCTAGGATCCCATTGACTTACAAATTCGAAAGAGAAAATGGAGTTGGATTGGACACACCCTCAGAAAACCTGCCACAAACATCACCCGGCAAGCCCTGAAATGGAACCCCCAAGGAAAAAGGAAAAGAGGTCGCCCCAGGAACAGCTGGAGAAGAGGTGTCCAAGCAGAAATGCCTGGGAGTGGGCTCAACTGGGGAGATCATGAAAGAACCGCCAACAACCGAGTGAGGTGGAGGACATTTGTCAATGGCCTATGCTCCCTAGAGGAGCCAAGGGCTTAAGAAGAAAAAGAAGAAGTGGTGAATTAGTGTATACGACTGGACGTTACCTTTCATGCCAAGACTTGTATTCTCTATATCTTAGTTTAAACAGAGTGGAGCCAGACCTCTGTATAAACCATTAGCCCTTTTCAACAAAGAAAGGTTGAAATGCAAATGAACTGTGGCCAAATAATCAAATACACTGAGGAAGCACACATCAAATAGGTTCTTCTGAGACAAATGTGTCCAATATATAACATCTGCAAAATAAATTTGATTGAGCAACATTGATAAAGCTATAGGATTTAGAGTGTGCATTTAATGGATTGACTGTTATTCCAGCTGCCAAACTCCCCAGTCACATTCAAACACAGCTATAATTCTTGTTATTTATTTATAACAAGCAAATTGGCTAATATTTAACAACGTATTTACTGCTTGCCTTGATATGAAGAACACATATTTCTTTGATTTCTATTATGTGTAAGCAAGCAGTTAAACATGAAAAGTCACAAAGTGCTGGAGTAACTCAGCAGGTCAGGCAGTATCGCTGGAGAACATGAATGGGTAACGTTTTGAGCTGGGACCCATCTTTGGACCCTTCTTAGTCTGAAGAAGGGTCTCGACCCAAAGCATCACCTATCCATGTTCTCCAGAGATACTGCCTGACCCGCTGAGTTACTCCAGCACTTTGTGTCTATCTTTGTAAGAACACATTAATGGAGATTCACCAGTATGTTGTCTGGATTGGAGGACTTTAGATGATGACGTTTGTTTTTCCAAAAGTGAGGAGACTAAATAGTGATAGAGGTATGTAAAATTATAATTAGAGTGAATAGTCAGAATGTTTTTTTCCATAGCAGGGGTATCAAAAACAAGGAGGGCATGTGTGTAGGAAGAGAGGAAGGAGTTTTAATGGGGGTTTGAGGAGAAAGATTTTTACATAGAGAGTCATTGACTGGGCTGACAAAAGAAATGATGGAGTCATAAACAATCATGGAGATACAAGGAACTGCAGATGCTGGAATCTTGTACAAAACACAGAGTGCTGGAGGAACTTCAGGGTGAAGGTCCCAACCCAAAAGGTTGCCTACCCATACCCTCATTATATGCTGCCTGACCCACTGAGTTTCTCCGACATTTTATGTTCTGCACAGGCACGATCACTATGTTTAAGAGACACAAAGGCACCTAAAGAGACACAGGCAGCACAGTGGTGCAGCGGTAGAGTTGCTGCCTTACAGCGAATCCAGCGCCAGGGACTCGGGTTCGATCCTGACTACGGGTGCTGTACTATATGGAGTTTGTACGTTCTCCCCGTGACCTGCATGGGTTTTCTCCAAGATCTTCGGTTTCCTCCCACACTCCAAAGACGTACAGGTTTGTAGGTTAATTGGCTGGGCAAATGTAAAGATTGTCCCTAGTGGGTGTAGGATAGTGTTAATGTGCGGGGATCGCTGGGCGGCGTGGACCCGGTGGGCCGAAGGGCCTGTTTCTGCACTGTATCTCTAAATCTAAAAAAAAATCTAAAATCTAAATTAGCAAGGCATAGAAGGATATGGACCAAATGAAGGCAAATGAAATGGGGAAAAAGGGCCAGCATGGATATGACGGGTTGAAGAGGCTATTTCTCTGCCATGCATATGATGGGCTATTTCTCTGCCATGCATATCTTTGATTCTCATGCTTTGAAGTGAATGCGAATGGAATAAAGCCAGTCATTCCGTTTACTGCCGATTGCCAATTTTTGTCAGGAAGGAACTGCAGATGCTGCTTTAAACCGAAGATAGACACAAAATGTTGGAGGAACTCAGCAGGACAGGCAGCATCTCTGGTGAGAAGGAATGGGTGACATTTCAGGTCGAGACCCTTCTTCAGACACAGACTGGATACTGTAGAAGTATGTAAAGTTATGAAGGGCATAGAAAGAATAGACAATCAGAACATTTTGCTCAGGGTGGAAATGTCATAGACTCGAGGGCATAGCTTTAAAGTGAGAGGGGCAATGTTTAAAGGAGTTGTGTGGGCATTTTTACACAGAGGGTGGTGGGTGCATGCTAGTCACTGCAATGGGTGGTGGTGGAGACATATATGGCAGTGGCTTTTAAGAGGCTTTTGGACAGTCAAATCGACATGTAAGGAATGGAGAGAGATATGGATCACATACGAGCAGAGAAGTTTAGCTTAAATTGGCATTATGTTTGGTATGGACATTGTGGACCGAAGAGCCTATTCTGGTGCTATTCTACGTTATATCAAAATACAATGATTTAATATGTCTTGATATTGTTTACTCAACTGGATACCAGACCGTTTAGACCTGTCTGGTAGGTTTACACCTACTTTAATTTACACCTTAGACACAATTTTTTCTGCTTTTGTTTTTCCAGTCAAACAGACCCTTGTGTAGTCTCCATGAACATCCTTCACTTTGTCTGTCTGCAGAGGTTTCTGTGGGTGGTCTAACATCATGATTGCTACTTTCATAAACAGACTTTCTACATATAATTACCACTGCATTAAAGTCATTGGAAAACATGAATGTTTAACCTGTAAATTTGTTGTGTTTTTTTTTTTGCACGTCAATTTATCTTCAATCCAGCCATCAATTGCAATTCACCATCAGATACAAAGTGGGGGCAGATTTGGCGTTCCTGCTGTTTAAAGTGGGAGCGGCGCTAATATCAGAAGCCGAGAGGTGACCCTTTCTTTGCACTCCTGCAAACCTTCTCTTTCTGTAAACCTAGGATCATTTTTCACGCACTGCGGGCAAGTGGGATTGATATGTATGGGGAGAAAGATCAGTGTGGACATGATGGGCCGAGCGGCCTGTTTCAATAGACAATAGACAATAGACAATAGGTGCAGGAGGAGGCCATTCGGCCCTTTGAGCCAGCACCGCCATTCAATGTGATCATGGCTGATCATTCTCAATCAGTACTCCGTTCCTGCCTTCTCCCCATACCCCCTGACTCCGCTATCCTTAAGAGCTCTATCTAGCTCTCTCTTGAATGCATTCAGAGAATTGGCCTCCACTGCCTTCTGAGGCAGAGAATTCCACAGATTCACAACTCTCTGACTGAAAAAGTTTTTCCTCATCTCAGTTCTAAATGGCCTACCCCTTATTCTTAAACTGTGGCCCCTTGTTCTGGACTCCCCCAACACTGGGAACATGTTTCCTGCCTCTAACGTGTCCAACCCCTTAATAATGTTATACGTTTCGATAAGATCCCCTCTCATCCTTCTAAATTCCAGTGTATACAAGCCTAGTCGCTCCAGTCTTTCAACATACGACAGTCCCGCCATTCCGGGAATTAACCTAGTAAACCTACGCTGCACTCCCTCAATAGCAAGAATATCCTTCCTCAAATTTGGAGACCAAAACTGCACACAGTACTCCAGGTGCGGTCTCACTAGGGCCCTGTACAACTGCAGAAGGACCTCTTTGCTCCATGCTCCACGTTTCCATGCTCTACGACTCTACGACTCTATGTCACTATGATTTTGGGTGTCGATGGCTCTGGCAAGAAGAAAGTATTTTATTGTCTGTAATGTTTGTGCAGTTTAGAAGGGTGGATTAACAACTCAACCCAATTTGATTTACAGCCAAATGTGCTTTGATGAAACAAATTATATCAACAAAGCTTTTCCTCAAATTTCACAGTTGAAATGAACAAAAATTAATTTCAAGCCCTATTTCTTTATTCCTGTCCCCCTATTACCTTTGAACTTTATCTTTGGTTATTGAGGCAGGTACTATTGCAATGTTTAAAAAGCTTATAGACAGGCACATGGATAGGATAGGCTTAGAGGATTAATGGTTCAATGGTCCTTTATTGTCACGTGTACCGAGGTACAGTGAAATTTGATTTACCATACATTCATACCAAAAAAGCACCAAGATTCATAACTACATAAAGATCAAACATAAACAGCCACCGCAGCAGCGTGTGAGAATCCCCAGGGCACACAGCATAAGCAGAGATCCACAGCCATCCGTTCAATGTCCGGGCCACACACACACACGCTCCTTCACCGTGATGTGACCAGAGTTGTACCGATCGCTGTCACTCTCTCTGCATTCCCTGTCCGCCCGAACAGTCAGAAAGCCGTCCACACTCGCACCCGACTCCGGGATGTCCTCATGGTGCCTTGTCCCCGCAAACACTCACGGCAATCCCTCCTGAGCCCACGCCAGTGCAGGCAGCACGTCCATCTTGTTTTTCGGTGACCTCACATTCCCCAGTGTGATGGAAGGCCGATAACTTTGACCTTCTTCCTCCTTTATGGGCCAAATGCAGGCAAGTGGGACTAGTTGGAGCAAGTGGGGCATGTTGGTCGGCATGGGAAAGGTGAGTCGAAGGACCCTGTTTCAACGCTGTAAGACAGGGTCCACAAATTAGTTAGAAGGTGATAAGAGATTAAGAGAAGGTGAAACTAACAGGAAAAATACTCAATGATCTTGAGTGATTCACTTTGTCAGGGTGTTTAACCCCTCCCTGTGATTCAAACACACTCCCCTTTCTCTTGACTGTTGGGCTCACAGACATCAAAGGCAATGGGAAAGGGGAGGAGAACAGATTTTTGTGTCGTGTAAATCTAAATCCTGGTACTTGAATTGATTGAAAGATACAGCGTGGAAACCCTTTGGCCCACCGAGTCCACGCGAACCAATAATCATCCGTTCACACCAGTTCTACATTCGCATCCACTCCTCACACATTGGAAGAAGGGTCTCGACCCGAAACGTCACCCATTCCTTCTCTCCTGAGATGCTGCCTGACCTGCTGAGTTACTCCAGCATTTTGTGAATAAATACCTTCGATTTGTACCAGCATCTGCAGGTATTTTCTTACACCTCACACATTGGGAGTGATTTACAAAGCCCAATTAACCTACAAACCTGCATGAGGCTGTGGGAGGAAACTGGAGAACCTGGAGGAAACCCTGTGCAGTCATAGGGAGAAGATGCCAACTCCACTGAGACAGCACCCGAGGTTCGTATAGAACCCTGGTTTCTGGTGCCCTGAGGCAGCAGCACTACTAGCTGCACCACTGCACTGAGTTTGGGAATTAATTAAATGAAATAGACATATTAATTTTTTTAAATTTGATTTCCTTTATACTATTCGGCCAGGTTAATTGTCTGTCTGGCTGATGGCAGGACCCCCTGTAAAGTAGGTCATCAATGGAAAAACAGATGATCGTTAAAATCATGATTGCACAACCTGAAAGAATATACAGTACAATTCCACAAATTTGCAGCGTAGGTTCACGAGAGAGAGTTGTGAATCTGTGGGATTCTCTGCCTCAGAAAGCAATGGGGGCTGATTCTCTGGATGCTTTCAAGAGAGAGTTAGATAGGGCTCTTAGTGTCGTAGAGTCATAGATTGATACAGTGTAGAAACAGGCCCTTCTGCTCAACGCCCACTCCGGCCAACAATGTCCCAGCTACCCTAGTCCCACTTGCCTGCGCTTGGTCCATAACCCTCCAAACCTGTCCTATCCATGTGGAGTCAAGGGATATGGGGAGAAGGCAGGAACGGGGTACTGATTGTCGATGATCAGCCATGTTCACATTGAATGGCGGTGCTGGCTCGAAGGGCCGAATGGCCTACTCCTGCACCTATTGTCTATTGGTCAGGTAATGCACGTTGGTCAGGGCTACAAACACAGCTGTGTCAATGACATTTTTCAACCAAGCTGCTAGTGGGTGGTCTCTGCTCTGCTGGGGGGCTGTGGACTGATTTCTTTGTGCGATCCACAGATTCAATTTGTTGATCGACACAAATTTGGACTTCTCCCAGAACTGACGGCAAGATCAAAGTGTTTTTGTTATTCGCAACAGAACACCGGGAAAGAGGGAAGCAGAGACCGACCATCACTGAACATCAGTATCTTTTCCTTGTCAGATAAAAGAGACTGTCAGAGAACCTTTTAAAATGACTTCTGAAGCCCAGGAAAAATGTATCTCAGAGATTGTCTTTAGATCCAAAGTGCTGGGGCAACTCAACGGGTCAGGCAGTGTCTCTGGAGAAGAGGACCAGGTGATGTTTCAGGTCTGACCGGGTCTAAAGAAGGGTTCCGACACGAAACGTCACCTGGTGCTTTTCTCCAGTGATACTGCCTGACCCGCTGAGTTGCTTCAGCACTTTGGGTCTATCTTCAGTATAAACCCGCATCTGCGGATCCTTTCTACACAGAAGATGGACAAGATAAGCTGGAGTAACTCAGCGGAAACAGGCAGCATCTCTGGAGAGAAGGAATGGCTGACGTTTCATGTCAAGACCCTTCTTCAGACGTCTTACACAGAAACTGTTTTCACCGATTTTTGAATTGTCACATACACTTTAGACTTTACTTTAAACTTTAGAGATAGAGCATGGAAAGAGGCCCTTCGGAGCAGCGAGTCCATGCCAACCAGTGATCCCCGTGCACTAGTTCTATTTTAGATTTAGATTTTTTTAGATTTAGAGATACAGCGCGGAAACAGGCCCTTCGGCCCACTGAGTCCGCGCCGCCCAGCGATCCCCGCACATTAACACTATCCTATACACATTAGGGACAATTTTTACATTTACCCAGTCAATTAACCTACATACCTGGACGTCTTTGGAGTGTGGGAGGAAACCGAAGATCTCGGAGAAAACCCACGCAGGTCACGGGGAGAACGTACAAACTCCATACAGACAGCACCCGTAGTCAGGATCAAACCTGAGTCTCCGGCGCTGCATTCGCTGTAAGGCAGCAACTCTACCACTGCGCCACCGTGCCACCTCTGCACACTAGGGACAGTTTTATAGAAACCAATTAGCCTACAAACCTGTATGTCTTTGGGAAGTGGGAGGAAACCAGAACACCCGGAGAAAACCCAGGCAGTCACAAGGAGAACGTACAAACTCCGTACAGGTAGCACCCGTAGACAAGACCAAACTCAGGTCTCTGGCCCTGCAAGGTAACGTTTCAACTGCTGCGCCACTGTGCCACCCTGAACACGTGCTGCCTGAAACATTTTGTTCCCACCACGGTCTAAGTTAAATGCCCTTAGATTCCATGTACATTTTAAAGGTGACATATCTGTCTCGGGTCCTCAGTTCGTTTATAGTTAATTGCAAGATCGGATAATTAGGAGAAGAGGAGCATGCTGGAGATTAGTGACTCGTTTCAAAACTTAAAATGGAAAACTGTGCATTAGTAATTAACTTTGTCAAACTGTCAGGAATCAAACTTTGCTTCTGGTTGAATGATTATTTTTGTTTCCAAAAGTCAGAAACACAGAAAACAAAGATCAGACTGTCAGCAGCTATGAAACCGCCCACAAAATCTAGATTCCAACCCACTGCTGGGAGATTAACTGCCACCAACACCCAGCACTCATTTCAATGAATATCTTATTTTACTGAAACCAACCACAGAAAGTGAGATGAGGGAGCATTGCATTACATTGCAAGATTTAAACTTTTGGAAAGAACTGTTTCTATGACTCAGACATCAGGAAAGATCATTAAAAAAAGTTAGTTTTAAAATTAATTCAAAACAAATCCCAATTTTGATCAGAATAAATGAGATCTGTCGCGATAGATTATTGAATACAGTTTGATTAAAAGATGGAACATAGAAACAGGCCTTTCGGCCCACCAAGTCCACACCGACCATCAACAACATGTTCCCGCTAGCTTTATGATTGTCTGCATGGGGAGCAATTTACCGAGGCTAATTAACCTATCAACCCACACATCTTTGGTTTGTGGGAAGAAACCCATTTGGTCACAGGGAAAACGTACGGACTCCACAAAGACAGCACCTGAGGCAATATTGTGTCGGACGCTGTGAGGCGGCAGCTCGACCACAGTGCCACTTTATAGTCTAGATAATGTTTATTGAATAAAGTTTGCCATTACAATTGCTTTTGTAAAATTAAGTAAGCATAGGGCAGGTAAGGTAGAATACAAAGGTTCAATAAATATAAAAGCCTGATCAGAAGTAAATTTTCTTTTTCAATGTCACCATGCAAAATCTTGGCAAAAGAAAAATCCTTATTACAAAATGCAGCGTATGCTGGTCACAATTTCATGTCAACTAATTTTAGTTTGAAAGACACTAATGGAATCCAATGTTGAATTCTGCACCCAGAGTTTCCACCTAAGTGAACAGTGATGGTTCCACATTGAAGCCGAAACTCCAACTGGATGTGAACTGTGTAAAATTTCCATTGATAACCATTCATATAATGAATCTTTAATCATGAAAGGTACCTGATTCTAAAACAAATTCCAAGCTCTCTAGGGGCGGAACAGTGGCACAGCGGTAGAATTGCTGCCTTACAACGCCAGAGACACGGGTTTGATCCTGACAACGGCTGCTGTCTGTATGGAGTTTGTACGTTCTCCCAGTGACCATGTGGGTTTTCCTCTGGTGCTCCTGTTTCCTCCCACACTCCAATGATGTACAGATTTGTAGATTAATTGGATTCTGCAAATTGTCCCTAGTGTGTCGGATAGAACTGATGATCGCTGGTCGACACGGACTCGGTGGGTCATAGGACCTGTTTCCACACTATATCTCCAAACAAAACTAAACCCTGAGTTGGGCTTTAAATAGTTTGCTGAAGTTTTAACCAGGTACATTTAGAAAAAATACTGATCTAATGAGATGTATCACGACGTATTCCTCTGATCGTGGTAATGGATTTTCCAGTCATTTGGGGTGGAGTTAAATTTCTTCTAAAGTGAATTAAAAAGGAAAAGCAAAGGTCGCACAAATATTGTAACAAAGGCAAACAGGGTACCAAGGTTTGTGGATGCAAGTATTTGCAAAGAAAATTGCAGGTCTTCAAGGAAACAAAATTTGACACAGAGATACAGAGAGGAAGATTTATCGTTGAGAGGACAAAGTAGGGAAGATTAGGGATGTGATGTCATGGCTTAGATCCAAGGCAGATAAAGGCATTGCTGCCAATAAAAAACTGATCGAGCCTCTATCAGTCGCATTCGCTCCAAAGTCACAGAAGGTTCCTCTAGCCCCGACCCGGGTTCCGATCGCCCTGCGCGGGGGAGCTGAGATCCCCCCGTTGCGGGAGCTTGATCACCCCGATGCGGAGGGCACGACCACCGGCTAAGGGGGCCAAGATCGCCCCGACAATGGAAGGCTCGAGGCCCCCGACCGTGGGAGAACAAAGAGGGGAAGAGATTGAACTTTTTTTTCGCCTTCCATCACAGTGAGGAATGTGGAGGAGTCACTGTGGTGAATGTTTATGTTAAAATGTATTTTGTGTGTTTTGTTGCATTTTATTGTTGTGACTGTACGGCAAATCAAATTCCTCGTATGTTGCAAAACATACTTGGATAATAAAGTATGATTATGATTACGATTATGATTAAAATGGAGTGAATAAATTAAGTGATGTTCATGTTCAGAACTGGGGAAGAGTTCTCAGAAAGCTGGAGGCTAAAAGAGGTTTTGGAGATGCAGAAAACTAAAGAATGTGCTCCGTGAACCAAATTTGATTGGAACATCTCCAATATGTTCCCAATCCACTTTCCATTAAAATGTTTCCAGTTGTGTATCTTATGAGAGAGTGCAGAGAACAGAATGGCTGAAATGCCTCCTGAACACGCAGGAATAGTCAACTTAAAAGCTTCAGTGAGAATGTGTAGAAAGGAACTGCAGATGCTGGTTTATACAAAAGATAGACAAAGTGCTGGAGTAACTCAGTGGGTCAGGCAGCATCTCTGGAGAAAAAAGGATGGGTGACGTTTCGGGTCGGGACCCTTCTTTATGACTGAAAGTAGATGTGAGGGAACTGGGGGTAAGAAAAGGCCAGGTCAGTGAGAGAGGGTCTCACACAATGCCTGTTGTAGAGAGGTGAATGTCGTAGGAAACTTAGCTCAGTGGCCTCCGTTAGACAGAGACATCAAATCTTTGGTATCAAGTGCAGTTCTGTACTTCAATAAAACAAATCACGTGTGCTGGGTTTTTGCGACTTTTGCTTCTTAACAGCTTTTGTACTTTGAGTGACTCTCAGTCGATGCATGAAACCTGATTATTCAAGTAACAAGAGTATGTTTGATTTGTCTCCATGCTTCGGAAGAGGGGGACAAAACTGTGGGTCATGGTCAGAAACAAGCTCTTCAAGTAAACCATAGCATGAACCATTTACAACTCATTCATGGCACATTCATTCAACTCAACTTGTTTCACTTAAGAGTGACACTATCCTGCAACGTTTAAGAAACGTTTCGACAGGTACATGGACAGGATAGGTATAGAGGGGTATGGGCCAAATGCAGGCAGGTGGGCGGCCTCCAGGTCTCTGGTTCGCAGAGCCCGCGGACCGGACTCACCATCAGCGGAGCCGGCCGTCCTCGGAGGCTGCAGGAGCGGCTGCGACTCGCCTTAGGCTCGGGCCACGTGGATGCCGACATCGGGAGCTCCGGCAGTGGCAGCGTGTTCGCCTGCCCCGGATCGCGGGGCTTTGGTCGGCCCGCTGCGGACCTTTCACCATCCGGCGCGGCCTGGAATGTGGCAACGACACCAGCCTGACCGCGGGAGAAGACGGCAGGGGAAGAGAAAAGACATTCTGGCCTTCCATCACAGTGAGGAGGGGACTGGAGGAGACTCACTGTGATGGATGTTTCTTTTTTTTGTGTTGGTTGGGGTTGTGTAATTTGCTTATTTTACTGCTTTTATTGTTGGACTGTGGGTGACTGTAGGTGACTTTTATTGTTGGACTGTGGGTGACTGTGGGTGACTTTTATTGTTGGACTGTGGGTGACTGTGGGTGACTGTGGGTGACTTTTATTGTTGGACTGTGGGTGACTAAATTTCGTCCAACAAAACTTGTTTTTTGGATGACAAATAAAGATATCCTGAATCCTGAATCCTAATGTAGATGGGATGTTGGTCGGTGTGGGCAAGTTGGGCCAAGGGGCCTGTTTCCACACTATAACTATAATTCAGATTCATTAAATTATCATTTCTTTGTTCAGAAAAGACTACCTGTACTCAGAAGATTGGCATCCCTGCAAATAGGTTTTGGTTGGCATGTTCCCACCATTTTAGTGACTAAGAGGCACCAAGTGTGTATAATTGTCATGTACACAGAAACAGAACAATGAAATTGTACAGAAGAAAGTCTGAAGAAGGGTCCCAACCCAAAACGTCACCCATCCTTTTTCTCCAGAGATGCTGCCTGACCTGTTGAGTTACTCCAGCACTTTGTGTGTATCTATGGTATAAACCGCCATCTGAGGTTCTTTGTTTCTACACAATAAAGTTCTTGCTTGCTGCAGCTTTTATAGGCACATTAACCCAACAAGTGAATTTACAATAAACAGTAATAAAATAAATTGTCATTTATACTAGGTAATCAGACCATACTAATGCATGTTGAAGTATGCAGTGCAATCTATGCAAAGCAGATAGAAGTTTGTTGCAGATGTGGTTAGGGTCTTGCACTGTGGTTCAAGATGGCCGATGGGAAGAAGCTGTTCTTGATCTTGGAGATAATGGTCTCAAGCTCCTTTAACTCCATCCCAATGGTAGCAGCGTGGTGAGAGTGTGGCCAGAGAGATGTTGGTCTTTGATGACATTAACTGCTTTCTTGAGTCAGCGCTTCCTGTAGATCCCTTTGATGGTGAGGATGTCAATGGCCGTGATGAACTGGCCAATGTCCACCATTTTCTGCAGCCTCCTTTATTCTTGTGCTAAATATTGTTTTGCCTTACCGATGATTAAGGTCTGGACAAGCCCAGCGAACAAAGCTGCCTGCTATAGCTTTTTATGTTGACCACTGCAAGATTCCAGCATCTGCTTGTGTCTACACCTGTCTATGTGTTGCTGTTAATCCACTGCCATCTCAAGTTAATACAGAATAAGAGTTAATTTATTGAATCTACAAGTGACTTGAGGACACGCAAGAAATGAGACAGAATCAATCTGTAAAACTACATGTAAAAGATAGAGGTCAGTCCCATTTGTTATTCATAGGTTTGTTACTAAGTAATTACAAAACCATTGCTTCTGAGTGAGACAGTTTTGAGATCTTATTTTAGATTTCTTTGTCTTGCCTCACAAATCCTGCAATGATTGCATAAATAATTTTATCGGGATGCATCACAGCATGGTTTGGGAACAGCTCCATCCAAGACCACGAGAAATTGAAGAGATTTGTGGACGTTGCCCACACCGACACTCAACCCTACCTCCATTCCATTGACTCCATCTAGGCTTCAAGCTGCCTCGGCAAGGCCAGCAGCATAATCAAGGACGAGTCACTCCCTCTTCTCCCCTCTCCCATCAGGCAAGAGGAACAGAAGTGTGAAAACACACAACTCCAGATTCAGGGGCAGTTTGTTCCCAGCTGTTATCAGGCAACTGAACCATCCTAACAACAACTAGAGAGCAGTCCTGAGCTAACAGCTCCCTCATTGAGGACCCTTGGTTGATCTTTAATTAGACTTTACTGGGCTTTATCTTGCACTAAACGCTATTTCCTTTATCATGTATCTGTACACTGTGAACGGCTCGATTGTAAACTGATTAAAGCAGTCTTAAGAAGGGTCTCGACCCGAAACGTCGCCCATTCCTTCTCTCCCGAGATGCTGCCTGACCTGCTGAGATACTCCAGCATTTTGTGAATAAACGAAGACTGGTTGGCACACAATAAAAAATGTTCACTGTACCTCAGTACATGTGACAATAACTTAAACGAAACTAAAGTAAAAGCCAAAACTCAAGACAAGTTTCAGGTTTAAGTAAAATGTTATGTCATATATCATTTAATCAATTAACATGCTTATTTTTCAAGTTAACTGTATCTTCCTGTTTTTTTTTAATTTTTGATAAGTTCGTAAGTCATAGGAGCAGAATTAGGCTATTCGGCATTATCAAGTCTACTCCACCATTCAATCATGGCTAATCTATCTTGCCCTCTCAACCCCATTCTCCTGCCTTCTCCCCGTAACCTCTGTCGCCTGTATTAATCATTTTGGTAAAATAATTTTGGGACTGACCTGACTGAATGAATGAGCAAATAAACAAAGTATTGGTGGAAGATAGACACAAAAAGCTGGAGTAACGCAGAAGGACGGGCAGCATCTCTGGAGAGAAGGAATGACGTTTCAGGTCGAGACCCTTCTTCAGACTGGAAGTAGAAGTGTGGTCGAGGGAGAGGGGGGTTGGGGGGAACTCTGCGGGTCAGGCAGCGTCTATGGAGGGAAATGGCCGAGCGATGTTTCATGTTGGGACCCTTCTTCAGACTGACTGAATGGATGTCAGTTTTAAGTGTTTGAATGCCTGCAGCACAATGCTTGTTTCATCTCTGAGATCTCGGCCACAGCGTCAGGGATCTGTGCATTCTACGTGTAGGTGGCAGTACATAGCCCTGCCAATGGCCTGTCACGTGGGTGACATCACGGGTCCAGACAGTCAGATCTTTGTCTTCTGTATTCCAAGATTTAAAATTGTCTCTTGGGACAAACAATAATCAACAACTGTGGGAAAATCCATCTAAGATTTGCAACTAGACTCCACAGAGTTGTTGCTCACTTCTGCACGACTCTGTGCTTTTTTTTGTGATGCACCTCTAAAAAGTTAAATGTCATTATTTTGTTTTCTGGCAACGTAACATGATGTTTATTAATCATGATAGACACAAATGGCACGGTGGCGCAGCAGTAGATTTGCTGCCTTACAGCGAATGCAGCGCCGGAGACCCGGGTTCAATCCTGACTACGTGTGCTGACTGTACGGAGTTTGTACGTTCCCCCCGTGACCTGCGTGGGTTTTCTCCGAGATCTTCGGTTTCCTCCCACACTCCAAAGACGTACAGGTATGTAGGTTAATTGGCTGGGCAAATGTAAAAAAAATTGTCCCTAGTGGGTGTAGGATAGTGTTAATGTGTGGGGATCGCTGGGCGGCGCGGACCCAGTGGGCCGAAGGGCCTGTTTCTGCGTTGTATCTCTAAATCTAAAAAATCTAAAAACAAAATGCTGGAGTAATGCAGCGGGACAGGAAACATCTCCGGAGGAAAAGAATAGGGGACGTTTCGGGTCAGAACCTTTCTTCAGACTGAAAGTAGACGAGGCGGGGAGGGAGGGTGGGAATTAAAATGGAGGCGAGAAAACTAGGGCAGCACGGTGGCGCAGTGGTAGAGTTGCTACCTTACAGCACCAGAGACCCTGTTTCGATTCTGACTACGGATGCCGTCTGTACGGCGTTTGTACGTTCTCCCTGTGACCTGCCTGGGTTTTCTCTGGGTGTTCCCCCATTTTCTCCCACACTCCAGAGACATGCAGGTTTGTAGGCGAATTGTCTTTGGTAAAATTGTAATTTGCCCTTAGCGAAGGATAGTGTTAGTGTTGCAGAATTGCTGGTCAGCACGGGCTCAGTGGGCCGAAGGGGCTGTATCTCTAAACTAAACTAAACTAAACTAAACTAAAAAAGGCCAGAACAAATCAGGGCCGGCAAAAGATGACCTCAGGAAGAGTGGGTGGAGTAATCATGCATACCAGCATCTTGTTCTCTACAGTAAAAACTATTGGTCAGATACAAATGCATTTTATCTGATTTTCTTAGATTTCCACTCGAAGTTATTATAAGAACATAATAGGAGTAGGCTATACAGCTGCTCTGCCTTGCAATAAAATCATGCCTAATCTGATAATGATCTCAGCTCTATTTTTCTGATGTTCCTCATGACCTTTGACAGCATTTTGATCTATATCAGTCTTGAATAAATTCAATGACTCAGCCTCCACAGTACTCTGGGTTGGAGAATTCTAAAGATAAATGACCCTCTGAGAGAAGAAATTCTTTCCCACCTCTGTCTTTAACTCTTTATTTACTCTCCCAATATCCTGCCCTTCTTGCCCCCAATTCCTCGCCTGTCCCCTTCTGCTAATACCCCTCCCACTGGCTTTACATTTCACACTTCTCCTCCCTTTATTTGATAATCTTTTTTCTCTTTTTCATCTTAGTTCAGTTTAGTTCTGGCTTGGAGATACAGCGCGGAAAATGGCCCTTCGGCCACTGAGTCTGCGCCGACCAGCGATCCCTGGTACACTAACACTATCCTACACAAACGAGGGACAATTTTACTAAACCAATTAACCTACAAAACGACAAAATCCCGGAGAAAACGCGCGCAGGTCACAGTGCGAATGTCCAAACTCCGTACAGACAACACCCGTAGTCGGGATTGAACCGGGGTCTCTGGCGCTGTAAGGCAGCAACTCTACCGCTGCACCACCGCACTGCCCCTTTATCTCTAACCCTTGTTGACCCATCTCCCAATCATACCTCCCTCACCAGTATCCACCTATAACTTAGAAACAAGGAACTGCAGATGCTGGTTTACAAAAGAAGACACAAAGTGCTGGAGTAACTCAGCAGTCAGGCAGCATCTCTAGAGACATGGATAGGTAAAGATAGGTAGACAGGAAGATAGGTAGGAAAGATAGGTGTCTGAAGAAGAGTCCTGATCCAAAATGTCACCTAACAATGTTCCTATGTCACCAAAATGTCACCTATCCATGACAATAGGTGCAGGAGTAGGCCATTCGGCCCTTCGAGCCAGCACCACCATTCAATGTGATCATGGCTGATCATTCTCAATCAGTACCCTGCCTTCTCCCCATACCCCCTGACTCCGTTATCCTTAAGAGCTCTATCCAGCTCTCTCTTGAATGCATTCAGAGAATTGGCCTCAACTGCCTTCTGAGGCAGTGAATTCCACAGATTTACAACTCTATGACTATTGATTTATTAGTTATTAATATACAGTAAATTAAAATATAAACCGTGGGATAGAGTACTCCACTAAGTGAATGGCTTGATTGTTATGATGTATTGTCTTTCTACTATAATAATAATAATAATAATAATAAACATTTATTTTTTATAGCGCTTTTCCAAATGCTCAAAGACGCTTTACAAAAACAGTCATGACATAAAAACAAACAGACAAACTATCCTGACGGAGAAGCGGCGAACAAATAGCGCCAGCGTCCTCTCACGTCAGGGTCCGGCAGTAGACAATAAAGAACACAAGACACACAATTACAATTTTTAACACAAACAGCCATCACAGTGATTGCTCCAGGCACACCCTCACTGTGATGGAAGGTAAAGAAAAGTCTTATCTCCTCCTCATTCTTCTCCCGTGGTGCCACGAGGTGATCGAGGCTCCCGACTTTTGAAGCCCCCACCGGGCGATGGAAAGTCCCAGGGCCGAGCCGAGCAGGCCGATGAAGGTCCTGAGCCCCCATCGGGCGATGGAAAGTGCCGCGGCCAGGCCACGCAGGGCGATGAAGGGCCTGCGAGCGGGTCAATCAAACCTTGCGCTTCGGGGTGGTCGAAGCTGCTACGGCTGGAGCTCCCGAAAGCCGGTCGCCAGCCAGGGACCTGCGAGCTCCCGATGTTGCGGTCTGCAGGGCCCACGGCCGAAGCCTCCGAGATGGTAATTCCAGGCCCTGCGACCGGAGTCTTCAAGGTTGATCCCAGCTGGAGGCCGCCGACTCCACGGTGTTAGGCCGTAGCACGAACGGAGATACGACACGATAAAGGTCGCATCTCCGTTGAGGAGGAGATTAGAAAAAAGGTTTCCCCCACCCCCCCCCCCACCCCCCACATATACAGAGTTACTGACTGGTTAGCACAAAACAACAGCTTTTCACTGTACCTCAGTGCACGTGACAATAAACTAAACTCAAACTCACACTCAAGTTCCTCCTTAAAATCAATGGATTTTACAATGTAGCGTCTTATGTAGGAGTTTAGAGATGCAGAGAGTTTGAATGGTTTATTCTATCTTTAGTACATTGTGCCTGAAGTGTCACTCCGTGAATATAAAATAAAAGCTAAATCTCATCAGGGTTTGGAGAATAAGGGCAGGACTCAATTAAGAGTTGTTGAACATTAAGTTAATGAAGATGTCGGAGCGGTTTGTTGGCAATTGCAAAGCCAGCCCATCTCTTACTCAGCCAGAATGGCTGGTTTGAAGCACGAACAATAATATGTCGTTATCAGCTATATCCTCTTGCTGTAACTCTGTCTTTATAGCCTCTAATGTGCCTACCTGTTGCCTTTGCTTTCAATTCAAAAATACTCTACATGGATCGACTGGGCTTATAATGGATCGACAGCTTATACTCACTGGAATTTAGAAGGATGCGAGGGGATCTTATAGAAGCATATAAAATTCTTAAGGGATTGGACAGGCTAGACGCTAGAAAAATGTTCCCGATGTTGGGGGAGTCCAGAACCAGGGGTCACAGTTTAACAATAATGGGTAGGCCATTTAGGACTGAGATGAGGAAAAACTTTTTCACCCAGAGAGTTGTGAGTCTGTGGAATTCTCTGCCACAGAAAGCAGTGGAGGCCAATTCACTGGATGTTTTCAAGATAAAGTTAGATATAGCTCTTAGGGCTAATCAGCCATGATCATATTGAATGGCAGTGCTGGCTCGAAGGGTCAAATGGCCTACTCCTGCACCTATTTTATATGTTTCTATGTTTCTATGTTACAACATTCAAGTGTCTGAAATTATTTAGCCAATGAGCATAGTAATAGACTTATACAGCACGGAAACGGGCCTTTTGATCTACTTAGTGCCTATTAACCAAGTAGGCATTCTGGGCAAGTCCCATGTGCCCACATTTTGTCTTCAGCCTTCTAAACCCTGCTTATCCATATATCTGTCCAGATTTCTTTAATAGGTAATTGTACCAACTGCTATAGCTTCTTCTGACAGCTCATTCCAGATATGGACTACCCTCCAAGGTCGCCCCTGAAGTCCCTCTTAAATCTATCCCATCTCAAATTAAGCATATGTCCTCTATTTTATGAATCCTCTATCCTTGGAAAAAGGCCACAAGTGTATTTTTGTAAAAAATCTCATTTGACATGGTGCTGCCTGCATGAAAAAATAAAATGAATGATTAATAAAAGCAAGCAGCTTCATTAAAGAAAAAGACAAGTTATTTCCTTCCTCGTTAGAAGTTTATATTTCAGGCAGGCACCGAACAACTGCTGCACACGGCAAATGCATTTTCCAGTTGCCAAAGTCAATGGAAATAAGCTTACCTGAAGAAGGGTCTCGACCTGAAACATCACCCATTCCTTTTCTCCCGAGATGCTGCCTGACCTGCTGAGTTACTCCAGCATTTTGTGAATAAATACCTTCGATTTGTTCCAGCATCTGCAGGTATTTTCTTACATTACATGAAAGATTAATTAGTCCTGTAAACTTATAACTTTATTCTTTCACCAAGTCAGTTGCTGGTTTAGAATAAAAGTTACTCCTGCTGCAATAACTCATCAGGTCAGGCAGCAACCCTGGAGAACTTGGATAGGTGACATTTCTGGTCGGTATCCTTCTTCAGACTGATTGTGGGGAGGGAGGAGGGAGGAAAGCTAGAGGAAAGGAGGGGCAAGGTAAAGTATGGCAGTGGCAGATAATACTGTAGGTGAACACAGGTGAGGGGGAGGTCTAGATAGGCAGACGGTTATACAGAGGCCAGAGGTGAAAAGAAAGGTGCGAGACAAAAGGATTGAACATTTATAAATTGTGAAGCTAGAGGAAGGAATATGGACGGGGGGGGGGGAATAGGTGCAAGTCTAGATGGGGCACTGGGGAGGGAGAGGGAGAAAGGGGAGTGTGTGTGGGAGAAAGGGAAGGGGAGAGGAGGGGGGAGAAGAATTGTGAATTGTGAAACCAGAGGTGTGAGACAAAAGGAATACCTAGAAATATATTTGTTCCATTTCTGGAGCATTAATGTATCATTGCAAGGTGCATCCATATAAAGGAAGATCAAGGGCATCCTTAGCTCATGATCCGTGGGACTGTAAGCACGAATTCTTCATCAAAAACATGTCCATCTAAGGGACACCATTGCAACTTGTATTTTAAACAGTGACCAACTTTTCGATCTGCAACAATCATCTCAAGGTTCCAGCCTTTAAGGGAACATTCTACGAGGAAGTCCATCAGTAGGAAGAAGAATGCTTTAAAGATGCAGATTTACAGATGCTGATGGGGGGAAATCCACACACAGAGATGGGGCCAGGAGACTTTCATGCCAAGGGCAATATGGAGGAAAGGCTGGCAGGATGTTTACCTCCAGAAGTAGCAGCATGGTGGCGCAGCAGTAGAGTTGCTGCCTTACAGCGATGAGATCCGGATTCAATCTTGACTACGGGTGCTGTCTGTACCGAGTTTGTACGTTCTCCCTGTGACTGCCTGGGGTTTCTCCGGCTGCTTCCATTACCTCCTGTGATGAAAGGGGGAGATGTGATGTATATGTAATGTAAATGCCAGTGCCCCCTTGAGACCAAGAGCAGAAGCGAGCCAATGGGCTTGTGCCTTGTGACTGAGGTCAGGTGACCTTCCAGAAGTTTCTTGATGAAGGATCAGTAATAAAATCTTCTTACAAAATGTCGGGCGTATATTCATTGTGCTAGCCACAACAGGGTCTTACAGAGGACATTACACCTCCCACACTCCAAAGACGTGCGGGTTTGTAGGTTAATTGGCTTCGGTAAAATTGTAAATTACCCCTAGTGTGTAGGATAGTGCTAGCTAGCGTACAGGGATCGCTGGGCGGTGTGGACTCGGTGGGCCGCAGGGCATGTTTCTGCGCTGTTGTGTTTCTTCGAGGATTGTAGGCCTTTTCCACCTGCAATCCTCCAAGAAGCACGAGCTCCCTCTATGTGATGTAAGTTAACGAGCTCGATCATATCTGCAGTATCTGGCAATTAAAAAGAGATATGAGTTTTAAAGTGTGCAATCTGCCCAATAATTTTTCCAGTTTACCCAAATGCTGCATTCTGAACTCTTGATTTAGCAGTTTAATAAATAGACTGCTTTAATGTTGCCTTCAGTTTATAAATGTAAAACCAGTCAACTGTTGTTAAAGTAGCACTTCATGCCAGATCTTCAAGCTGAGTGAAACAGGAAGTACCATTAACATTAATGAGTCTGGTAAGACACAGAGGATTCCATTCAATTTTATCACCAGATTTTAAAGGCTGTGTTTAAAGGGCATCTCCTCCTGTACATCTAGTAACAGAATAGTATTTGATAAAAGAGAGGCATAAGGCCCATCCTGTCTGTGTCAAAATGTACTTCACCCCAAGGTTTTGCCATTTTCCAAAATCCATGCAACTATTTCTATTTTATGTTTTTATTCCAATCCCTAATGAAGGCTGTTTTGGAACCTCACTCTGAGGATTTACATTTCAATCCTATCAATTTAAAAAAAGACTTTTTCTCACATTAGTTTGGGTTAATTTCGAGATACAGCAGTGAAACAGGCCCTTCGGCCCACCAAGTCCCATGCCTGCCATCGATCACCCGTTCACACTAGTTCTATGTTATCCCACATTCGCATCCCCTCCCACACACGGGGCAATTTACAGAGGCCAGTTAACCTACATGTCCTTGGGATGTGGGAGGAAATCCACAGAGGGAAACCGGAGCACCTGGAAGAAACCTACACATTCACAGGGAGAACGTGCAAACTCCACACAGACAGAAGCCGAGGTCAGGATTGAACCTAGGTCTCTGGAGTGGTGAGGCAGATATCTACCAGCTTCTCTTTTTTTTTGGCAGGTATCTTGAACCGGTATTCTCAGGTTAATACTGAAGCTAGACAGAAGTTGCTGGAGTAACTCAGCGGGTCAGACGGCATCTCTTCTTAGGGTTCCGACCTGAAATGTCACCTATTCCTTTCCTCCAGATGGCATAGGTTTAAGGGGAGAGGGGAAAGATTTAATAGGAACCTGAGAGACAATTTCAGAGGATGGTGGGTATATGAAATGAGCTGATAGAGGCAATACGGATTTAGAATGATATGAGCCAAACATGGGAAATTGGGACTAGCCTAGATGGGGCATTTTGGTCGGCATGCACGTGTTGAGTCTAAGGGTCTGTAACTGTGCTGGATGACACTACAAGATATTTTGATGCTTATGTGGTAATCTTATTGACATGCACAAAATATTTAAAATCTGCCATAATATACAATACAATCCATGAGATTGCAAACATTGAGGAGTGAGGTCTGTCTGAATTGTGGGGAAGTTATAATTAATTTATCTTATTCCATTGAGAAACATTGACTGCAGCAACATCTCCAAGCCCTGGGAGAGGATGTTCTCGGCTGAATGAGCATTTTAGGATTCAGGAATTACGTACAATGTCAAATCTTCAGATTTAAGAAAATGTATTTAGAATGAGAGATGCAAACAATGGGATTTCACATAATAAAATGTAATTTGACCTATTCAGTCATCACAAACAAGTGGTTGCAAAATGGATTTTTTACATCCATACTCCAGTGGCAAGTAAAATGACAAGCCATAGATATTGTAAAAGGGTCCTGACCTGAAACATTGGCCATCCATTCCCTCCACAGACCTGACCCATTGAATTCCTCCAGCACTTTGTCATTTGCTCAAGATTGCTGTCTCTTGTTTCTGCATTGTAATCAACCAAAATTGGTTGCAATGAGCGGCACGGTGGCGCAGAGGTAGAGTTGCTGTCTTACAGCGCCAGAGACCCGGGTACAATCCCGACTATGGGTGCTGTCTGTACGGAGTTATACATTCTCCCCGTGACCCACGTGGGTTTTCTCCGTGATCCTTGGATTCCTCACACATTCCAAAGACGTACAGGTTTGTAGGTTAATTGGCTTGGTATAAATGTAAATTGTCACTGGTGTGTGTGTAGGATGGTGTTAATGTGCGGGGATCGCTGTTCGGCGCGGACTCGGTGGGCCAAAGGGCCTGTTTCCAAACTGTATCTCTAAATTAAACTAAACAATGACTATGTAATCTGGGCTGTGTTCTGATTACATATTATGAACATTATTCATAATCATTCTGTGCAGAACAAGTCCTCACATCTTAGATATTATTTTGGACTAGAGGAATGAACTGAGAATTCGTTGTGCAAAGATTTATTTAATTCACTTTGAATTTCTAAAAATAAGTATAGTAAATATTCCTTGGCTTTCCAGTATTAGAATTTTGTCCTGTTTAGAATAGTGAACATAGAACATAGAACAGTACAGCACAGGAACAGGCCCTTCGGCCCACAATATCTGTGCCGAACATGATGCCAAGACCAACTCTTATCTGCCTGCACATAATCCATACCCCTCCATTCCCTGCATAACCATGTGCCATCCAAAAGTCTTCAAAATTCCACTATTGTATTGATCCCCCCACCACCACCCATGTCAGCATGTTAGGAATAGTGTAGCACTAGATGTAAAAAAAGTTAGGTATGAAAAATGGTAATTGAACCGAAAACTATATCCACTGGCATAGAATTGTAAATGATGGTATCCAAAAAAATGGGTTTCCATTCAGGGTAACATAATGTTACGCAGTAGCGTAGAAATGTTTAAACGATTTGGCAAAATTTGTTACCCACCAGCTTTTTAGCTTGGCCTACTAAAGGGTGTCTGATATTCAGTGCTGCAGATACACAAAAGCATTGTCCAGATTTCATTTGTGATCATTGAACATGCGGACTCCACAGTGTAACTGGTGGAGGAAGGGGATGGTGCATTGGAAGTGGGAGGAGTCAAGAAGCAGATGGCTGGCAGATGCACGGCCGCCATCTTCTAATCCAAAGTGACACCATTGGCCTGCTGGGAGTGTTTCAACGCCACGCTGGATGCTGAAAATTCAACTCAAACCAGAAAGCTATGTCACTCTGAATGGAAACCCATTTTCTTGGATACCATCATTTCCATTCTATTTGAATTTGAAATTTCAATCATGAGATTTTCGTGGGTGTTAAAGGCAGGTCCACATCGACACATTCATACTCGGCTCGCTCAGTCAGTCTGAACTGCAAGTGACTTGCGATGGCTCCATGCAGTGATTTGAAAACCTGTTGTTTACATCGCAGGAAATCTGTATCCACGTCTAACATCAAACACAGCCGTGTGCCAAATTCTCACTTGATACTGTAGGCAGGATTTGGGTTCACATTTTTAAAAACTAGGCATTAGATCCTATCAAACTCAAAATTCCCTAATTCTAAGTCAATTTTTTGGCAGTTTTAATACCAGTTCTTTCAGGTTAACTTATGGTATAAAATAGTGAATTAATATTTTGATGCTCTCTAATATTACTATTTTGATGCGCTCTAATATTAATATTTATTGCATTCGCCTGGAATGGCATCCATATCTGGAAGGAACTGGATTGTGTCAAAAAATAACACTTGAGTATATTAATATTTGGAACTACCATCTGGGAGAATGAGCAGAAGGCATTGATGGAAAAGAAGCTGCCCATCGAGAGAAGATGCAGACGAGTTTATTTTATTTTATTTTATTATTATCAAGTGTACTGGGGTACAGTGAAAAGCTTTTGTTTTGTGTGCTACCAAGTCAAATTAAAAGTATCACAAAATTCTGGAGTAACTCAGTGGGTCAGGCAGCATAATCGAAGGTATCACAAAATGCTGGAGTAACTCAGCGGGTCAGGCAGCATAATCGAAGGTATCACAAAATGCTGGAGTAACTCAGCGGGTCAGGCAGTTGGAGTATAATCGAAGGTATCAAGTTTATACCAGCATCTGCAGTTATTTTTCTACACAAGTCAAATTTTAAAAAAAGATTACAATCAAGCTGTCCATAATGTACATATAAAAGGTAAAGGGTGCAACTTTTAGTGCAAGTTAAAGTTCAATTAAAGATCGTTCAAATATTTCCTGTGGGGTCGATGGGAGGTCAGGACCACCCTCTAGCTGATGAGAGAATCGCTCCGTTGCCTGTTAACAGCTGGGAAGAAACTGCCCCTGAATTTGGAGATATGCATTTTCAAATTTTGCCTGATGGGAAAGGGGAGAAGAGGGAGTGAGACTGGTTCTATCTAGTGCTGGCGGCCTTGCTGAGGAAGGCAGCGTGGAGTGTAGATAGAAGTCAACAGAAGGGAGGAGAAGAGCTCTCAGCAAGAGGCCAAATCCAAGGACTAATCCTACCTCAGCCTCAGTGAGAAACAGCAAGCACCACCTAGGATGTTCTCAGTGAAGTATTGCCACCTGCTAGTGCCACACAATACAATACAATACAATACAATACAATACAATACAATATATCTTTATTGTCATTGTACAGGGGTATAACGAGATTGGGAATGCGCCTCCCATACGATGCAATAATTTAATTAGCTAGTCAGTATTAATTTAAACAACCCAATAAAACAAATTGTAACAGTTTTAAAACAGAATAAAGTGCAAGTAGATCTGTGCCGGTTCACTGTGCGATGTGACAATCCGGCTCAGCAGGACCGGTTCATAGCAGCTATGGCCCTGGGGATGAAGCTGTTCCTGAGTCTGGAGGTACGGGCGTAGAAGGCCTTGTAGCGTCTGCCCGATGGAAGGAGTTCGAACAGACTGTTGCAGGGGTGTGAAGAGTGTTTGTGGATGCTGGTGGCTTTTCTGAGGCATTGTGTGTTGTAGATGCCCTCCAAGGCTGGTAGCTGTGTTCCGATGGTCCTCTGAGCTCTATGGACTACCCGCTGAAGAGCTTTCCTCAAAGCAAAGACAAGATTGCATTGCCTGTCGGAGTCGAGCTGATTCTGACCACAAACCTCCAGGAATTTGGATCTTCCCAAAATATCTTGCGATGGGATTAGAGGGTCTGAGCTGTAAGGAGAGGCTGAATAAACTATGAATGTTTTCTTGCAGCACTGGAGGTTGAGGGGAGGCCTGAAAGAGTATATAAAATGATGGGAGGTATGAATAGAGTAGACATTCAGAGTCTTTATCTCAGGGTGGAAATGTCAAAGGCTAAAGGGCACAGCTTTAAAGTGAAAGGGCGAAAATTTAAAGCAGATGTGCAGGGCATCTTTTGGCACAGAAAGTGGTTGGTGCTGCCAGGGGGGGGGGGGGGGGGGGGTGGTGGAGGCAGATAGGATAGTGATGTTTAAGAGGCTTTTAGAAAGACACATGGATATGTAGGGAATGGATCACATGCAAGCAAATGAAATTAGTTTACATTGGCAGCATGTTTGGCACAGACACTGCAGGTCGAAAGACCCTCTCCTGCACTGTGCCGTTTTCTGTTTTATGTTTTATGTACTAAAATGGGTCCCAGCAGGGTGCAATGCTTTTAAAGCCTGGCTCTTTTGGGAGTATAGATATGCGCATGGATATGCAAGGAACGGAGGGATATGGATCACGTGCAGGCAGTTGAGATTAGTTTAACGTGGCATCATCTTCGGCACAGGTGTTGTGGGTCGAAGGGCCTGTTCCTGTGCTGTCCAGTTCTATGTTCCAGGTAATCTGCCAGTCACGGTTATGTAATACTGACCATGGAGATTCTCCAGTCGAAGAACTCTCTTTCCAGGAAGACACAGCAGAGTATATTGGGAATCGTGGCTTCCTCACTGTGCAGCACACAACCTTACCAGGACTGTGTGTCCACTCTGCATCTATGAGTCCTGTGTTTACACACCTGCCATAAACGCTGACACCCTTCCCTTGGGAAGAAGCTGTTGCTGAGTCTAGAGCTCATGGTTTTCAGACTCCTATCCCTTCCTCTCGATGGCAGGAGTGAAATGAGAGCATGGCCAGGGTGGTGTGGATCCTTGTTGATGCTGGCTGCCTTTGTGAGGCAGTGCCCACCCCCCTCGATCCTTTGTCGATGATGGGGCGGTCAGTAACTGTGAAGTTTAAGAAGTTTAAGATGGGGTTTTTTTCCGGAGAACATACATTTTTGCTTAAAATTTGCAGTTGCAGCTGTGGAGTGGTGTGCCAGTGGTTCCTTGGCACAGATGCACTGATGGAGACAGGCAGAACTGAACAGAGAAGGTGCCAAGACTTCTGCTGGTCTGCTGTGTGCAGCATGATATCACCGTCATGGAGGGATCAGCAAGCAATGGAGGTGCAGGCGCATGGAGGAGGAAAGGGCAAATTGTACAACATTTTACTTCCGCGGCTTCTGTTGAGGTGAGACCCGATAGAAGTATATAAAATGACTCGACGACCGGTGGACCCGTTGGGTTCCGTTGTTACTAAAGGTTCTGTAGTAACTTGCCAGTTTCTTTGTTGAACTAAATTAAGGCGCATGTTGCAATCAAAAGCACTTGAACAATTGGTTGTGCAGAAAGCAACCAAAACGGGACACGATAGCGCAACAATTTGAAAGAAACACGACCCCTGGACCCGTTGGGTTCCAGCGGTTGGTGGAAAAAAAGACACACAATTTTAATATTGTTGAGTGATCAAACTTTAACTTGAAGAAAATTTGAGCATTTACCTCAGGAGTCATCGTTCAACGAAGCACACGTTTCATGACAACATTGAACACGGAAATATTACATCAAAATGGCGATGCTTATTTTATGGGGTATGTGTCCGAAATACAGCCAAAACGGTACACGATGGCTCAACAATTTGAACAAAACTTGATACTGCACACCGCAGGCGAATGGTGAGTAAGGTGCCCCTAAAATTGTTGCGCTATCGTGTATCGTTTTGGCTGTATTTCGGACACATACCCCATAAAATAAGCATCACCATTTTGATGTAATACTTCCGTGTTCAATGTTGTCATTAAACGTGTGCTTCGTTGAACGATGACTCCTGAGGTAAATGCTCAAATTTACAAATATATACAAGATGAGATTTTTAGTAATATACAGATGAGAGGCATAGATAGTGTAGGGAGTCAGAACCTTTTTTCCAGGATGGAAAAATCAAAGACTAGAGGACATAGCGTTAAGGTGAAAGGGGAAAGGCTTATAGGAAGTGCACCGGAAGTGGAAGCGCCTTGCGGCTGCGGCTAAACGGCAGTCTATCTGTCTTTTTTCTGTCTATGTCTATTGTTAGCGTTTAAATGTATGTATTGACCTATTTTTAGCTGTGTATATGTGGGGGGTGGTGGGGGGGTGGAGGAAACCTTTTTTCCAAATCTCCTCCTCAACGGAGATGCGACCTTTTTCCATGTCGTATCTCCGTTCGCGCCACGGCCTAACACCGGGGAGTTGGCGGCCTCCAGCTGGGATTGACCTTGAAGGCTCTGGTCGCAGGGCCTGGACTCACCATCTTACCTGGACTTACCGTGGGCTCTGTGGACCACAACACCGTGAGCTCGCAGGTCCCTGGCTGGCGACCGGCTTTCGGGAGCTCTAGCCGTAGCAGCTTTTACCGCCCCGAATCGTAAGGCTCGATCGACCCGCTCGCAGGACCTTCATCGCATAGTGCATCAGTCCCAGTGCATCAGTCACTGAAAGGAAGCATGCAGGTACAGCAGGCAGTGAAGAAAGCCAATGGAATGTTGGCCTTCATAACAAGAGGAGTTGAGTATAGGAGCAAAGAGGTCCTTCTGCAGTTGTACAGGGCCCTAGTGAGACCGCACCTGGAGTACTGTGTGCAGTTTTGGTCTCCAAATTTGAGGAAGGATATTCTTTCTATTGAGGGCGTGCAGCGTAGGTTTACTAGGTTAATTCCCGGAATGGCGGGACTGTCATATGTTGAAAGACTGGAGCGACTGGACTTGTATACACTGGAATTTAGAAGGATGAGAGGAGATCTTATCGAAACATATAAGATTATTAAGGGGTTGGACACGTTAGAGGCAGGAAACATGTTCCCAATGTTGGGGGAGTCCAGAACAAGGGGCCACAGTTTAAGAATAAGGGGTAGGCCATTTAGAACTGAGATGAGGAAAAACTTTTTCAGTCAGAGAGTTGTGAATCTGTGGAATTCTCTGCCTCAGAAGGCAGTGGAGGCCAATTCTCTGAATGCATTCAAGAGAGAGCTAGATAGAGCTCTTAAGGATAGCGGAGTCAGGGGGTATGGGGAGAAGGCAGGAACGGGGTACTGATTGAGAATGATCAGCCATGATCAAATTGAATGGCGGTGCTGGCTCGAAGGGCCGAATGGCTTTCTCCTGCACCTATTGTCTATTGTCTATTGCCCTGCGTGGCTCGGTCGCGGCACGTTCCATCGCCTGGTGGGGGCTTAGGACCTTCATCGCCCTGCTCAGCTCAGCCCTGGAACCTTCCATCGCCCCGCGGGGGTTTCAAAAGTTGGGAGCCTCAATCGCCTCAAAGCAGCAGTCTGACTGCCTGACCGCAGGAGAAGAACAGAGGAGGAGATAAGACTTTTCTTTGCCTTCCATCACAGTGAGGGTGTGCCTGGAGAAATCACTGTGATGGTTGTCTGTGAGGGAAACCGGAGCACCTGGAGAAAACTCAGGCAGTCACAGGGAGAACGTACAAACTCCATACAGACAACACCCCTACTCAGGATCGAACCCGGGTCTCTGGCACTGCAAGGCAGCAACTCTACCGCTGTGCCACCGTGCCGCCCTATTCATAAGGCAGAGCAGACCCAAAGGGCCGAATGGCCAAATTCTGCTGCTTGGTCATATGGCAAGCTCTGCACGGGTAACGCGAGAAATCCATTGCCCATTATTTATTGCACTTGAATTGAATGTCATTTCAGTGAGCAGTTGAGAAAAAACTCACATTTCTGTTGATCTGGAGTTGCATATGGATCAGAACGTGTAACTGACTTCTTTCAGTCGTAAAGCAGATGGATATCTGATGCCAATCCAGTAGTTTATTGCTCACCGTCACCAAAAACGGGTCAATGCATCCCAGGTTTATTTACTTCATTGAATTTAAGTTCCATGATGGATTTTGTGCTCATATCTCCTCAATCTAGGTTTCTGACTAAAAACTCAGTAACGTAAGTAATATGCTGTCTGTAGCTCACGATGTCTGTGACTATAATAGATAAAGCAAGCAACCACAAAATAAATCTTCTGAATCAAATTTATAAATGAAATCATGCCACACAGCATAGAAAAGACCATCCATCATTGTTGCCCATCACACCGCAGATTGTTTTCAATGTATATTTGGCTTGCTCTAGTGCCATGTGCGGCACGGTGGCGCAGTGGTAGAGTCGCTGCCTCACAGCGCCAGAGACCCTGGTTCGATCCTGACTACGGGTGCTGTCTAGACAGATTTGATATGTCTTCCTGGTGACCATGTGGGTTTTCTCTATGAGATCATCCTTCATCCTCCTGCGCTCCAAGGAATAAAGTCCTAGCCAGCTCAACCTCTCCCTAAAGCTCAGGCCCTCAAGACCTAGCAACACCCTCGTAAATCTTGACAAAATATTTCCTGTAAAATGGTGACCAAAACTGAACACGACACTCTAAATGTCGCCTCGCCATTGTCTTGCACAAATGTATAAATGGGTGGTAGGGGAATCAGGAGGAATTAATAGGGGTGTGAGACAGAATGAGTTGCAGGGAAATAAATGATACATGGATATGCAGGGAATGGAAGGATGTGGACCATGTACTGGCAGACAAGATGAGTTTACCTAAACATCATGTCAGCACCATATCTGTGGGCCGAAAGGCCTGTTCCTGTGCTGTAAAATGGACTAGGATGGATGAGTTTGCTCTGAGAACAGATGTAGACTTGATAGGCCGACGAGCTTGCTTCTACGATGTAAGGAAGTATCAGAAGCATCGTACTGATGTAACAGGAAGCTTATTTCCCCACCCACTTCCTAACATACTGCAATTTATTGATACGCATGGACCGTAACACACTTTGTCCAATTAATCTGCAAGCTTCATGCTCATTTGCGTGGTGTATTCAAGATGTTCAATCATTATTGAATTTCGTTTTTTGGTGAACTTAGCAAATCTGTACAATAATTTTGAAAAAGCAGATACCCTTTTGCATTGAGCATAAGATTATATATAATATACCCAAAGCATTCAAAAGAACAGCATATAAAATCATATATAAGAAAATTTCGGAATTGTAGCAATAATAGCAGCACAGTGGTGCAGCGGTAGAGTGGCTGCCTCACAGCGCCAGAGACCCGGGTTCGATCCTGACTACGGGTGCTGTCTGTATGGAATTTGCATGTTCTCCCTGTGACTGCGTGGGTTTTCTCCGGGTGCCTTGGTTTCCTCCCACACTCCAAAGACAAGGTTAATTGGCTTTGGTAAATTTGTCTTTACTGTAGGATAGTGCTAGTGCACATGGTGATCACTGGTTGGCACAGACTCGGTGGGCAGAAGGGCCTGTTCCACGCTGTATTTCTAAAGTCTAAAGTCTAAACAATCCTCTAACGGTGGAGTGAAAAGCTAAGTATTGACATTGGGATAAACTATGACTTAGAGAGATGTCATTTAAATTGATAGTACAGTATTGTGCATCTCAATCAATACAATTTTCACGATATGAGCCAGGAATGTAATAATATATCCTGTGTTAGCAAAGTCACATTGGAAGCACCAGCACAGACAAAGTCATTTCAGTGTCTCCTAGCAACAAAGAGCTAAATTTACTAATGAATGAATCACTTTAATTTATTGATCAGCAGATCTGCTCCTGGAACTTTATACTGTGTACAGCTCCTGTAGAAAAAGAAATTGTTGGCCTGGAAATTCATTATTGAGTGAGCGCTATGTACCAGGAACAATTGTGGTGGTACTGAGGAGGAGTTCTCAAAGGGGTTTGAGTCTTCTTTCCATTGAAGCAGCATGTTGCAGGAAGTAACCGTTAGTTTACCAGAGATCAATGATCAAAGTACATTGGAGATAGAATATAGAAGGTAGAGCAGTATAGTGCAGGAACAGGCCCTCTGGCTCACAATTTCTGTGCTCAACATGATGCCAAGACAAAATCAACTCAACTGCCTGCACATGATCCATATCCCTCCATTCCCTGCATATCCATGTGCCTTTACAAAATCATCTTAAACACCACTATCATATCTGCCTCCATGGATGGGCAATTAAGGTAGGTTGGCAGGTGGGTCATCCTTGATTATGCACCAGCCCAGTCTCACCCCCGACACTCCCTTTTCTCCCCTCTCCCTGGATACCTCCCATCAGGCAAGAGGTACAGAAGTGTGCAGACACACACCTCCAGATTCAGTGACAGTTTCTTCCCAGCTGTTATCAACTGAACCATCCCATCGCCAACCAGAGAGTGGTGCTGAGCTACCATTTACCTCATTGGAGATCCTCGGACTATCCTTAATTGGACTTTGCTGGACTTTATCGTGCACTAAACGTTATTCCCTTTATGTTGTATCTGTATACAGTGCACTGTGGACGGCTTGATTGTAATCACGTGTAGTGTTTCCGCTGATTGTAGAGCACGCAACAAAAAAGCTTTACACTATACCTTGGTGGTTGTGGTGATAATCTAGACTAAACTAGGAGTAGCACATGGCAGACGAATAGATCAATTGTTGGGGAAGTGAGCGTAGATTGAGATTGGAGATTGGGATTATGGAGTGGGGTTGATGGAATCAAGGGAGAAAGTTGAGCCAGTGTTACTATGTAACAGCATCCCTCTCCCCATCAGAACTGCCCCCTCCATCGACTCCTTTAAGTCCAGGCTCAAAACCTATTTCTACTCCCTAGCGTTTGAGGCTCATTGAGGAGGCGCTGTGAACTGTTTGCGTGCTACTGTATGTTTCTTTTTTTTTTTCCCATTGGAACCTAATCAGATGTACAGCACTTTGGTCAACGTGGGTTGTTTTTAAATGTGCTATACAAATAAAATTGACTTGACTTGACTTGACTTACAGGGAAGGAAATAATAGCAACTAAAGGTGATTTAGTTTAGTTTAGTTTAGTTTAGAGATACAGCGCGAACACAGGCCCTTCGGCCCACTGGGTCCGTGCTGACCAGCGACCTCCGCACATTAACACTATCCTACACCCACTAGGGTCAATTTCTACAGTTACCAAGCCAATTAACTTACAAACCTGTACGTCTTTGGAGTGTGGGAGGAAACCGAAGATCGCGGAGAAACCCCATGCAGGACACGGGGTGAAGGTACAAACTCCGTACAGACAGCACCCGTAGTCAGGATCGAACCAGGGTCTTCGGCGCTGCATTCGCTGTACGTCAGAAACTCTACAGCTGCGCCATGTGTGTTCTTTTAACATGGGAGCACATCTATTGACTTCAGAGTAGGTATAATTATAAATCTCCTCTTGCTGGTTGCAACATGCAGCAATCCCTTTGAGGACCATGTATAGGTGATCATCCATCTCCTCTCAGGAAGCAAAATGTGCCGTGAGATTCACAAATAACAGCAAAAACGTCTGTGAACACAAGTGTAAAAAATCATGAGAGGAATAGATCAGGTAAAAACACAGACTCTTTCGCCCAGAGTAGGGGAATCAAGAACCAGAGGACATACTGTAGGTTTAAGATGAGGGGGGGGGGGGACAATTTAATAGGAACCAGAGGGGTGTAGTGACCATAGAGAGTGGTCCTAGTCGTCGAACCCTCAGATTGGCCAGCAAGGTCACGTGTGGGTGCGACCGTAGGGATTGGTCCAGAGAGCGACACCGCTGATTGGACAGCGTTGTCATGTGCACTTTTGGCGCCCGAAAAGAGTCAGTTGGGAGACGTCTTCGAAGAGAACAGTTAGTTTTAATGGTTGTCTGTAATCTTGTTAAGAAAGCTTTGTAATCGAATATTGCTGTCGCAATAAACTTCTTCAACAAAGAACAAGTTTCCAGACTCGCCATATTGGTGACCCCGACGTGATCTGGGCGATCACCAACCATGAATGAACACGACGCCCCATTGTTGGCTGCTGCGCCCGGCGCACCGGAGCTAAGCACGGTCAGCGTTCACCTTCCGTCGTTTTGGACACATCAACCACAATCTTGGTTTGTCCACACCGAAGCCCAGTTTCACTTAAGAAACATCTCGGCAGATGCGACGAAATACTATTACCTCGTCAGCGTTCTATCGCCGGAGACAACCACACGCGTGATGCGGTTCATCGTAAACCCTCCCGCGGAAGACAAGTACGAGGCAATGAAGGCACTGTTACTACAAACCTTCGGATTCAGTAGGCATGACCGAGCTAAGAAACTTCTGCACCTACCGGATCTCGGAGATCGGCTGCCGTCCATTCTCATGGCTGAGACCTTGTTCTCAACAAGGTCTCGACATCAGTGACCACGCCACAGCGACATCAAGATGGCGCCGCGTCTCCCGCCATTTCTCCAAAAGCCCGCCAAAAGGATCCGCACAAGCGCGGCTGGTGCTATTACCATCTATGATGGGGTGGAGAATCCCGCAACTGCCGCTCACCTTGTACCTTCTCGGGAAATGCCTCGGCCGATCGTACATAGGGGCAGTTGCGATTGGCCAGAACCGACGCCTCTACGTCAGAGACCGATTCACGGACACAGAATTTTTGGTGGACACGGGAGCCATTGTCAGTATAGTACCGCCGACCGACCTTGAGACCAGATCGGGTAAGACAGGTCCTACCCTCATCGCGGTTAATGGCAGCCATATCCGCACGTTTGGTACGCGGAAGATGTCCCTGGTGGCCATTCATTATAGCAGACGTCAGCCAAGCGATCCTAGGCGCAGATTTTCTCTGGGCCTTTTCACTGGTCCCCGATGTCCGCGGTAACGACCTCTGACCCTCCGCCAGCGATGAGCCCGTCGCTCCGACAACCGCCACCCCGCCCAGCCCAACTGTCCAGGCCGTCGTCGCGGCCCCCGACTCGTATGCTGAGGTCCTGGCCGAGTTTCCAGAGCTGCTCATCCAGCTTTCGGCCAAGCACAGCGTGGTCCACCACATCCACACCAAGGGCCCCCCCGCTTTCGCTCGGGCCCGGAGGCTACCGCCCGACAAGCTGGTGGTGGCGCGGGAGGAATTTAGGAAGATGGAGGAAATGGGAATTGTCCGTCAGTCTGACAGCCCGTGGGCCTCGCCGTTGCATATGGTCTCCAAAGCATCTGGGGGGTGGAGACCATGTGGCGATTATCGGCGTCTCAACGCTGTCACCGCGGCTGATCGCTACCCCATACCGCACCTGCAGGACTTCTCGTCTGGGCTGGAAGGTGCGGTGGTGTTCTCCAAGATCGATTTGGGGCGGGGATACCACCAGATTCCTGTGCGGCCGAAGGACATACAGAAAACTTCCACGATCACTCCGTTCGGGTTGTTCGAATGGTTGCGCATGCCTTTCGGTTTAAAGAACGCGGCACAGGCTTTCCAGCGACTGATGGACCGTGTGGGTCGGGGTTTACCTTTTGTGTTTATTTATTTAGATGACATCCTGGTCGCCAGCCCCTCAGTGCAGGAACACCTGGTCGACTTGCGGACTGTATTCCAGCGGCTCCAAGACCACGGGCTCATCATCCAACCCACCAAGTGTCAATTTGGCCTCACTTCTCTCGATTTTTTAGGGCACAGAATCACCCCTGCCGGCGCCACCCCTTTGCCCGAGAAGGTGGAGGCTATCCGAGCATTTCCCCGGCCCACCACAGTGAAAGGTCTGCAGGAGTTCGTAGGTATGGTTAACTTCTACCATAGGTTCGTCCCGGCAGCAGCACGGGTCATGCGCCCGCTCTTCCAGTGCCTTGCGGGTAAACCTGTAGAGTTGATATGGTCCCCGGCCGTGGAGTCGGCTTTTGCAGCAGCTAAGGCGGCTTTGGCAGATGCCACCATGTTGGTCCACCTGAGCGCCTCCGCCCCCACGGCCCTGACGGTTGATGCGTCTGACGTGGCGGTGGGAGGGGTTTTGGAACAGCAGGTCGGTGGCCTTTGGCAGCCCTTGGCGTTTTTCAGCCGGCAACTGAGTTCGGCTGAGCTGAAGTATAGCGCCTTTGACCGAGAGCTTCTGGTCCTCTACTCAGCTGTTCGTCATTTCAGGTATTTCCTTGAAGGCCGCCCATTGGTGGCCTTTACGGACCATAAACCATTAACTTTTGCTTTTTCCAAATTGTCCGACCCATGGTCGGCCCGCCAGCAGCGGCACCTGACTGCCATCTCTGAGTTTACCACCGATGTCCGTCATGTCGCGGGTAAGCTTAATGCCGTTGCTGACGCCCTGTCTCGGCCTGCTGTTTCCCCCATTTCAGCGGTAGTCTGCGAGGTGGATCCCCAGGAGCTTGCGGAGGCACAGCTCCTGGTGGACACCGTCTCGGCATACCAGTCCACCACTTCGGGGTTGAAGTTGGCTCAGGTAGCCTGCGGGCCAGAAGGCACAAAAGTCTGGTGTGATGTTTCCCTTCTCCGTCCCAGGCCGGTAGTGCCGCCCTCCCTTCAGCGCCGGGTGTTCGATGCCATTCACAGGCTGGCGCACCCGTCCATCCGCTCCACCTCTGCTTTAGTAGCCGCTCGGTTTGTGTGGCATGGCCTGCGTAAACAGGTAGCTGTTTGGGCCCGTTCCTGCGTTCCCTGCCAGACCGCTAAAGTTCAGCGCCATGTCCAGCCCCCCGGTACAGGAGTTTGAAGTCCCAGCGGTCTGTTTTTTCCACATTCACGTGGATTTAGTCGGGCCCTTGCCTTCCTCCCGGGGCTACACCCAACTGCTCACGGTGGTGGATCGGTTCACCCGGTGGCCAGAGGCTTTCCCATTGTCAGATACCTCTGCTGCTTCTTGTGCCAGGACTTTGGTCCTCCATTGGGTGGCACGTTTCGGGGTTCCGGCTGTTATTACCACCGACAGGGGGCCACAGTTCACTTCGACCCTCTGGGCCACGCTAGCAGAGCTGTACGGTTCCCGGTTACAACACACCACAGCGTACCACCCCCAGGCTAATGGGCTTGTGGAGAGGTTCCTCCGTCAACTCAAGGCGGCCCTCAGTGCGAGGCTAGAAGGCCCGGACTGGGTAGACCAACTTCCCTGGGTCCTTCTGGGCATCCGGACTGCTCCTAAGCAAGATCTCGGAGCTAGTATATGGCTCGCCACTTCGAGTACCCGGGGATTTGCTTCCGGACTCCTCCGGCCAACTGCCTCCAGTCCCGTCAGTCTTAGCATCGCTCCGGGCACGCGTGGGTTCCCTGGCCCCGGTTCCGACTTCACGTCATGGGTGTACCATGGTACACGAACCGCCTGCCCTGAAGGACTATGAGTTTGTATTTCTGCGTAGGGATGCCCATCGTTCCCTGTTGCAGAGGGTCTATGAAGGGCCGTTCCGGGTTTTGCGTAAAGGGACGGTCACCTTCACCTTAGACGTGGGCGGCAGGAGTGAGCTCGTCTCGGTGTCCAGGCTTAAACCTGCGCACTTGGATCCGGACCGCCCGGTCCTGGTCGGCCAACCACCTCGGAGAGGCCGGCCTCCGGCAGTTCCGATCAGTCCAGGACCCCCCGCTCCGGCAGTTCCACCAAGTCCGGAATCCCCTGCTCCTGTGGTTCAGGCTGCCCCTCTCCTTACTCGTTCTGGTCGCGAAATCCGGCTCCCTGCTAGGTTCCGTACCTCGGGTTCTGGGGGGGGTCATGTAGCGACCATAGAAAGTGGTCCTAGTCGTCGAACCCTCAGATTGGCCAGCAAGGTCACGTGTGGGTGCGACCGTAGGGATTGGTCCAAAGAGCGACACCGCTGATTGGACAGCGTTGTCATGTGCGCTTTTGGCGCCCGAAAAGAGTCAGTTGGGAGACGTCTTCGAAGAGAACAGTTAGTTTTAATGGTTGTCTGTAATCTTGTTAAGAAAGTTTTGTAATCGAATATTGCTGTCGCAATAAACTTCTTCAACAAAGAACAAGTTTCCAGACTCGCCATAGGGGTAACTTTTTTACACGTAGGGTGGTGTGTGTAAGGAATAAGCTGCCTGAGGATGTAGTTGAGGCAACATTTAAGAAACATTTGGACAGGGTCAGGAGTGGAGGGAAATGGGCCAAGTGCAAGCAGGTGGGACTAGTGTAGACAGGCCATGTTGGTCTGTGTGGGCAAGTTGGACCTAATGGCCCATTTCCACACTGTGTGACTCTATGATTCTATGACTCTGTGAAGGAACAAACACTTGTTTCAGGTGTTGGAAATGCATTGAACATTCTTTCTCTAATTTAATGGATGATACATTTCTAAATTGTGTAGTTTTGTGTTTCTGGATAAGAATAAGTGAACTTTAGGAGATTGGTTTGGATCCTGAAGATGGTCACAATGCACCCAGATCCAGCCCAATGTGATCATCAGGCAACAATCATTGCTATTTAAATTAATCATGGTTTGTGATTTAATTTCTTTACAGTCTCTTTTTTAAGTGACTTTACTTTAGATTTTACTTTAGCGTGGAAACAGGCCATTGGCCCACCGAGTCCACGCCCACCAGGAATCTCCCCATACACTAGCACTATCCTACCCGCTAGGGGCAGTTTTACAATTTTCAGAAGCCAATTTATCTACAAACATGCACATCTTTGAACAATAGACAATAGACAATAGACAATAGACAATAGGTGCAGGAGTAGGCCATTCAGCCCTTCGAGCCAGCACCGCCATTCAATGCGATCATGGCTGATCATCCACAATAAGTACCCTGTTCCTGCCTTCTCCCCATATCCCTTGACACCGCTATCGATAAGAGTTCTATCTAACTCTCTCTTGAAAGTATCCAAGGAATTGGCCTCCACTGCCTTCTGAGGCAGAAAGTTCCACAGCTTCACAACTCTCTGAGCGAAAAAGGTTTTCCTCATCTCCGTTCTAAATGGCCTACCCCTTATTCTTAAACTGTGGCCCCTTGTTCTGGACTCCCCCAACACCAGGAACATGTTTCCTGCCTCTAGCCTGTCCAACCCCTTAATAATCTTATATGTATATGTCTTACATGTGGGAGGAAACCGAAGCACCCAAAGACAATCTAAACGGTCACAGGGAGAACGCACAAACTCTATGCAGACAGTACCCGTAGTCAGGATCGAAACCGGGCCTCTGGTGCTGAACGGCAGCAACTCTGCTGTGCCACCGTGCTGCCCCTAATTAAATTAATTTAATTTAAATATATTTTATTAAATTAAATGAAAATATTTATCTTATTGAGTGGCAGTGTTACCTCATTGTGAGTTTTTGAAACTGAAGGTCGATTTGTTTGAATTGACCACATGATCCTCAATGTATGATGATTTGCATGGAGATAAGCAGAAGCTTGAGAGTAAGGTGGTGCGAGAGTTATGTGGTTTCAGCAAATTGTGCTCATGCACTATGTGTTCATTCTCCATTTGATCGTTGAGACAGAAAATACCAGGATTTAAATGACAGCCCTTTCCTTGCTGAACACTCTTCTTCAAGGAAACGTGGAAGTCTTTGCTGAAGTCAATTCTCTTTTGATGATCTCTTAACAAATGAGCTTTGCGTGTGACACAAAATGCTGGAGTAACTCAGACGGGTCCGGCAGCATCTCAGAGGAGAAGGAATGGGCGACGGGTGAAGAAGGGGTCTCAACCCGAAACGTCACCCATTCCTTCTCTCCTGAGATGCTGCCTGACCCGCTGAGTTACTCCAGCATTTTGTGTCTACCTTCGGTTTGAACCCGCATCTGCAGTTATTTTCCTACACAGCTTAGCGTGTGATGTGCCACCGAATGGTAGGACACAGGGTTGACCTCATCATTTCCCATGGTCACATTGACGTTCAGATGATTCAGGGTGCAAACCAATTCAAATCAGGTGTTTTTACATCATTTATAGCTCTGTTATTGCATACCTGGACTTTGGTGCATTTATTGATCATTATGTAAATGTCATAGAATCATAGGGCCGTGGAGCTTATACAGCATGAAAACAGGCCCTTCAACCCACCTTGTCCATGCCAACAAAGTTAGCATATTGGGTTCTGGAGTCTGAAGAAGAGTCTCGTCACCGGGTGGTGCCAGCAATGGCTGCCTGCCAACAGTCTGTCCGTCCTTTCCTTCTTTGTGTTTTAATTGTATGTGTTAAATGTATGTTTTTAGTGTTCTTTAGCTTTGGGTAGTAAGAGGAAACCAGATCACCCGAGGAAACCCACACAAGACAGGGAGAATGTGTAAACTTCATACAAACAGCACATAAAGGTGGAACGTCAGCTTGGGTCTCTGGCACTGTGAGGCACCATCTTTACTGTCTATGCCGTAGTGCTGCCCCAAATTATTTGCTGAAGTACTGAATAACTCCAGATATTACCAGAGGTTATTGACCTGCAGAATACCTTCTAAATCATTGGGTATCCTTTCTTGGTACATTTTTTAAACCATTAGTGACATTCTGAACACTCGAAACAGGAGGAAGCCAGAAGCCAAGGAACCACAGGCCAATTGGTTTAGCAGTTATTATTAGCAAGATGCTGGAGTCATTAATCGAAGAAGAAATAGCTGATGATTCAGGAAAGCTGAATACATAATTAAATCCCTTCACAGATGCTGCCTGGCCAACTGCCTGACCAAGTACTCCAGCACTTTGTGTTTTATTCAAGATTCCAGCATCTGCAGTTCCTTGTGCCCTTAGCTATTTTCATATCAGCTGCAAATTTAATCACATAATTTAATTAATTAAATCTTTGTCAACATGGGTTACATGAAAGGGAAATCATGTTAAATTAATTTGCTTAAATTCTTGGAAGATGTAAAAGAGAAAGTTGGCAAAAGGGGACTTAGAGGAGTAGTGTACATAGATCTTCAAAAGACATTGGACAAGGTGCCATATAGGAAGCTGAAGCACAAATTAAAAGCCCATGATCTTGGAGGCAGCGTGTCAGAACGGATTCAAAGCTGGCTGTCCCACAGAAAGCAGAGGGCTGAAACAAATGGATCCCTTTCAGACTGGAAGGAGGTAACTTGTGAGGTAAGTCAGGGGTCACTTGTATGCCTGAAATTGTTCACTATTTACAATAATGACCGAGAGAAAAGAACAGAATGTAATGTTTCCAAATTTGCCGATGATACAAAAACAGCTATAAGGCCACAAGGAACTGCAGATGCTGGAATCTTGAACAAAACACAACGTGCTGGAGTAACTCAGTTGGTCATGCAGCATCCATGAGGGGAATGGATAGAGGGAAGAACCCCGACTACAATAGGTCTGAAGAAGGGTCCCAGCCCAAAGCGTTGCTCCATTCCACATGCAGACTCTGTCTGGCCTGTTGGGTTACTCCAGCACTTTGTATTTTGCTAGGTATAAGGGCAATGCTGTGAGAAGAATACTGTGAGTCTACAATGGGATATAGATAGACTGAGTGAGTGGGCAAAGGACTGGCAAATAGAGTTAAATGTGGGAAAGTGAGATGTCATTCCCTTCAGAAAGAGAAAGCAAAAGACAGATTATGATATAAATGGAGCGAAAATTACAAGCCAATGAGGTCCAAAGTGATCTAGTGTTCCAGGTTATGAATATTAAAATGTTGGCAGCAGGTCTAACGAGTCATTATGAAGGCAAACAGCATCTTTGCCAAAGAGGTTGCAATTTAAAAGTAAGAGTTTTTAAGTTTTGTTGCAATTGCACAGGGTCTTGGGGAAGCTAAATCGGGTGCACTTTGTACATTTTTTGATCCCCGTGTCTAATAAAAAATATAGACACATTGGAGGCAATGTGAAGGAGATTTACCAGGTTTATTCCTAGGATGAACAGATTGTCTTACCAAGAAGGGCTAAATGATTCGGGTATGTGTTCTTTGGAGTTTAGAAGAACGAGAGGTGACCTTACTCAGACATGTAAGATCCTAAGAGTAAATGTTGGGATGTCTCCATGTGGGGGAGCACAGCTACAGGGAGCCGGTCAGATAAAAGTGAGCAACGTTGAGATTTCTCCCCACAGAGGGTGTTAAATCTCTGGAATTCCCCACCCCAGCAGATGGAGGAAGCTGGTTCATGATAAGTATTTAAAGTGGAGGTGGATAAATATTTAGACACAAGAAACTGCAGACAAAAAAGTTTGTCAAGAAACTTTGGTTTGGTTTGGTTGACAAAAAAGACATAAAGTGCTGGAGGAAGGGTCTCGACCCGAAACGTCTGAAGAAGGGTCTCGACCCGAAACGTCACCCATTCCTTCTCTCCCGAGATGCTGCCTGACCTGCTGAGTTACTCCAGCATTTTGTGAATAAAAACCTTTGATTTGTACCAGCATCTGCAGTTATCTTCTTATACTAAGTGCTGGAGGAACTCAGCAGCTCAGACAGCTTCGATGGAGAACATGGAAAAAGCCCGAAGAAAGGTCCTGAACCAAAACATGATCTATCCAAGTTCTCCAGAATGCTGCGAGATCCGCTGAGTTACTCCAGCATTTTGGGGGGGGGGTTTTGTGGATACAAATTGGATAGATTTAGAAACAAATGGGTACAGTGCAATGGCACTGAAGAGGAGTTCAAGTCATCATAGATCAGCCATGATTATATTAACTGGTGGGACAGGTCTGAACTGGATGTTCCTATCTTCTTGTATTCTTGTTTTCTTTGTTCATGAATTTGAAATATTTCAAAGCTTATTATTCATAGATTAACTCACGAAGATAACAATGACGCATTTCTGTTGTCTTGTTATTCTTCTTTAAAATGGAGGTCAACGCCAAGTTGAAGTATTTCCATCGGACCCCAACGCAAAACACCTTTCTAGTATCGGCAAAAATACACAAAATAAGGGAGTAACTCAGCAGGTCAGGCAGCATCTCTGGAGAGAATGGAGAGGTGACGTTTTGGGTCGAGACCCTTCAGAAGAACATGGAGAGGTGATGTTTCGGGATGAGACCCTTAAAGGTTCTTGACCCAAAACATCATCAATCCATATTCTCCAGACATATTCTCCCGCTGAGTAACTCCAACACTCTTTTGTGTATTGACCAGCACCAGCATCTTTGTTTCTACTTTCTAGTATCGCTCACCATTTACATTTGCTTCCACTTTATGGAAGATGTGTACAGCCAGAGGCCAATGCTTGTACATAACTTGTTGTGCGGCACGGTGGCGCAACGGTAGAGTTGCTGCTTTACAGCGAATGCAGCGCCAGAGACTCAGGTTCGATCCTGACTACGGGTGCTGTACTGTAAGGAGTTTGTACGTTCTCCCCGTGACCTGCGTGGGTTTTCTCCGAGATCTTCGGTTTCCTCCCACACTCCAAAGACGTACAGGTATGTAGGTTAATTGACTGGGTAAATGTAAAAATTGTCCCTAGTGTGTGTAGGATAGTGTTAATGTGCGGGGATCGCTGGGCGGCGCGGACTTGGTGGGCCGAAAAGGCCTGTTTCCGCGCTGTATCTGAAATATGAAAAATAAATATGAAACTTCATCGCCAAAATGACCAAAGATAAAGGAGATCGACCAGGTTCCTCCCCCACCCTAGTCGTTACTAGTTTCAATGTCGTCTTGTTGAGTCTCATAGTCTGTGCTCATTTTCACCTAGCCCACTGTTACCACTGGCCTGTATCCTTTATCATCGTTACATTTTTGCATATCGTTCATCCATTTGTTCTACATCTCTCTCCATCCCTTTCCCTTGACTCAGTCGGAAAAAGGGTCTTGACCCGAAAAGTCACCTGTTCCTTTTCTCCAGAGATGCTGTCTGACCTGCTGTGTACTCAACATTTTGTGTCTATCTTTGTTTTGCTTCACCCAAGCAACAATCAAAGTAAATTTAGCCCATCCTAATTAAACCTGTTCTCCAAGTTTGAACTCACAATAAGCTTTATCTTATTGTTTTAGTCTCCACCTCGGTATTTAAAACTCTTTTCATGTCTTTTCTGAATGTTTACCTTTCCATTAATTATGCTTGGGCAATAAATCCAGTAAATCTACAATTGCTTGTATAAAAATCCATGTGTGATAAAGTAGGTTGTTTTTGCTGGTATGAAGTGCTTATAAAACATTGATGGCACAGGGTGAGGGAGATGAGCACAACTTCCAGCCAATCTATCCAGGGCTAAGAGAAATGTCCTATCCCTTAAGTTTTCTTATTTCCTATCCCTTAGGGCAGCAAAGTGGTGCACTAGGGCGGCACGATGGATCAGAGGTGTGGTTGCTGCCTTACAGTGCATGCAGCGCCAGAGATCCGGGTTAGATCCCAACTACGGGTGCTGTTTGTACGGAGTTTGTACGTTCTCCCAGTGACCACGTGGGTTTTCTTCGAGATCTTCGATTTCCTCCCACACTCCAAAGATGTACAGGTTTGAGGGTTAATTGGCTTGGTATGTGTGTAAATTGTCTCGAGTGTGTGGAGGATAGTATTAATGTGGTTGGTACGGACTCGGTGGGCCGAAGTGCCTGTTTCCGCACTGTATCTCCAAACTAAACTAAAATTTACAAATATTTTTTAATTGAATTGACTACATTTTATTAGCCAAGTATGGATACATACAAGAAGAGTGTCCAGCTTCGGGTTTCTGGGCACACACATTTCAGAGGACCTCGCATGGCCCACTAACACCGCTGCACTGGTCAAGAAAGCACAGCAACAGCTGTTTTTCCTGAGGATGCTGAAAAAAGCTGGTCTGCCCCAACAGATGCTGGTGACTTTCCACCGCTGCACTACAGAGAGCATCCTAACGTACTGCATCTACAGAGAGCATCCTAACATACTGCATCTACAGAGAGCATCCTAACATACTGCATCTACAGAGAGCATCCTAACGTACTGCATCTACAGAGAGCATCCTAACGTACTGCATCTACAGAGAGCATCCTAACGTACTGCATCTACAGAGAGCATCCTAACGTACTGCATCTACAGAGAGCATCCTAACGTACTGCATCTACAGAGAGCATCCTAACGTACTGCATCTACAGAGAGCATCCTAACGTACTGCATCTACAGAGAGCATCCTAACGTACTGCATCTACAGAGAGCATCCTAACGTACTGCATCTACAGAGAGCATCCTAACATACTGCATCTACAGAGAGCATCCTAACATACTGCATCTACAGAGAGCATCCTAACGTACTGCATCTACAGAGAGCATCCTAACATACTGCATCTACAGAGAGCATCCTAACGTACTGCATCTACAGAGAGCATCCTAACATACTGCATCTACAGAGAGCATCCTAACGTACTGCATCTACAGAGAGCATCCTAACATACTGCATCTACAGAGAGCATCCTAACATACTGCATCTACAGAGAGCATCCTAACGTACTGCATCTCTGTGTGGTATCTCAGCTGCACGGCAGCGGATAGGAGAGCTCTTCAGCGGGTCGTCTCCAGAACACAGAAGATCACTGGGATACAGCTCCTTTAATCAACTGATTATATTTTATTTAATCGTTTGCTTAATCAATTGCACAATCTTCATAGATAAAAGACTTGCTGAATAAGAAAATAGGTGCATAAGAAGTTTCCACTCAAGGTAACCCTGCCCTTATTCACTGGGGTATAGCCTTTGGCTTTCTTTTAAATTCTCACCTTTGTTTTCAATGAGCCTCTTTATAAGCTAACCTGGGGAGTCAGTTATCCTCATTGTGTCAGCATCATTTGATTGTACCAGCAGTTGTTTCATAACGCAGGCAGGTGGGACTTTTGTAGCTAGGACACGTTGGTCGGTGTGGGCAGGTTGGGCCGAAGGGCCTGTTTCAACTCTGTGTGACTCTACAACTCTATCACTCTATGAACTTGGGTGTTGTTAATTTATTTGTGCACAGGATGTGTCTATTGCTAATAATGCCAGCATTTGTTGTCTATCCTTAATTGACACTCACACACACAAAGTGCTGGAGTAACTCAAAGGGTCAGGCAGCATCTCAGGAGAACATGGATAGGCGACGTTTCAGGTCAGGACCCTTCTTCAGACCCTGATGCAGAACGACCGGTCCTCAGCAGAGGCCTTATCTTTGTACCCCTACGCCCAAACCTCGACGAATTCCAAGCCCGCCATGACATTGAGCTCCTTCTTAATTGACACTCAACTGGAGAGGCAGGTGAAAGTCAACAACATGGGTCAGAGCAGATAAGGATGGCAGATTCTCTTATCTGGTGGACATTAGCGAACGACAATCCATTAGCTTTATGGTTGCAGTTGCAGAGATTACCATTTCTTTTCAAAATTTCAGTTATATTTTTTACTTTTTGGAAGCCACAGTATTCTGCTGTCTAAGACCTAGTCACTGTCACTCTGTCTACTTGTATAGTGGCCTTGGCAGTGACACCTTCAGGACATCAGGAGTAATGCAGTCTCAAAGGATAAGAGTGGTTGTACAAATAATGTTGAGTGCCGACTTGAAGCGAGGTTGAGCCCTGGTGTTGTTCATCACTCTACAATGTTACACTTTCAGAGTCCATCACTGCCATATATTTAACTCTCCAACAACATTTAAGAATAAGTAAAGATTGCATTGGAGGCAGTTCAAAGGAGGTTAGCCAGACTAATTCCTGTAATGAGAAGGTTGTCCTATTAAGGGAGGCTGGAGAGTGAGAAGAATGAGGGGTAATTGTTTATGAACCACCGCCGATCCTGGGGAAGCATGCCAGGATAGATCATCTATCACAGGCGACACGGTGGTACAGCTGGTGGAGCCGCTACCTCACAGCGCCAGAGGCTTGGGCTCGGTCCTGGCCTCAGGTGCTGTCTGTGTAGAGTTTGCATGTTAGACAATAGACAATGGACAATAGGTGCAGGAGGAGGCCATTCGGCCCTTCGAGCCAGCACCGCCATTCAATATGATCATGGCTGATCATTCTCAATCAGTACCCCGTTCCTGCCTTCTCCCCATACCCCCTGACTCCGCCATCCTTAAGAGCTCTATCCAGCTCTCTCTTGAATGCATTCAGAGAATTGGCCTCCACTGCCTTCTGAGGCAGAGAATTCCACAGATTCACAACTCTCTGACTGAAAAAGTTTTTCCTCATCTCAGTTCTAAATGGCCTACCCCTTATTCTTAAACTGTGGCCCCTTGTTCTGGACTTCCCCAACATTGGGAACATGTTTCCTGCCTCTAACGTGTCCAACCCCTTAATAATCTTATACGTTTCGATAAGATCTCCTCTCATCCTTCTAAATTCCAGTGTATTTGTGACCACATGGGTTTTCCTCCAGGTGCTCTGGTTTCCTCTCACATCCCAAAGACGTGCACATGGTCCTCTGTAAATTCCTCCTAGTTATGGAGACTGGATGAGAGAGTGGGATAACATAGAACTCGTGTGAATGGGTGATCAATGGTCAGCGTGGACTCTGCAGGGCCTGTTTCTATGCTGTATCTCTAAACTAAACTAAACTGAACTTGCCAGGCTTCCTTCTGCTCCCACCACTCTTTAGAAGTGCTCCCACCAGGCAGCATTCCGGTAAACCCTCTCCCTCTGCACCCTCTCTAAAGCCTCCACATCGTTCCTGTAATGGGTCGACCAGAACTGCACGCAATATCCAAATGCAGCCTAGCCAAGGTCCTATAGAGGTGCGTCATGACTTCCTGACTCTTATATTCAAAACCCCTAGCAATGAAGGCAAGTATACCATACGCATTCTTTCCCACCCTATCCAAATGTGACCTGACCAAACCCTATTGATTGGTGGGGCAGATTTGAAGGGCCTTCCAGCCAACTCCTGCTCCTTTTGCTTGCAGTTGGATAAATCTGGCTCATATCTTCTCCCAGCATCTCCATTCATTTATCACATGGTTGCAATGTTACTGCTGGAGCTAATTTTACACACTGTACTGTAAAAGTCAGCGGTATTCGAGGGCTATAGTTTTCATCAGGCAGGAATGTGGTAGGAATGAATGTGCTGTGGATAACTGGAATGCCGGGATCTGTGCAGCTGCGCTTGGTGAAACACTAAAGTGACCTGAGGAGCGTGAGTCATGTTAGCCTCTCCGTAAATGCTGTAGAACGTGGAATTTAAACATGCCAGATAGCCTAGTGAATTGAATACTTCATTCCTGCCAGGAGAATCTCTAAAGCAGCAGTGAAGATCTCTGGGGAGGCCAGGACTACTCATGCAAAACGAGCAGGATTATCAATGTGCCCTTTATATTCCTCGTCAAATCTATGGGGAACATTGGCAACGAGTCATTTACAAAATCATAAAATGTAACAATCACACACTGGATGTCTTTATGGAGACACAGTGCTGGAGTAACTCAGCGGGTCAGGCAGCATCTCTGGAGGAAAAGGGCGGGTGAAATTTTGGGTGACCCGAAATGTCACCCATCCTTTTTTTCCCCAGAGATGCTGTCTGACCCGCTGAGTTACTCCAGCACTTTGTGTCTATCTTTGGTGTAGACCGGCATCTGTGGTTCCTTTCTACACACTGGATAGCTGTATGGCGTGTGGGATATGTCACTTGTAATATGAGTGGCGTTACTAATGTTCATTTAGTTCTTCGTCTGCTTCCGCAATGAAAACAGAAAATTGTGGGGAAGAAAGTAAATATGTCAGGCCGATGAACTTGCGTCAGAGTTTAAGAAAATAACTGCAGATGCTGGTACAAATCGATTTATTCACAAAATGCTGGAGTAACTCAGCAGGTCAGGCAGCATCTCGGGAGAGAAGGAATGGGTGACCTTTCGGGTCGAGACCCTTCTTCAGACTGATGTCGGGGGTGGGACAAAGGAAGGATATAGGTGGAGACAGGAAGATAGAGGGAGATCTGGGAAGGAGGAGGGGAAGGGAGGGACAGAGGAGCTATCTGAAGTTGGAGAAGTCGACGTTCATACCACCGGGCCGCAAACTGCCCAGGCGAAATATGAGGTGCTGCTCCTCCAATTTCCGGCGGGCCTCACTATGGCACTGGAGGAGGCCCATGACAGAGAGGTCAGACTGGGAATGGGAGGGGGAGTTAAAGTGCTGGGCCACCGGGAGATCAGTTGCGTTAATGCGGACCGAGCGCAGGTGTTCAGCGAAGCGATCGCCGAGCCTGCGCTTGGTTTCGCCGATATAGATAAGTTGACATCTAGAGCAGCGGATGCAATAGATAAGGTTGGAGGAGGTGCAGGTGAACCTCTGTCTCACCTGGAAAGAATGTTTGGGTCCTTTGATGGAGTTGAGGGGGGAGGTAAAGGAACAGGTGTTGCATCTCGTGCGGTTGCAAGGGAAAGTGCCCAGGGTTAGGGTGGTTTGGGTAGGAAGGGACGAGTGGACCAGGGAGTTGCGGAGGGAACGGTCTCTGCGGAATGCAGAGAGGGGAGGGGAGGGGATGGGAAGATATGGCCAATGGTGGGGTCCTGTTGTAGGTGACGGAAATGTTGGTGGATGATATGTTGGATCCGCTGGCTGGTGGGGTGGAAGGTGAGAACGAGGGGGATCCTGTCCTTGTTGCGAGTGGGGGGATGGGGAGCAAGAGCGGAGCTGCGGGATGTAGAAGAGACCCTAGTGAGAGCCTCATCTATAATGGAGGAGGGGAAGCCCCGTTTTCTGAAAAACGAGGACATCTCGGAAGCCCTAGTCTGAAACACCTCATCCCGGGCACAGATGCGGCGTAGACGGAGGAATTGGGAGTAGGGGATAGACTTTTTGCAGGGGACCGGGTGGGAAGAAGTGTAGTCCAGATAGCTGTGCGAGTCGGTGGGCTTGTAATAAATGTCCGTCACTAGTTTTTCTCCTGTGATGGAGATGGTGAGGTCCAGAAACGGGAGGGAGATGTCAGAGATAGTCCAGGTATATTTAAGGGCAGGATGGAAATTGGAGGTGAAGTGTATAAAGTCAGTGAGTTCTGCATGGGTGCAAGAGGTAGCACCAATGCAGTCGTCGATGTAGCGGAGGTAGAGTTCGGGGATGGGGCCAGTGTACGTCTGGAACAGGGATTGTTCGACGTACCCGACAAAGAGGCAGGCGTAGCTAGGGCCCATGCGAGTGCCCATAGCTACGCCTCTGGTTTGGAGGAAGTGGGAGGAGTCAAAGGAGAAGTTGTTGAGGGTAAGAACCAGCTCTGCTAGGCGGAGGAGAGTGTTGGTCGATGGGGATTGGCTGGTTCTACGGTCGAGGAAGAAACGGAGGGCTTCGAGACCATCCTTGTGGGGGATGGAAGTGTAGAGTGACTGGACATCCATGGTGAAAATGAGGGAGTGGGGGCCTGGGAACCGGAAGTTATCCAGGAGATGGAGAGTGTGTGAGGTGTCTTGGACGTAGGTGGGGAGGGATTTGACCAGGAGGGATAGGATGGAGTCGAGGTAGGTAGAGATAAGTTCGGTGGGGCATGAGCAGGCAGAGACAATGGGTCTGCCGGGACAATTGTGTTTGTGGATTTTGGGTAGGAGGTAGAATCGGGCCGTGCGGGGCTGGGGAACTATGAGATTGGAGGCACTGAGGGGTAGTTCGCCGGAGTTGGTGAGGTCGGTGATGGTGCTGCTGATGAAGGTCTGGTGTTTATCGGTGGGGTCATGGTCCAGGGATAGGTAGGAAGAGGTGTCTGATAGTTGTCGTCTGGCCTCGGTGCGGTAGAGGTCAGCACGCCAGACTACCACAGCCCCTCCCTTGTCAGCGGGTTTAATTATTAAGTCCGGGTTGTTGCGGAGTGAGTTGAGGGCTGCACGTTCAGGAGGGGAGAGGTTAGAGTTAGTCAGGGGAGTGGAAAATTTGAGGCGGCCGATGTCACGCCGGCAGTTTGAAATAAAAAGTTCTAGTGGGGGTAGTAGGCCATACTGGGGGGTAAAAGTGGAGGGGGTCCGTTGGAGACGGGAGAAGGGGTCATCAGTGCGGGGTCGGGACTCCTTGCCATGGTAAAAGGCTCGGAGGCGGAGGCGGCGGAAGAAGAGCTCCACGTCATGGCGGACGCGGAACTCGTTGATGTGGGGGCGGAGGGGAACAAAGGTAAGGCCTCTGCTGAGGACCAACCGTTCGGTGTCTGAAAGGGGGAGGTCAGGGGGGATGGTGAACACCCGGCAATGGTGGGGGTTGGGGTCGGATGGAGGCAGGTGGAGGGGATGTATGGTGGGGGGGTGGTGGGTTAGCTGGGCAGAGGGGGGCAGAGTTTAGTGTCTTTAATGTGGCAAGGGGCTTCAAATGAGTTCACAGTATCATTCCCAAATCAAATATGACACCAAGCTACATAAGGAAGTAGTGGATGGACGCAAAATGCTGGAGTAACTCAGCGTGTCAGGCAGCATCTCTGGAGAAAAGGAATAGGTGAAAGTTTCGGATCAAGACCCTTCCTCAGACTTCTTCAGAGCAAGTAGTGGGATATATTAGAAGGATGTACGAGGATAGGAAAAGTGGTCAAAAAGATAGTTTTGAGGCAAAGCTCAAAGGAAGAAGTGAATAAGTAAAAAGGTTTATTGATTGCAGAAACAAAAAATTGCAGATGCTAGTTTATACCAAAGATAGACACAAAGTGCTGGAGTAACTTTGTCTGAAGAATGGTCCCGTCCTAAAACGGCACCTGTCCTTTTTCTCCAGAGATGTTGTCTGACCCGTTAAGTTACTCCAACAACTCTGTGTTTATCTAAGGTTTATTGATGATTCATTGATTGATTAAAAGGCACAGCAAGGAAACATCAATCACCCCTTCCCACTAGTTCTATCTTATTCCACGTTCCCATCCACTCCCTACAAATTAGGGACAATTTACTATGGCCCATTAGCCTACAAACCCGCACGTCCTTGGAATGTGGGAGGAAACCCACGCTGTCACAGGGAGAACGTGCAAACCTCACGCAGGCAGCACCCGATGTCAGGATCGAACCCGGGTCTCTGGAGTTGTGAGGCAGCAGCTCGGCCAACTGCGCCACTGTGCCGCCATTTAAGGATGGAATACCAGAACTCAGCGCTGAGCTCCCAGGGAGATGAATGAGTGCCAAGGGTGTAATAAATCCAGAGATGGGCAGGAATTGGAGGACTGCAGATAATCCAGGGAGTTACATACGTGGGAAATGTCAAGTGACGGGGAGGACTAGTGCTTCGTTAGTATTCCAAAACACTCCCGAGTTCAGAGGAGCTGGTCAGTGATCAGGCTCAGGTCTGGGGTTGTTTGGTGCATCAGAGGGCACTGGTAATAGGGGTCAGGCCTGGTATGTTTGGGGTGATTGTCAGCGATAACTATGTCCAAAGCACATTTTCACCCGTGAAGCAGTGAAATAAACAATGCAAGGTGATGGAATGTGAAGAGATAGTCAATTAATAAAAAGCTAATTAGATTGTGTGCAAAAAGGCGTTTTATCTGAATCCTATAGATTATTAAGTATCACTACTGGTGTCAAAATTATTACTCATATCATTTATTTTCCCTTCATTATAGATTAAACTCCAAGCCCTATACACAATCCTATTTTTCTGCCATTTCAAGAATATGAAAAATGTTAATTAAACTGAATGAAATTTATTTAGTTCAAATTAAATAATGAATATTTTAGCTTTGATCTCTCATTTCAGTCGCTGGCCTTTTCATGTAGAAGTCTCAAAATTATGACATGTTCTGCTTTGTAGTTAATTATAGGCAACACATGATTGCCAATGTGGGCCAAAGTTCTTGCTGAACTTGTTGTGCTCTCTTGCATACAATCTTAATTATAGATCCATCAGCTGTGGAATTCAAGCTAATTAATTTGTGTGTAAAAATGGCATGAACGTAATATTTGCAAATATTTTAACAAAGTGATTAATGATGTAAATCATCTCTAGTAGAACAGATGAGCTAACCGTAAGCTCAGAATCGTAAGTAAAGAATTGTTTAGCACTCCAAAGACGTACAGGTTTGTAGGTTAATTGGCTGGGCAAATGTAAAAATTGTCCCTAGTGGGTGTAGGATAGTGTTAATGTGCGGGGATCGCTGGGTGGCACGGACCCACTGGGCCGAAGGGCCTTTTTCCGCGCTGTATCTCTAAAATCTAAATTCTAAAAAATCACAAAAAAACACAAACTATTAATTTTGCATAAATGCACATAAATCCAAAATTAAATAATTAGGTAAATAAATCAAATATAACCCTGCAGAATTTTCTCTGCAAATGTCAAAATGACCCATAAAAAAACAATTCTTCATCAAAATGGTTGGAGAACTGAGGTAAATCAGTGAATAAAAGAATCAGAAAAGTTTGATTGAAAACCTCTGATGTGAATCAACTCAGATGTGAATTCGGCCTTAAATTTATGGGTGGCACAGTGGCGTGGCAGCAAAGTTGCTGCCTTACTGCGCCAGAGACCTGGGGGTTCGATCCTGACTATGGGTGCTGTCTGTACGGAGTTTGTACGTTCTCCCTGAGAACCATGTGGATTTTCTACGGGGGCTCTGGTTTCCTTCCACACTCCAAAGACGTACAGGTTTGTAGGTTAATTGCTTTTGGTAAAAAATTTGTAAATTGTCACTAGTGTGTAGGATAGTGCTAGTGTACGAGGTGATCGCTGGTCGGAGCAAACCCGGTGGGTCGAAGGGCCTGTTTCCACGCTGTGTCTCTCAAGTCTAAAATAAAGTCTAACACTTGAACTTCACATTTGAAACTATTCATTTGAGGAGAAAGAATCAGTGCTGTTAGGCAGGGCATGAATTGCTTTTCTTCCGAGTCGAAAGCTCTTTGAAATTGGCAACACAAGTTGATAGAGGGATAAAATAGGTGCATGGTATAGAAACACAGAAAATAGGTGCAGGAGTAGGCCATTTGGCCCTTTGAGCCAGTACCGCCATTCAACATGATCATGGCTGATCATCCAGAATCAGTACCCCGTTCCTGCTTTCTACCCATATCCCTTGATTCCGTTAGCCCTATGATCTAAATCTAACTCTCTCTTGAAAACATCTTGCCGTTGTTAATGGAGGAAGTGAGTGGAAGAGTCAGGAAGTCATGATGCAGCGCAATAGGACTTTGGTTAGGCCACATTTGGAGTATTCTGTGCAATCCTGGCCACTCCATTACAGTAAAGATGTGGAGGCTTGGAGAAGGTGCAGAAGAGATTTATCAGAACACTACCTGGATTAAAGCGCTTTATCTACAAGGAGAGGTTGGATCAACTTGGATTGTTTTCTCTGGAGCGTGAACACTGATGGGAGACTTGACAGAAGTATATCAAATCATGAGAGGCACAGATCGGGTAAACAGAAACTTTTTTTCCAGGGTGGAAATGTCAAAAAATAGAGACCATAGCCTTAAGGGTAGAGGGGCAAATTTTAATGGGATATGCAGGCTAGGTTTTTAATGCAGAGGTTGGTGGGTGCCTGGAAAGCATTGCCAAGGGTGGTGGTGGAAGCAGATACAATAGTGGCATTTAAAGGGCTTTTAGATAGTCACATGGATAGGCAGGGAATGATGGGATATGCATCACATGTATGCAGAGGAGATTAGTTTAGCTTGATATCATGTTCGGCACAGATGTTGTGGGCTGAGGGGCTGTTCTGTTCATGTTCTGTGCGCTAAAATGATCGTGACGGTTTCTCTATTTCACTTCTCTTAGACATGTACCCATTCTTCAGATGAAAATACAAATTGCTTTTTGCCCTGAAGGAGGAAATTTAGCTAACTATGGGCAAATAGTGCAATGAAAACTCACTGCTACCAACCCTTGCCAAACTCGTAATTAAAAGTTCAAAAGTTCCGACAAGACTTGATTCTACGGGGAAAAAAAATCTCAAACACAATAAACCGATCCCCTGACATGAATTCCAATTTTGTTGGTTGCTATTATTTCACAGAAATGTAATTTAGTAAATTGGATAATTTGAGTATTAATGTATGTTATTAAGTGATCTTGTGTTCCAGTTAATTTACAAATGAATTTAACAGAAAATTTGGATATTGTGTTCATAATATCGGCACGGTGGCACGGTGGTGCAACGGTAGAGTTGCTGCTTTACAGCGAATGCAGCGCCGGAGACTCAGGTTCAATCCTGACTACGGGTGCTGTACTGTAAGGAGTTTGTACGTTCCCCCCGTGACCTGCGTGGGTTTTCTCCGAGATCTTCGGTTTCCTCCCACACTCCAAAGACGTACAGATATGTAGGTTAATTGACTGGGTAAATGTAAAAATTGTCCCTAGTGTGTGTAGGATAGTGTTAATGTGCGGGGATCGCTGGGCAGCGCGGACTTGGTGGGCCGAAAAGGCCTGTTTCCGCGCTGTATCTGAAATATGAAATATGAAAAATAATTATACCTTCCTTGTCAATTAATAATTTGCTCAGTTTAACTTAGTTTAGTTTGGGGATACAGTGCAGAAACAGGCCCTTTGGCCCACCGAGTCGGCACCGACCAGCGATCCCCGCACACATTAACACTATCCTTCACACTTCGTAGTATTTACAATTTTACCGAAGCCAATTAACCTACAAACCTGCATGTCTTTGGAGTGTGGGAGGAAACCGGAGCACCCGGAGAAAACTCACGCAGGTCACGGGGTGAACGTACAAACTCCGTACAGTCAGCACCCGCAGTCAGGATTGGACCTGGGTCCCTGGCGCTGTAAAGGCAGCAACTCTACCGCTGCGCCACCGTGCTGCCCCAAATGCCCCTTGATCATCCCCAGGTAAAAAATGTACTCTAACAAATGGAGATGTTAGTGTTATTCTGAAAGCAATCGGTTTATTTACAATTGGAGCATTTCACAAGGGAAAGTGCAGAGCAATGCAAACATCCCCAGCTTGCACTCATTGACCCTCAAACTGAGCATGAATCTCCTCATGGGACCGAGTCCAAAGACATTCATTCCACAAGCTAATTGTAATTTGATGCTGTGCAGAGAATAGTTTGCCTGTATGTGCAACTGCATTAGCTTGAATATATAATACATGCATGCACAGGAAAGGAATGCCAGCTGTTTATTATTATTTTGATTCCTGCACTTTAAACTTCCAATATAACATAGTGAGTGCCATTTGCATTCAGAAGAACAAGGATGGATAGGGTGTTTTTATTGAACTGATTACAATGCCTAGTGCCTCATTACCCAATCCTTTGGAATTTGGAACATACATCACTAGAAATGAAAATTCAGACGTATGCTTCATTCTAGATTAATTTAGCTAAAATTAATTTAGATTAATTAGATTAGCTAAAACCCCCAAACCCCAAATTTACTGACTGCCAAATGACCACATAACTATTTTTAGTTTTGTTTAGTTTAGAGATACAGCGCGGAAACAGGCCCTTTCAGCCCACCAAGACTGTGCTGACCAGCAATCCCTGTACACTAGCACTATCCTGCACACTAGGGATCATTTACAATTTTTACCGAAGCCAATTTACCTACAAACCTGTACGTCATTGGAGTGTGGGAGAAAACACACAAAGAAAACCCACGCAGTCACAGGGAGAAAGCACAAACCCAACACAGACTGCACCCATAGTCAGGATTGAACCCAGGTCTCTGGCGCTGTGAGGCAGCAACTCTACCGCTGCACCACCGTGCCGACCTAGTTTCTATGTGCATACAATTCTATGTGCAGCAAGGAACTGCAGATACTGGTTTACACTGAAGATAGACCCAAAATGCTGGAGTAACTCAGCGGGACAGGCAGCATCTCTGGAGATAAGGAATGGGTGACGTTTCGGGCAGGGCCGTTTTTACAGCATTATGGGCCCCCGGGCAAAGCAGTGTACTGGGGCCCCTACCGTTACTCTCCCCCACCCCCCTTTCCCTACCAGCCCCCCCCCCCCCCCCCCCCCCGTCGTGCCGGTGAAAAGCACTTACCGAAAAGCACTTAGCAATGGACTTAGGGTGCTACATTGTTGCGAAAAGCACTTACAGATCGCTGTGAGAAGCAATTAGGGACCGAAAATTTTGCAAAAAAAGCACTTATTGAACCTACATTTTTAAAGTAGTATTTATTTATTGCAAGTCACTTAACATACACAGATCAGCATGGGGCCCCTATGCTCGTGGAGCCCCGGGCAAGTGCCCATCAGGCCCATGCGTTAAGACGGCCCTGGTTTCGGGTCGAGACCCTTCTTCTATGTAATGGAACTAGGTGCATTGGATTCACTCACACGAAATAATTTGTGTCAACTAATTTTAAAGTCTGAGACAATCACATTGTATAAACAGGATATATAGCAGAACCCAGGAGAATATTAAACCTCTACTAATGCAATGAGTGCTAAACATTGCCTGATTTGCTTTTTAATAAAATTATCATCATAGTATTCTCTTCCCTGGGTCTGGAGTAAATAAAATTAATGGAGGGATATGAATGATGTGCAGGCAGATGAGATGAGTTTATCTTGGTATCATGTTAGGTACGAACATTGTGGGCTAAAGGGCCTGTTGGTGTGCAGTACTGTTCCATGTTCTATGACAAGCAGAGGTCAGTGGCACGCCTGTTTATTTGATCCACAGTATGGTTTGGAAAAGGGGCTGAAGTCTATTTTAACAAAACTCTCAAATGGAAAATTGTTTATTATTAGAGAACACGGATACCATGGATTAGGAATTCATCTTTGGTTGTTGATGCTGAATGCTTGAGGCATCCGTTTTATTCACCTCTGTACATTTGGTTCCATCAACTCCATTCACGCATTTAGCACCGCCAACTAGAGAGGATTCTTTCTCTCAGCTTGTTATACATTCTCCACCTGGTACAAACAAGGTGTTTTTTTTATTAAGTTAAAGTAGTAAACTTACCATTTCATAGTCCTGTCATGTTTCCTTGTTGGAGATCATAATGTTCAAAATATAGAACACAGAACATGGACCAATCTACCACATAGACAGGCCGTTTGGCCTGCAATGTCCATGCCAAATATGATCCAAAATTAAACTAATATCAGCTTGCATGTGATCCATGTCTTTCCATTCCCTGCATATCCATGTACTGAACTTAAACAGCATTATCCTCATTGGAGATCCTTGGACTTTAATTGGACTTTACTGGACGACATCTTGCACCAAATATTATTCCCTTTATCATGTATCTGTATTATTGTGGGTGACTCGATTGTAATCACGTAGAGTCCTTCCGTTGACCGGTTAGCACAGAACAACAAACTTTATTGTCACCTGTATCTCGGTACAGGTGACAATAAACTAAACCAACTATCGTTTCTGCCTCCACCACCACCTCTGGCAACACATTTCAGGTACCTCCCACTTTCTATGTTAAAAAACACTTGCCACGTACATCTCCTTTAAACTTTTCCCTGTCTCACCTTAAAGCTCTGCCTTCTCATCTTTGACGTTTCCACACAGGGAAAAGGGTTCTGACTATCTACCCTATCTATGCCCCCATAATCTCATATACTTCTATCAGGTCTTCCCTCAACCTCCAACATGCCAGAGAAAACAATCCGAGTTTGTCCAACCTCTCCTTATAACTAATATTAATTAGAGGCGGCATAGAGGCACAGGGGAAGAGTTGCTGCCTTACAGCGCTTGCAGTGCTGGGGACCCGGGTCCAATCCCGACCATGGTTGCTGTCTGTACGGAGTTTGTACGTTCTCCGCGTGACCGTGTGGGTTTCCTCCGAGATCTTTGGTTTCCTCCCACACTCCAAAGACATGCAGGTTAGTACGTTCATTGGCTTGGTATAAGTGTAAATTGTCCCTGGTGTGTGTAGGGAACCGTTAATGTGCGGGGATCGCTGGTCGGTGTGGACTCGGTGGGCTAAAGGGCCAGTTTCTGCTCTGTATCTCTAAACTAAACTAAACTAAACTAAACTAAACTAAACTAAACTAAACTAAACTAAACTTATAGCAATACAAATCCAGCACCGATTTCCCAGAACCCTGGTTTCCAGAGACTTTCTGGATCATCCATTTAGCCGGACCAACAGAGGTGACGGCCTCTCCTTATAACTAATGTGCAAGACGTGCGGGTGTTGGTTCGTTAATTGCCCACTGTAAATTGCCCTTAGTATGTTGGTGACAGTTATAATCTAAAGGGTGTCCATGAGATAAAGAAAGAGGATTAATGCAGGATAGCGTAAACGTGTGACTGATGGTTGACATGGATTCGATGGGCCAAATGGCCCGTTTCCGAGCAGTATTCCTCTTTGACTCGATGACCAATTAGAAATTTCAATAGCTTCTACACAACATTACAAAGACTGCATCATTCCCTTGTTCTCTCTCCTCCAATGTGAAGTTGGATGTATCATTATCCAACGTGAAGAGATAATTCTCGGGTTAAGAGACCTGTAGTAAGCAATGGTTAAATCATCTGCAGTCCACTTCTTCTGCACTGAAATTGTGGCGAATGACACAAATCATTCAATAAATCCTCTTTTTCTATCTTCCTTTGCAATTTTGTTCCCACCAGTTACTGTTGAAGTATCCTCTTTCTTTGAATGTATTAGGAAAAACTGTGTTCATTGTGATTAAATCCTCAGTAGTTCTAATTTTTTTTAAATCTCACTATGTAGATTTTCTTCCACTATGTGGAATTATTCGAATCACATATACATAGTCGACTGTGGAAAACAGGATGGTAATTGTTTGACACAAAGCGCTGGAGTAACTCAGTGGGTCAGGCAGCATCCCTGAGAACATGGATAGGTGACGTTTCAGGTCAGAACATCTCTACCTGAAACGTCACCTCTTCACGTTCTCCAGAATGCTGCCTGATCCGCTGAGTCCCTCCAGCACTTTGTATCTTTTTTTTTTGTAAACCAGCATCTGCACTTCCTTGTTTCTACATGGTATTGTTCAAATTGCTCTACGCATTAGAATCTCATGTTAAAATACTGCACATGCTTTTTCTCCACTTGTCCCGTAAATACACACTAAACATATTGGGTAGCTGGTAGAGCTGCTGCCTCACTGCACCTGAGATTCAGGTTCGATCCTCCCCTTGGGTGATGTCTGTGTGGAGTTTGCAAGTTTCCCCGTGACTGTGTGGGGTTACCTCACAGTGCCCTGGTTTCCTCCCACATCCCAGAGATGTGCAGCTTTGTAGGTTAATTAGCCTTCATAATCAGCCTCCAAACATTGCTGCCAATGTGCAGGGAGTGGACGACAAAGTGGGATAACATAGAACCAGTTTGAACAGAAGGTCAGCATGGACTTGGTGGGCCGAAAGGCCAGTTTCCGTGCTGTATTTTTCAATCAAAACATGCCATGAAAATGTCTACTCAAGACCAAATTAGTCCAAAGGTGCTCCTCCTCTCAGGCACTGAGCATTAATGTTAACTCTCATTCCCACGGAGAATTTTAGAAAAAAATAATTGATTTACTTTTTCTTTTTCTCTTGATCCTGTTTTCTTTTCCCTCTCTTTATTTGCCTTTGGGTATTTAATTTGGCATTGAATTAGTTATTTTTCTACACTGCTAGCTTCAGTTCCTGCATATCTCACTAGCACTTACAAAAAATTTTTTTTGGTTAAACAAGATATTCAGACCCTGAACTATTATACATTTGGATCCACATAACCATAAGTTCCAGGAGAAATACTTGTTTCTAGGCAAGTATAAATGTGGCAACTGCCACTATCATTCACTCTGAATGAAAAAAAACAAGGTTATTGAAATAAATTGTGTCTTATTTGATATTGATTTTGCCTTTCTGTCATCTGGCGTAGTAGCACAACTGAAATCATCATCATCATTCTGACATTGGAACTTACAATGAAACCTTTCTTGTTTGCTTTAGCATGCTCTTGTCTTTGTCCATCCCAGCTAAGGTGCAACTTTTAAAAAACCTCATATTTTCTTCCAAAAATAGATTGATAATCGATGTGCAGTGAAATTCCTTTTTGAGTCACCGGATTTGGTGCTATTTCCAAAGTCCGGTCTGTGGACCTTCTGTCATGGGGCAGACGGACTCCCCCTTTCCCCTCCCCCCCACAACAAATCTTTACACATCTCCAATCCTTTCCACTCGTCATTTTAATTTCATGTTTCATGTATCTTGTGTTTTTATGACTGTTGGCGGATCAATTTCCCTCCTGGGATAAATAAAGATCTATCGTATCATATCGTATCGTACCGTATCGTATTGTACGCTAGATCTTATCGAGCGGTGCCTGATCCAGGCGGGCCCCTGGATTGTTCAGTGTACCGGTGTTCCTCTTCTCACCTGGTCACCATTGTGCCCCGGAGGTGCCTCCCGCAACTGGCCTTGAGGTAGTAAGATCCCAGTTCACTTTTCTATCGGCCTTGTTCCTCGCGACTGTCTTTTCTCGCTACCTCCTCTTTGGTTCTCCAGTCTCCGGGGGTGGAGCAGGGGCCGCACTCTACAGCTTCTCCTCCACAAGTCCTGGCCCACCAAGTCTCTCCAGAGAACAAGGATAGGTGACAATCAGTCTGAAGAATGGTCCCGACCCGATTTCGCTTATCCAGGTTCTCCTGAGATGCTGCCTGAGATCGCCGAGTGACCCCAGCACTTTGTGTCTTTTCTTTTGTAAACCAGCATCTGAGGTTCCTTGAGGCTAAACTAAATGCAAAATAGACCAAAAGGACATGCTTCTGTGCAGTAAGCCTTATGTGTTTGTGTTGTAATTAACTGCATTACAATTACAAAGCAAAATGGTACAAATGTAAGAAATAGACGATAATGCTGGGATCACTCAGCAGTAGTTGATGTTAAATTAAGAAAGAAATGCATTGCAATTTCAGTTCTCCCCATAGATGTTACCACACCAGGCAATGTTTTCAATTCAGTCATTGTATCAATCTGCAAATATTCAAGAGGGTGGCACAGTGGCACAGCGGTAGAGTTGCTGCCTACAGCGCCAGAGACCCTGGTTCGATTCTGATTCTGGGTGCTGTCTGTATGGAGTTTGTACATCCTCCCGGTGATCGTGTGGGTTTTCTCCGGGTGCTCCATTTTTTTCTTACACTCCAAAGACCGTACAGGTTTGTAGGTTAATTGACTTTGGTAAAAATTGTAAATTGTCCATAGTGTGTGTAGGATAATGCTAGTATACAGAGTGATTGCTGATGGGCATGGACTCGGTGGGCCGAAGGGCCTGTTTCCGCACTGTGTCTCTAACATCTGAAGAAAAGTCTAAAGACTCTATGATTCTATGACTCAGCCTCTAAGTTCATGTAAACTCAAGCTTTGACTGCACAGTGCAGTTCCGTTACTGAGGATCAAGTGGCCTTGTATCTCGGGAGCAGGCACCACAGGATGAACGGATTTTCTAAAGATGTCTAAAGTCTAAAGTCAATAATTGAACTACAAAGCCAAATATGAAAGAACATAAAGTCACAGTTGTAGCACTTACCTCCTACATGAATGAACTTGCACGAAGAGCAATCAAAAGGAATTATCCAAAACAAATAATAGCATTGTCTAAAAATTCAGGTTCCATTGTTGGTGCTTTGACTTGATGAGGACTGTCAGGTGTGTGTAAGAATCGGAAAGCAAGACCAAACCGTAGGGGAATAGAATGGCTCTTAAGTCAAAGAAAGTTTGGCAACTAGTCAGTTCTAATGAAACAATTACAATGAAAATTGGTAATAGCTGCTAAATAGTTCCAAACTTTTGAAAAGTGAATGAAAATGAATATCCGCTCGGATAGAAACAGCTACACTGGGCAAATATTCTTCTGAAACCTGAGAGATATAAGCTGTTTTTTTTCCCTACCATTTAAAGGATGGATTGCTTTAGAAAAGGGCACAAAGTGCTGGAGTAGCTCGGCAAGTCAGGCAGCATCTCTGGAGAAAAATGGATAGGTGATGTTTCGGATCGAGACCCTCTGTCTCTTTAATATTGGTGACATAATAACAAGAATTCAAATTGAAAGCGTCATTTGTTGTTTGCGAAGCATTTTGAGCTGCCCTTCTGCCAAATGTAAAAATGCACACCTCCAGATTTAGAGATAGTTTATTCCCAGCTGTTATCAGGCTACTGTACTATCCTACCAACAAGTAGAGATTATTCCTGAGCTACTATCTGCCTCATTGGAGACCCTCGGACTATCTTTGATCGGACTTTACTGGACTTTATCTTGAACTAAACGTTACTCACATTATTCCCTTTATCATGTATCTGTACACTGTGGATGTCTCGATTATAATCACGTATTGTCTTTCCCTGACTGGTTAACACGCAACAAAAGCTCTTCACTGTACATCGATACACATGACAATAAACTAAACTAAACTAAACTAAACCATCAGACATAAGATTCTGCATGAAGGCAAGTTTATTTTGTTGTCGCTAAGGAAACCAGAAATAAAAAGTGGGAGGAGATAGAGAAAAATATATCATACAAAATTAACAAGTTGCATGAACGTATTTTATCATATCATATCATATATATACAGCCGGAAACAGGCCTTTTCGGCCCTCCAAGTCCGTGCCGCCCAGCGATCCCCGTACATTAACACTATCCTACACCCACTAGGGACAATTTTTACATTTACCCAGCCAATTAACCTACATACCTGTACATCTTTGGAGTGTGGGAGGAAACCGAAGATCTCGGAGAAAACCCACGCAGGTCACGGGGAGAACGTACAAACTGAGTCTCCGGCGCTGCATTCGCTGTAAAGCAGCAACTCTACCGCTGCGCTACCGTTATTTTGATCTGTAAACTTCACTGTGACTTTAGTGATGGCTTTATGAAGAGGTATTAACACATTCATTCCAACATGAAGCATCATTTTCTCTTGGAATGCTTGTGTAAGGTAACAAATCTTTCAGTAAAGGTAAGCAAGGACCATATCTCACCAAGATATCCATTGTGCAAAATAGAGGCTTTTAACGATTGACGATAGTCTCATTAAATCTATGAAAATCTGGTATCTGTCAGCTGCCAGAGGTAAACCTGAATCCAGTTTAGTGAAATCAAAGCATCCTTGGCTGCTGCAGTCATTACTATCTACACCTGCAGAAATATTTTCAAAAGTCTGTGAAATAATTGTGTTTAGCTACGTACGATAGCTCTTAATTCAAAGCTACGTATGATGTTTTGGCCTCAGCTGCAAGAGAAGACAGTTCATCAAAAGGGAAGGATATTTTTGCTGATACAAGTCCTGATAGGACTTGTCCCGCATGTGAAAGGGGAAAAGTTTAAAGGAGATTTGCAGGGCAAGTGTTTTACATGGAGGGTGGTGCGTATCTAGAACCCGCTGTCAGGGATGGTGGTGGAGGCAGATATTGCAGTGGCATTTAAGAGGCGTTTAAATAGGCACATAGATATGCAGGGAAAGGAGGGGTATGGATCATGTGCAGGCAGACAAGAGGTTGTCTTGGCATCATGTTTGACACAGACATTGTGGGCATAAGGGCCTGTTCCTGTGCTGCACTCTGTTTTATGGTTTACTGTATGTCTGTGTTAAATTCAAAGAATCCCCTATTCAAGAATATATCAGAAAAGACTTGTAAAAGTTTCCATGTTAAGAGAAACAAAGCAATCCAATGAAGCCTCGAGATCCGATGAGGAAGAAGATACAACTGGAGGTGCAACAACTAGGGAGCAGTCCTGAGCTGCTATCAACCCTTGGTCTGTCTCTATTTGGACCCTGCTGGACTAAATGTATGCCCTTAATCACGGTGCTGACTCGAAGGGCCGAATGGCCTCCTCCTGCACCTACTTTCTATGTTAATCATGCCCACTCCATGCCCCTCAAACCTCTGAGACAATCACTCTTAGGTCTGCCCGAGCTTTGTTGACCTCCCAGCAGAATGAGATGTCCATCGGGGAATGTTGCCGACTGGCTCGCTGCAGTCTGCAGGAGTACGTGCTGAGGGACGCACTGAAGCTCGGTGCAGCCAACGCCAAGGCCCTGTGGGGGAGGACCACAGTCTAGGGTCCTTCCGCTGCTGGACATTGGGGGGCAGGGTGTGGTGGAGACGCCCCTGAAAAACTAAGGAAGGGATTCCACGCCAGTGGCCACATGAGTGGCAAGGGTGTATGGTAAAATTGTGATTTGAGTAAACAGTATTGAATGTATGTATAGCCTCCGAGAATGTCAGACATTTTTTTTGCACATCCGGAGTCTGCAGCGCATCGTTCGATCAGCCGAGAAGGCTGTTGGCTGCAACCTTCCCCCCATTGATGAACTGTACACTGCAAGGGCCAGGAAGCGAGCGGGCAAGATCATCTCTGACCCCTCTCACCCTGGCCACAACTCTTTGAAGCACTTCTCTCTGGAAGGCGACTCCAGACTGTCAAAGCCGCCACAGCCAGACATAAAAAGTTTTTTCCATGATCAGTACCTCCTTTTGCTCTGGTATTTTACTTCATTCTTCACATGTTTAAATTATAATGTTTTATTTTTAATTGTCTTCTGTATATTGTGTTGTTACTTGTGAGCAAAGCACCAAATTCCTTGTATGTATACATACTTGGCCAGTAAAATTTATTCAATTCAATTCAATTCAATTCAATTCAATTCAATTCAATTCAATTCAATACATTGTGTACACTGTATCTGTCTCAATTGTAATCATGTATTGTCTTTCTGCAAACTGGATAGAATGAAACAAAAGCTTTTCATTGTACTTTGGTACACGTGATAATAAACCAAATTAAAGTAAGATACAGTTCCTTAATGTGTAATAAACTCCATGAGTAAAGAAATATTTACCATCTAACTCACAGAATGAATGAAATGATGGATAATACTGACTAAGAGAACAAAATGCACACTCCACTTGGGCTGTGTTACATGAAAGCCTTTGTCATGCTATGGGGAGATCTACGGAAAAAAGTGTAGCAGAGTAAACTGATGTGTAGACCAAGTCTTGTAACTTAATGACAGCATGGTGAATATCACTGTGAAACTTCCTGGCCAGACAAGGCGGGTGAAAGAGGATCCACTTGGTTAAATATCCCAACGATTCTGTCGTTATGCCATTTTCAAATGTAAAGGAAACATGGCGCATTGTGCTTGGAATAGCCTGGATCGTGGGAAGAACCAAGAGCCAGGATAACGGCATTCACTAACATCAAATTTTAAATTGGGCAGTAACTTTATATGCATAATTTTACAGGAAGATCATGAGTCTTCTGACTGGTTTCTACTTTTCCTTTTAAAATCTTTGCTAACAACACTTTTGTTTAGGTTAAATATACGTTCTTGGCAATTCAAATGCATAATTCATTCAACGAGATATAAAAGTGTAATATAAGATATATAATATAAGATAAGATAAGAAAAGATAAGAATAATTCTAGGATAACAAGATATAAGAGTCTAACAAGCGTCTCAACCCGAAACATCATCTCTTCCTTTTCTCCAGAGATGCTGCCTGACCCGCTGAGTTACTCCAGCATTTTGTGACTATCTTCGGTGTAAATCAGCATCTATAGTTCCTTCCTACACATGATATAATAGTCATTTTTCTCCAGGGTTAAAATGCAATCGTGATTATTACTGAGTATAGGGCACAGAGAGGAAGGGAAGCCAGGCAACTTCCCAAACTCCATCCTTCATAAACTTATGTTTATTAAAAGATCTGCTGTCCATGCGCTCATGTATTCCGTCCCATTCATCCACCAAGCCTGTACTTGTCCACCTGTATTGGCTCCCAGTCTAGCAATGCCCCAAATATAAGATTGCCTTCCTCATTTTCAAATTCCTCCATGGGCCTTCATACGGCTCAATATCTTCCTGCCTTATAAACCTCTGAGATTTATCCAAGTCTTTAGACTTTAGAATGTAGACTTTCGAAATGCAGCACAGAAACAGGCCCTTCAGCCCACCGAATCTGCGCCAGCCAGTGATCACCCTATGATACTAATGATATTAACACTATCCTACATACTAGGGGCAATTTTACTGAGGCCAACTAACCGAAGTCAAGTCCAGTTAAACGTACAAGTACAGGTACCGTGCTCCTGTCATTCTGGTTTCTTAAACATTCCTGATTTTTTTTTCCGGCTTCCCTTACTTAAAATGCCAAGGTCTTTGGGTTCGGAATAAATCTCTTCTTACTTTCACCTCTTTACTCTTTTAAGGAAACCCTTAAAGCCGACTTCCTTGATCAAGTTGTATGTCATCCATCTTATTGTCTACTTTTATGCCTTGGGGTTAAAATTGTTTGATAACATTCCTGTCAAAACCCTCAGGATACTTTGGCTATATTAAAAGTAGGATATGATATAATTCTACTGTGGAATGCTGCTAAATATACGAGGCTGCGTACTGAAACGGAATTTGAAAGCATTTCACACTGAAGTATGATGGCTGGCTATCTTCTGACTATTCAGTTTAAGTCTCTCACTTATTCCCAATATTGGATGGGTTTTTTTAAATTCATGTTCTGAATGTCATTAATAAAACTAACTGCGTTCAATATCTTTTGCATCCATATTTATAAAATTTCTACCTCAAACACCATACACATTGACTTTCAATGTGAGTTAGAGAGAAAGACTGATGTTACAATTAATAACTCTTTTCTAAGTGTTTCAACTTCTAAAGCAAAACAGTTTTGGCAAGGAGCATTGGCTCTGAATCTAATGTCACCTAAAGTTTAGTTTAGAAGTTTAGAAAAATGAGTGAGAATCTGATGAAGTGAATTAATAGCTGTCCCATTTTTGGCTCTGCCAGGATCCCTATTAAAGAATTATAATAAAAAGAAACTGCAGATGCTGGTTTATCCCAAAGATAGACACAAAATGCTGGAGTAACTCAGCAGGTCAGGCAGCATCTCTGGAGAAAATGGATAGGTGACGTTTCGGGTTGGGACTTTTCTTCAGACTGTGGGCATAATGGTCTGTTTACTTCCAGTGTGACTCTTTGCCCAGATAGATTTCAAGGAGCAACAAAAGGCATGAGGAGGGAACATGAATATGGGTTAGATCAGATCAGCCATGATTGTATTGAATGGGAAAGCAGGTCTGATGGGCTGAGTTCCCTTCTTGTGCTCTTCCTGACTTCGGGTTAATGTATGAAGAGCTTTTAATGGCTCTGGACCTGTACTTGCTGGAGTTTAGAAGGATGAAGGGTGACATCATTGAAACTCACCGAGTAGTGAAAGGACGGGATCAAGTGGATGTGGAGAAGATGTTTCCACTAGTGGGAAAGTATAGGACCAGTGGGCACACCACAGAATAAAAAGACTTACCTTTAGAAAGGAGACGAGGAGGAATTTCTTTAGTCAGAGGGTGGTGAATCTGTGGAATTCATTGCCACAGACAGCTGTGGAGGCCAAGTGATCGTGTACTTTTAAAGCGGAGATTGACAGTTTCTTGATTAGTAAGGGTGTCAAAGGTCATGGGGAAAAGGCAGGAGAATGGGGTTGAGAGGGAAAGGTAGATCAGCCACGATTGAATGGCGGCGTAGACTCGATGGGTCGAATGGCCAAATTTTGCTCCTCTGACTTATGAACTTATGAACTTTCTGATGAGTCAGATGAGTCATGTATCAGCCAAGATTCATTGCAGAGTCTGGAAAAACAAGCTCGTCAATTAGGTCAGTATACATTATAACCATTGTTAATGGATGCATTAAAGTGAGCATTAATGACACATAAATCATACATAGTCATCTGGTTATCATCCATACTCAATGCTCATGCAAATCTACATAATGCACAACATCTTCTACTTATTAAAGCCACGTGTTGTTCAATACATGAGGAGTGTATGCATCAAGTGTTGTATAATAACCACCTGTATTAATGTTAAAGTGTTTTTCCTATGGTTAATAATCAATAGCATGGACAGTGAAAATAGCATAAACATTGATGTAGTAGTAATACAATTGGTTCATGAGATTTGCGGACTGAATGGGCGAGTAGTTAATATAAATCAGTCATTAATAGAAAAATTATGTTGCATTATAATGGATGTAATAAAACCCATTAGCAAGGGAACAATTTTCAAGACCATCTTTGGAAAATTTATATGTTTGTTGTGTTTGCACTCAATCATTAGCCTATTTAGAATGAAAAGACTTTATGGAGTGCACAGCTGGCAGAAGTGCTTCCTCACAGCGCCAGAGATCCAGTTTCGATCCTGACCTCAGGTGCAGTCATACACAACGTGGAAGTGGGCCTTTCAGCTCAATGCCCACACCGACCAACATGCCCCATCTACACGTCCCACCTGCCTGCGTTTGCCACATATACCTCTAAACCTATCCTATTTCTGTACCTGTCCACATGCTTTCCTTAAACATTGTGATGTTACCTGTCTGCGTGGGGTTTGCACGTCTCTCTGTCGGGGTTTCCTCTGGGTGCTCTGGTTTCCTCCCACATCTCAAAGACATGCAGGTTTGTTGGGTTAATTGGCCTCTGCAGGGAGTGGATGGGAGAGTGGAATAATTGGGTGAGAGAGTGGATGAGTAATTAATGATCAGTGTAGACTCGGTGGGCTAAAGGTACTGTTTCCATAATGTATCTCTAAATTAAACTAAACTTATAGTGTATAAATTACAGCAGAATTTAAATTGTGAATGGTGCCATCATATTGTTCATCTACTCCACGAATATACCCAGTAGGTTTTTGAGAAAACCTTTTGATTGTATTATTGAGGACATTTTTAGTTTAGATAGTATAGTTTAGGGATACAGCGTGGAAACAGGCCTTTCTGTCCACTGTGTCCACGCCAACCAGTGATCACATGTGCATTAGTTCCATCAATTTACAGAAGCCAATTAACTAACCAGCCTGCACATCTTTGGAATGTGGGAGGAAACCGGAGCACCCAGAAAAACCCCACACAGTCACAGGGAGAACTTACAAACTTCGTACAGACAGCACCCATAGTCAGGATTGAACCCGGGTCTCTGGCGCTGTACGGTAGCAGCTCTTCCGCTGCGCCACTGTGCCACCCTAGTATGGTTATTTCAAGAAAGATTTACGATCACCGCAAAAGCTCTTATCTGATGAGCCATGATTATTTGAAATGTTGGTTCTGTACAGCCCAATGCTGAATTTAACATCAGAGGCAACAAATATTCCCATAAACTAGTTTCTTCTTCGGTAACCGAAGACGGTGACATTTTGATAAGAATCCAGTGCCTTTTTGATGGCCATATGTGATTTCCATTTCACCAACAAGCTGAAAGAAACATCATTTGACACTTAAGCCCAACTCGGCAAAGAAAATCATAAGGCAATTTCACCCAGACTATGGCCAGATGATTTTCAAACAGATCATAAGATCATAAGGTCATAAGTAATAGGAGCCAAATTAAGCCATTCAGCCCATCAAGTCTACTCCAACATTCAATCATGGCTGATCTATCTCTCCCTCCTAACCCCATTCTCCTGCCTTCTCCCCACAACCCCTGACACCCATACTAATCAAGAATCCATCTATCTCTATGTTTAAAACATCCATTAACTTGGCCTCCACAGCCTTCTGCGGCAAAGAATTCCACAGAGTCACCACCCTCTGACTAAAGAAATTCCTCTCATCTCCTGCCTAAAGAAACATCCTTTAATTCTGAGGCTATGACCTCTTGTCCTAGACTCTCCCACTAGTGGGAACCCCCTCTACACATCCACTCTATCCAAGCCTTTCACTATTCGGAATGATCAGATGACTATTCAAGTGGGAAATCAGATTGCCAGTGGGAAGTCAGATTGCCACCAATTCCAGGGACAGGTGACTAATTCCATCCCACTCTCTCCTTATCTGGCCTTGTCAAAGAAAGATTGAAGGAAGAGGAAGCCATTTATATTGAGCTCCTTATTGAATGCATACCAGACAGAGTCACTGTATTAAACAAAACCAGCTGAACATTCCTTTAGCATTGTTTTCATAAAAAGCAAACTTTGATCCTCCTAGTGAAAGCACTGAGAAACAAAACCAGCAGATTATTCTCCACAATAATGTGGATCTCATTAACGAAATAGCCAGAATTCTGACATTATACCTATTTGCTGCTGACATGCACTGCGCAAAATTCTTGGAAACAGCATGCATTATCTGCATTCTTGACCCATCTGTATATTTCGAATGGCTGACACAAAATATTGGAGTGGCGCAGCGGTAGAGTTGCTGCCTTACAGCGAATGCAGCGCCGGAGACTCAGGTTAGATCCTGACTACGGGCGCCGTCTGTACGGAGTTTGTGCGTTCTCCCCGTGACCTGCGTGGGTTTTCTCCGAGATCTTCGGTTTCCTCCCACACTCCAAAGACGTACAGGTATGTAGGTTAATTGACTGGGTAAAAATGTAAAAATTGTCCCTAGTGTGTGTAGGATAGTGTTAATATGCGGGGATCGCTGGGCGGTGCGGACTCGGTGGGCCGAAAGGCCTGTTTCCGCGCTGTATATATATGAAATATGAAATATGAAACAGGCAGCATCTCTCGAGAGAAGGAATGGATGACGATTCGTGTCGAGACCCTTCTTTAGATCCGAAACATCACCCATTCCTTCTCTCCAGAGATGCTGCCTGTTCCGCTGACTTACTCCAACATTTTGTGTCTACCTTCGATTTAAACCAGCATCTGCAGTTCTTTCCAATGGCTGTCTGGTTTAAAATATCAGTTCACTGATTGGCAGCAGATTTGTTTGCCAATCTGAGCCATGAAAATGCGTAAGATCCAAACAACCAAACTAATTTTTGTGTAGGAAGAAACTGCAGGTGCTGGTTTACACTGAAAAAAAGACACAAAATTCTGGAGTAACTCAGCGGAACAGGCAGCATCTCTGGAGAGAAGGAATGGGTGATGTTTCGGGTCGAGACCCTTCTTCAGTGATTTTTGTGTTGAATTGAAAGATACAGCATGGAAACAGGTCCTTTCGCCCACAACCATCGACCATCCATTCACAATTGTGGCACGTTGGTGCAGTGGTAGAGTTGATGCCGTACAGCGCCAGAGACCCAGGTTGGATCCTGACTGCAGATGCCATCTGTATGGAGTCTGTACGTTCTCCCTGTAACTTGCGTGGGTTTTCTCCGTGATCTCGGTTTCCTCCCACACGCCAAAAGACGTACAGGTTTGTTGGTTAATTGGCCTGGTATAATTGTAAATTGTCCCTAGTAGGATATCGTTAATGCTCGGGGATCGATGGTTGGCGTGGACTGTGAGCTGAAGAGCCTGTTTCTGCATTGTATCTCTAAAAACAAAGCCATTCGTTCCATATTATCCCACTTTCCCATCCACTCCCTTCACACCAGAGGCAATTTACAGAGGGCCAACTAACCTACAAACCCCCACCTCGTTGGGATGTGGGAGGAAACCAGAGCGCCTGGAAGAAACCCACGTGATCACAGGGAGAACGTACAAGCACCACACAGGCTGACCACCCCAAGTCATGATCGAACCTGGGTCCCTAGTGCAGTGAGGCAGCAGCTTTACAATTCTATGCAAAACATTCTCCTGATTGTTGACAATTAAGTGGATTATGAAATCAAGTCACTGCAGAAATCAGTGAGATGTCCTAAATTCAGATGTACTGTTATTCCAGGTTTAAACCGCCTCGGAAAAACAAATGTAGATCACCAAAACTGCAAGCTGGAGAAATTTGAAATAAAAACAGAAAATGTTGGAAACTCAGCAGGTCAAGCAGCATCTGCGGAAAGAAAGAAAGAGTAAACTTTGTTTTTTTTTTGCAAAGAAGGTGAGGGGAGAATGGATAGAGCAAAGAGAATGTCTTTTTCCCCAGTCCTCCCCGACCTATTATTGATAATAAGCTTCAGGTACCGATCATCCCGGTTTTTACTAAAGCCATATTTAACATCAAGGTGGAGACAATGCAGGCAGTGAAGAAAGCCAATGGAATGTTGGCCTTCATAACAAGAGGAGTTGAGTATAGGAGCAAAGAGGTCCTTCTGCAGTTGTACAGGGCCCTAGTGAGACCGCACCTGGAATACTGTGTGCAGTTTTGGTCTCCAAATTTGAGGAAGGATATTCTTGCTATTGAGGGCATGCAGCGTAGGTTTACTAGGTTAATTCCCGGAATGGCGGGACTGTCATATGTTGAAAGACTGGAGCCACTAGGCTTGTATACACTGGAATTTAGAAGGATGAGAGGAGATCTTATCGAAACGTATAAGATTATTAAGGGGTTGGACACGTTAGAGGCAGGAAACATGTTCCCAATGTGGGGGGAGTCCAGAACAAGGGGCCACAGTTTAAGAATAAGGGGTAGGCCATTTAGAACTGAGATGAGGAAAAACTTTTTCAGTCAGAGAGTTGTGAATCTGTGGAATTCTCTGCCTCACAAGGCAGTGGCGGCCAATTCTCTGAATGCATTCAAGAGAGACCTAGATAGAGCTCTTAAGGATAGCGGAGTCAGGGGGTATGGGGAGAAGGCAGGAACGGGGTACTGATTGAGAATGATCAGCCATGATCACATTAAATGGCGGTGCTGGCTCAAAGGGCCGAATGGCCTCCTCCTGCACCTATTGTCTGTTGACAAGGAACTTGCAGATGCTTTAGACTTTAGACTTTAGACTCAAGATACAGCTGAAACAGGCACTTCGGCCCCACTGAGTCCATGCCAACCAGCAATACCGCTTACACTAGCACACTAGGGACAATTTACAACTTACAGAAGCCAATTAATCTACATATGTGTACGTCTTGTACAAAATCACAGAGGGGGAGCAGCGAGAGAGCATGTTGCTAAACTCTCGTCGAAGAGAGGAGGAGAACATCAGGAGGAGGAGCAGCGAGTATATGTCCTTGGAGGAAACCACTGCACCTGGAAAAACCCACGCGGTCATAGGGAGAATGTACAAACTCCGTACAGAAAGCACCCGTAGTCAGGATTGAACCCGTGTCTCTGGCGCTGTAAGGCCGCAACTCTATCGTTGCACCACTGTGCCGCCACAACCAACTGATGCCGGTTTGCTAAAGAAGACCCAAAGTGCTGGAGTAACTCAGCAGGTCAGGCAGCATCTCCGGGAGAACATAGACTTCATGTTTCTGTGCAATTCATTAGTTATCAGGTCTGGATCCCACACCTGCCCTGCAAAGCAAGCTAAGCCACAGATGGAAAATGTTTTATACTTGTGGCTAGAATGCCCTGGTAATCCTTGACAGCTTATCAGAGGCCTATTTTTAAATGTCTCAGATAATCAGCTCAAACATACTTAAATAACTTTAGTGAATTATTTTAAAAGAGAAATGTTCTCAAAAAATGCATTAAACTATGAACAATTATTGCAAGCATATAGGTAAATTAAAATAAAGACAAATTAACAAACCACTTGCATTTTCTTTCAGGACAGTTGACTACCGCAGGTACTATCGCAAGGTTAGCAGGCATTATCGCAATGAGCTATAGGGAGAGGTGGAGCAGGCTAGGACTTTATTCCTTGGATCACAGGAGAATGAGGGGTGATCTTGTAGAGATGTACAAAATCATGAGAGGAGTAGATCGGGTAAACGCAATATCTTTTGTCCAGAATAGGGGAATCAAGAACCATAGGTTTAAGGTGTGCAGGGAAAGATTTAATAGGAACCTGAGGTGTAACTTTTTTTACACAAAGCGTGGTGGGTGTATGGATCGAGCTACCAGAGGGGTTAGTTGAGGCAGATATTATAACAACATTTAAAAGACATTTGGACAGGTACATGATATAGGAAAGGTTTAGAGGCATGTGGGTAGGTGGGACAAGCATAGATGGGGCATCTTAGTCGACACAGACAAGTTGGGCCGAAGGGCCTGCTTCCATGCTGTATGACTCTGTAAGTTTATGTTTCTATGACTTGGTTCCAGGTAGCCTGGACAAATTTTCCAATGGTGCACTGAGACACAACAATTGCTCAACAAACAGTCCGGTACACAAAAATATATATTTTAAATAACACAATCAGCTGCTATTTTAATCAAACATATGTCCCAATTGTTGTTTGGCGTTCTATGAAAACTTAATTTAAAGATGTTTCTGAGTCCGTGCCTGCAAATTCTTTGTTGAGTTTGACTGCTCAGCTGGTCAGGTTGGAGTTGCCAGGGATTCCAATGTTTGACATCTGATAACAATGCGTGTCAGGATAGGGGGCGTTCTCACTATAGAGATGTCTAAATCTTTGTGTCTGGGAATCTCAATGCCATGGGAAGCAACATCACATCACTGTTCACTGCAAATTCTGTCTCACCAACTTACATCTGTCCACATAGAATTCTTCAAATCATTCATCATAAAGGCAGGGAATTCCACAGATTTACAACTCTCTGGCGCAGCAGTAGAGTTGCTGCCTTACAGCACCAGAGGCCCGGATTGGATCCTGTCTATGGGTGCTGTCTGAATGGAGTTTGTACGTTCTCCCTGTGACCGTGTGGGTTTTCTCCGGGTGCTCCCGGTTTCCTCCCACATTCCAAAGACGTGCAAGTTTGTAGGTTATTTGGCATCCGTAAAATTATAAATTGTCCCGAGTGTAAAGGATAATGTCAGTGTAGGGATGATCGCTGGTCTGCACAGAGTCGGTGGGCCGAAGGGCCTGTTTCCACGCTGCATCTCTGAAGTCTGAAGTCTGAAGTCTAACCCACTTTTTCAAGCTGCCCGTGTCTCCCGGTACTTAAAGTTGAAAAATTAGGTGGCTGTGTTTATATCTCGTATCTCTAATTACTGATTGTACTGTAGTTCCGTAGCCCTAATTCTAATCTCTGCACTATTTTGCAAATGGCTCTCTGCAATATTAATTCAAGCCGACTTCTAATCATCGTTTGCTTTACTGCACGGTTTCAAGCTAGTCTTCTGCCATGTTTTCCGACATCAAAGACTGACTTCGTTAAAGAGATGGCCAAAATGTAAATATTTCACGTCCAGAAAATTTCCACCGTCAACAAGACTCAGTGCACCAGAGAAGAAATCAATAAATCTGTTTGCAAGATTTTCCACCTAAATGTTCATGATGACTCCTTCATGCTGCACAATTAGAATGTAGAAATCATTAAAGTCTCTTTCTTAAAGCCTTGTAGCAGTTATCCACAACAGAAATAGACAATAGACAATAGGTGCAGGAGTAGGCCATTCGGCCCTTCGAGCCAGCACCACCATTCAATGTGATCATGGCTGATCATTCTCAATCAGTACCCCATTCCTGCCTTCTCCCCATACCCCCTGACTCCGCTATCCTTAAGAGCTCTATCTAGCTCTCTCTTGAATGCATTCAGAGAATTGGCCTCCACTGCCTTCTGAGGCAGAGAATTCCACAGATTTACAACTCTCCGACTGAAAAAGTTTTTCCTCATCTCCGTTCTAAACGGCCTACCCCTTATTCTTAAGCTAGTAGGAAGGGTCTCGACCCGTAATGTCACCCATTCCTTCTGTCCAGAGATGCTGCCTGTCCCGCTGAGTTACTCCAGCATTTTGTGGCTATCGACAGAAATAAGCTTCTTCGGGAATTTAAAATCTGGTTGTCCGAAGCCTGCTGTTAGTTTAACCACGGGGCTGCACAGTGGCACAGCGGTAGAGTTGCTGCTTGACAATGCCAGCAACCCGGGTTCGATCCTGACTACGGGTGCTGTCTGTCCGAAGTTTGTACGTTTTCCTCAGGTCGACAGCAGTGAGTGCCATTTGTGCCTTTCCAAAAGTGGTTAAATTTAGGTTGTTTCTGGCAATACTGTCTGACCCAGGTTCAGTCCAGTAAATATATGATTAATGCGACCTCCGAAAGGCATAAGATTTGAAACGAGCAACACCAATAAAGTCATTAGCTTCACAAACATTTATTTTGTAAAGTAATCTCAATTATTTATTCAATAACACTATTGTACAATTACGTAAAAGGGCCAGCTATATTAAAATAAGTAACTTAACATCCAACCTTTCCCTTTAAAACAGTTCATTCAAAACGACTCCATGCTAAACGGCCTAGCTGCTGCTTTATGCTTTAGTGGCTGCAGCCTTTAACTGGTAGATACACTTTATTTAAGTAAGCGTGACACAAGTCAAAGAGCCAACAGTGGCTGCAACTGAAATGTTTCTTCAGTTCAGCAACAGTGAGATTGTCTTGAGTGAAATTGTGGCAATAAAAGGCATCATCGCCAGTGAAAGAAATCTGTGCTACATATCGCCAGGAGTCCTAGATATGATTATTTTCTCTTCTCTTCTGATTCAAGTGAGCGGTGTTTAGCGAACTCCTTCTTTCCAGCTGTTATCAGGCAACTGAACGCCCTCTCATCAGCTAGAGAGCGATCCTGACCTCCCATCCACCTCATTGGAAATCTTCGAACTTTCTTTAATCTGACCTTACTGGAGTTTATCTTGCACTAAACGTTACAGCCTTTATGCTGTATCTGTGAACTGTTTGATTGTAATCATATGTAATGTTCTCACTGACTGATTAGCATGCAGCATAAAGGCTTTTCACAGTACCTCAGTACAGGTGGCAATAATAAACTAGACTAAACTAATTTAGTTTAGAGATTCAGCATAGAAACCCTGAGGCCCTTCTTCCCATCTAGTTCACACGACCATCGATTACATCTCCACACTAGTTGTGTGTTATCCCACTTTCTCCTCAATTCCTTACACACTAGGGGCACTGCGCAGAGGCCAACGAAACTACAAATACGCACGTCTTTGAGATGAGGGAGGAAACCGGAGCACCCGGAAGAAACCCACACAGTCACAGGGAAGACATGCAAACTCCGCACTGAGGTCAGGATCGAACCTGGGTCTTTAGTGTGGCGAGGCAGCAACTCTGCCAGCTGTGCCACTCCGGTGGTGCTGGTTTAATGGCAATCTGTAGATTAAGTTCAAATGTATGATTGCTAGTTTGGTCATCAATCAAGGCCAAGAAAAAGAAGGAAAGCTGCAGGAAACATTTTTCTCCGAGTTGGCAGCAAATGGAAGCAGTACTGCAAGTGGGCATAATGTTGGTTTTGGAGCTGGTGCAAGTACTGACTTGACCTTGCTCTGACAGCAGTGCACCGTGACGTGGAGGCAACGGTTTGTGTGTTCATGGACCCATTCATGAGTCCGCATTAGTAGCTGGTCGCTTCAAACTTCAACTTTCATCCAGGAAATCACTGGCTCGTAGTGTTTGTTCAGCCACTTGTAACGTTCCCTCTGGCTTTCCACAGTTCCAACTACTTTAGATAGTTTGATCAGAATCGCTCTTCCTTCATTCTCCTCTAAGTTCTATTCTCAACAAAATGATTAACAACTAGCTTTGTAAAGTATATTATGAAATGGACACAAAGTGTTGGAGTAACTCGGCGGGTCAGGCAGCATCTCCAGAGAATTCTTACAGACAATGTTGGAAGAATGTGGTGAATTTCAGCATTGAAGAGACCTCAACCCCATCTCATCCTGGCCCACCTACTTCTGTTGTTGAATGAAGAAAGCTGTGCAGAAAAGAGGAAAGGAAAGTAATAAAAAAGGACACAGAGTGCTGGCGTAACTCAGCGGGACAGGCAGCATCTCTGGAGAACATGGATAGGTAATGTTTTGGGTCGGGACCCTTCTTCAGACTGATTATATGTGGGGGGAGGGAGTTGTGCAGAAATAAAGGGGAGGAAGAATTGCTTGGGCTAGAGATACCGGACCCTGTGCTTCTGTGTAAGTGTACTCATACCGACACTGTATGTTACATTCAGTACATTCTCTTAGCCCATGTCACAGTAAGTGCTTTACAATCAGTCATAGCTGCTGGTTTCTACGAGACTGACCTCTCCTGGGAGTGCAAGTGAATACACATAAACAGAGGACAGATTTGAACATCCCTGTGATAGTTGAATACTGGAGTGTCCTGGTTAATCTTGGGCCTATCAGCTATTTGGTTAAAGCACAGGAGTGTTGCCTGACACCCGAAGAATGGTATCCCAATAAACCAGTTAACCTCTGTGAAAGCAGAGGTGGCATAAGCAAGCCCAGAGAGAAAAGCCTCAAAATATACAGCCCTCCTATAAAAGGGGTAAAGGAAACCAGGCTAGGAAGTGTCATCTGCAAGTGTTTAGTGCAGTCCGGGGTTATCTTCAGTGCACAATACTCTCCTGACAGTCTTCAGCCAGATGTTTTATACATGAGGACAGGGTGTCCTACTTTCAGTGTTAAGACAATGTTCCCTCAGAGTAAATGGTTTATTCTCATTAGCCATGATCTAATTGACTGATGTTACACGCTAGCGGAACAAATAGCCGACACCCAGTCCCATGGTCATTCCCCACCCTTTCGGGTTTGAAAGGGCCTTTTCTGGATTATTTTCCTGAATGCTTCGGGGGAATAAAGAGTCATTGCATGGTCCAACACAGCTGGAATAGGAGGATGCGTAACAGCCAGTTCTGATTATTTTTTGAAGTGCCCATTTGCACGGATTAAAGTGCTTCAGTCGATCTCTGCCATCAGATCTTTCTCAAATCTAACGAAGAACAAACTTCCACACCGCATTTTGTTATTCAGTCTCGACCCTGGTGAAACCTCGAAGGAATTTGCAACACTTTTAGTTTCAGAAGATATTTGAGTAACAATCCTTGCCCGGCCCTGGTCCATCTGAGGGGAAATGCTAATAAATTGTTACATTTGCTAGGAAAGGTTTTCAGATGTAATTTTTGGCATCTTGTAATTAAAATCCAAGCAGGTTGGGCTACAGTGTCTTTGACATTTGAGGAGTAAAGCTCCAGAAATTAAAACACAAACTGATAAATAAATGACTCTGTTCTCCGAATGAGTAGCTATCTACATGCTTCAGCAACATGATTCCAAATTCATGAGGTTTGACAATCTTAATGATATCCTCCATAGGACGGAACATATATTGTTAAAGGGCCTGTCCCACTTAGGCGATTTTAAGGCGACTGCTGGCGACTAGGCTGTCGCCGACAGTTCGCCGGGGTGTCGCGGGCATGATCGTGAGGAGTCTTCAAAGAATCGTAGTGGATCTCAGCGCATCGCTGAGAAATCAACCGGTATGAAATTTCTTGGCGACAGCTGGCTTGTCGCCAGGTATCGTTGCTTATTGCAGGCGCTGTCGCCTGCTGTCCCCAGGTTTGCTAGGTTCTCTTAGATGCATTTAGAAGCATTAAATTAAGTAAAGTGTTTGAAGATACCATAAAATACTTGTGTATAACCAATTTATTTACAGTCAGGATATTTGACAGGTAGATTGGAGGCAACAGTTTGACGGTCAGGTAAGCATGGGAATTTTCGCGATGTTTATGGCCATCAGTGATTACATTTAAAGTAGGCTCCCAACCCAGATATGCAACCCAGACACCAGATATGCATCTCCCGTACATTTTCAAATAATCCCCACACTCCGCACAAAAATCCATTTAACCACTTTTAAAATTAAATTTCTTAATACTGCTATTAGTAAACTGGAAGTCAATCCAGTTTATGCCTTGTTACCATGAAGCTTCGTTTTCAAGTAACCCGGGCAAGATGTTATATTTCAAAACTCTCAAGTACTTACCGATTTGTCAGTGATTTCAGCGAAAATTACGACGCCGGAGAAGCATTGACAGCGTGGGAATTTCGCGATGTTTCCGAAGTCGGTGTAATCTCGACCTGACTCGGCATTGTCGTGGTCATTATCGTCGGGAAAAAGAAAATTTTGGCGATCTGCTACGACTTTGACAGTCGCCGGCAGTCGCCTAAAAAATCGCCTAAGTGGGACAGGCCCTTAAAATGTTCATTACAGCATCTCAGTAAGGAAGTAAAAAAATTAAACGTGGAAATATAATATTTTTATGTTGGGAATGTTCAGGGCATTGTTGTGAACTTGGAGTTCAGTCTCACTCATGATGTTTGAGGAGAATACTGATATTATTTACAGATGGCACCAAAGTGGTGCAGGGTACCTCCATCATTCTATTCCCAGTCTGACCTTTCTGTCATGGGCCTCCTCCAGTGCCATAGTGAGGCCCACCGGAAATTGGAGGAACAGCACCTCATATTTCGCCTGGGCAGCTTGCAGCCCAGTGGTATGAACATTGACTTCTCCAACTTTAGATAGTTCCTCTGTCCCTCTCTTCCCCTCCCCCTTCCCAGATCTCCCACTGTCTTCCTGTCTCCACCTATATCCTTCCTTTGTCCCGCCCCCCCTGACATCAGTCTGAAGAAGGGTCTCGACCTGAAACGTCACCCATTCCTTCTCTCCTGAGATGCTGCCTGACCTGCTGAGTTACTCCAGCATTTTGTGAATAAATACCTTCGATTTGTACCAGCATCTGCAGTTATTTTCTTATTATACATCCTCTTTGTGAGGTAAGTTTCATAAACATTGGGTGGCACGGTGATGCAGCAGTAGAGTTCCTGCCTTACAGGCCCAGAGACCCGGGTTCGATTATGACCGCAGGTGCTGCCGTACAGAGTTTGTACGTTCTCCCCGTGACCTGTGTGGGTTTTCCCCGGGTGCTCCGGTTTCCTGCCACACTCCAAAGACATACAGGTTTGGAGGTTATTTGGCTACATTAAAATTGTAAATTGTCCCTAGTGTTTGCAGGGTAGTGTTAATGTGCAGGGATTGCTGGTCGGCACGGACTCAGTGGGCCGAAGGGCCATTTCCACGCTGTATCTCTAAGCCAAACTAAACTAAAATAATCACTATGTCCAAGTCAATGCATGAGTTAAGCAGACCAGTTATCGTGTCCACTAAGTGTCCCTCTACGTTTCATAGTCAGAGAGTCATATAGCACGGAAACAGCCCCTTTGGCCCCACCTGTCCGCTAACTATGGTTCAATGGTTCTTTTATTATCATGTATACCAAGGTTAAATGAAATACATTTTTCGCATATATTAAGACAATCCACAATTAAATAAACCATGCGTGGAAACAGTCCACTGAGTCCATGTTCAAAAGTCACCAGGTTTTGGTGCCATTTTACACAGTCCAAGCTGCTGCTGGCCACAAATGCCCATTGTAGCCATCACCTCAGGTTACCCATCACCTCAGCTAAGATTACCCATCTAAATTAGTCCCATTTGTCTGTGTTTTTGGGCCCACATACTTCTAAATGTTTCCTCTCCACTTATCACTGCAACAATAAACTCCTCCCTGTCCACTGGCATCATCCCGCCATCCCTCAAAATCGCTGCTTTCACCCCCATTCTGAAAAAACCTGGTCTAAACCCTGACACCCCAAACAACTTCAGACCAATCTCCAACCTACCCTTTCTGTCCAAAGTTTTGGAACGTGCTGTAGCTTCCCAACTCAAACACCACCTCTCTACCAATAACCTGTATGAAACTTTCCAATCCGGATTTCGCTCCAACCACTGTACTGAAACTGCGCTCCTCAAAATCACAAACGACATTCTCCTCTCCTCCGACGCTGGCAACCTCAACATCCTCATCCTACTTGACCTCAGCGCCGCCTTTGACACCATAAATCACTCCATTCTCCTCACCCGACTTGAAACCTCCTTTAACATCACCGGCACAGCCCTATCCTGGTTCAAATCTTACCTCTCTGACAGACACCAGTTCATCTCCATTAACAACTGTAAATCCCCCACCGCTCCCCTCCCCCAAGGTGTCCCCCAAGGCTCAGTCCTTGGCCCCCTCCTCTTCATCCTCTACCTGTTCCCCCTTGGTCAATTAATCCGCCGTCATGGTCTAAACTTCCACTGCTTTGCCGATGATATCCAGCTCCTCATCTCCACCAAGTCAATCTCCCCCACCACACACTCTACACTGACAAACTGCATCACTGAAATAAAATCTTGGCTTCAATGAAATTTCCTCAAACTCAATTGCAACAAATCTGAAATCATCATCATTGGTCCAAAAACGCTCACCAAATCCACCCAAAACTTCATCCTCAACATTGATGGTCTCCCAGTATCCACCTCCCCTCACATCCGGAATCTTGGAATCATCTTTGATCAAACCCTCTCCTTCGACAAACACATCAAACACATCACAAAGACAGCCTTCTTCCACCTCAAAAACATTGCCCGTCTCCGTCCATGCCTCTCCTCCACAGCTGCAGAAACCCTCATCCATGCCTTCATCACCTCCCGTCTGGACTACTGCAACAGCCTCCTCTATGGCGCACCCTCAAAAATCATCAGTAAACTTCAATACATTCAAAACTCCGCTGCCCGTCTACTCACCCACACCCCAATCCGTGACCATATCACCCCCGTCCTTTACAAACTCCACTGGCTCCCCATCCCCCAGAGAATCTGGTACAAAATCCTCCTCATGACCTACAAAGCCCTCCATAACCTGGCCCCATCCTACCTGACCGACCTCCTCCACAGGCACACTCCCACTTGCACCCTCCGCTCTGCTGCTGCCAATCTCCTATCCCCCCACATCCGGACCAAACTCAGAACCTGGGGGGACAGGGCTTTCTCCATCGCTGCTCCCACCCTATGGAACTCACTACCTCAAACCGTCAGAGACTCCTCCACACTCACCACATTCAAAACATCACTGAAGTCTCACCTATTCAGTACTGCCTTCAACCACTGAAGGTCACCCCTCCTTCTGTCTCCTTTCTCTGTTCGTTTACTTATTTATCTATTTATTCACTTCCCTATGTTCTCTAAATCCCTGTAAAGCGTCTTTGAGTATATGAAAAGCGCTATATAAATGTAATGTATTATTATTATTATTATTATTATTATTATTATTATTATTATTATTATTATTATTATGTGCTTGAATATCTCTTTCAGTGTCATGTTCTAGGCAATGCAGAAGCCTTCAATAAGAACCATTGCCCCTGAAATCCATTCACCGCCTGTGGAACAGCTCGGTGACATTGGGATTGCAAAGATTGAGCGCGTTTGAAGGTTTTACCCAAGAGCTAGTAGAACTGCTGCCTCACAACTCTAGCCACGCAGGTCCCACCTACCATCTACATGAAGATTGCGCTGTCTCACATTGACAATGTAGGATTCCATGGGTGCTCTGGATCCCCCCCACATCCCGAAGACTTCTTGACAGAATTATTGCAAAGCCTTGACCTGCCTCTCCTCTCTCCCATCTTCCTCCAGCTTCTCCCCCCCCCCCCTCCAGTCTGAAGAAGGATCCCTACCCAATACATCGCCTATCCATGTTCTCCAGAGATGCTGCCTGACTTGCTGAGTTACTCCAGCACTTTGTATCCTTTTTTATTACTTTCTTTTCCTGTTTTCTGCACAGTTTTCTTCATTCAACAACAGAAGAAGGTGGGACAGGGAGGGCTGCCATCTATGCGTAACTCGGCTACATTCTTCCAACATCGTCTGAAAGAATACTCTTTCCCTGTGTTGAATTTTGGGATGAATTGGGAAGATGGACGGATGTAGGGAACATTAGATTTGGTTGGCCTTTAGCCAGAGGCCATCTTCAATGGTTCATTCCTCTTTTAGGTCATCAATCTTGGTCAGCAACAATGAAGCCCCCAACGTGGAGGCCATTTCATACTGTTTATTTTCTTTTGAATGTTGAAACGTCTCTGCATCCTGGAAATAATGGCTTTTTCACATCAACAGGAGTATGGATGGCAAAACTGCTGAGACAGATAAGGAAACTGGAAAGCCTCTGGGAGCAATCGCCATCTGCCGAACACGGCCTTCCTGACTGCCCAAATCCTATTACGACTCCTCCCAATTGCAGGTCTGATGAAGAACATAAATCACGTCGTTATTCATGATTGATTTCCACTCTTAAATGACTCTGCTGCGTTTAGTTCATCGCAATGTTGGAAATCCAGTCAATTCATGGTTAACATTAGGTTTAGAGTTTAGCGACATAGCGTGGAAACAGGCCCTTCGGCCCACCGAGTCCACTTTGACCATTGATCACACGCACACCTAGTTCCATGTTATCTCGCTTACAGAATTTACAGAAGCCAATTAACCTACAAACCTGGTATTTATTCACAAAATGCTGGAGTAACTCAGCAGGTCAGGCAGCATCTCGAAGGGTCTCGACCCGAAACGTTGCCCATTCCTTCTCTCCTGAGATGCTGCCTGACCTGCTGAGTTACTCCAGCATTTTGTGAATAAATACCTTCGATTTGTACCAGCATCTGCAGTTATTTTCTTATATTATTTAACCTACAAACCTGCACGTCTTTATAATGTGGGAGGAAACGGGAGCACGCGTGGAAAGCCCACATGGACACGGGGAGAGCGTACAAGCTCCACAAAGGCAGCACCGTAGTCAGGATCAATCCCGGGTCTCTGGCGCTGTGAGGCAGCAGCTCTGCCACTGCTCCACTGTGCTGCACTTCAGTGGGTGCCTATGACTATCCTCTACCATTTTGAAGTCTATGGGCAAACAGCAACTCACAAAGGACCAGAACGCATGTGCACATATTACAAACTATCCATAAATCACCTCCCAGCCATTTCTGCCTGTAATTAGTTATCATTAATTCAGGACGTCAGTAAGAAAGCTTACATTTTACTTGCAGTTGATTTGAGATATCTCACTTTTTATTTTACTATCAAGTTGTCAACATATAAAATATGATCGAAATGAAAAAGACATGAAAAGTAGTACTTTCTAAAAGCTAATTTCTTAAATCGTTTGAGCAAGTTCTGCAAACATTCAAATTACTCTTCAGAACACAGCTGTGGCCTAAGCATTACTTTCTTTTCCTGCTTTCTGCACAGAGTTTCTTTGTTCAGCGGCAGAAGGCGGTGGGTCAGAGAAGAGGGAGTAGGACTCCTCTTTATACTTCTCTCCTGCACAGCTATTTCCTGTCAGCAATTTCCTGTCACAGGTCAGTGGCGTGATCGCAAGAGGCCAATCAAGGCAGGCATTAGCAGCAACGAGAGAACCCCTCTTCTCCACCCCCCTCCAAGGAGTCTGACTCCAACGTGTGTTCGCTTCACCGAGGAACCCCTCTCTGGAACATTCCACAACTCGATCTTGGAAGTGAATTTTACAACGGCAGCCACGTTATCTTTCTCCTTTGTGTTGGAAGGAACTGCAGATGCTGGTTTAAACTGAAGATAGACACAAAATGTTGGAGTAACTCAGCGGGACATCACTGGAGGGAAGGAATGGGTGTTGTTTCCTGTCGAGACTGAAGAAGAGTCTGAAGAAGGGCCTCGACCTGAAACGTCACCCATTCCTTCTCTCCAGAGATGCTGCCTGTCCCGCTGAGTTACTCCAGCATTTTGTGTCTATCTTCAGTTTCAACCCGCATCTGCAGTTCCTTCCAACACAAAAGCCTTATTGTTATGTTAATAGTTTGTAACAAACATTAAAATTCGTAAGGGAAAGAGTTTGTGCCCATCATGAATGTTTCGTGACTTTTCCTGATCATGTCTAATTGTGTTACTTTTCCTTAGTTTTGCTTACAAGACAGTGTTCTGTTTTAAATTCTTGGAGAGGTAATAAGGGAAGATGCGGCACTTAAAATGAGAGGGCCTTCCTTTTACACCTGGGTACATGCTCCCATGTAAAACGGTAGCTGCTTCAATTTTACCTGTCAGCCAGGAGGCTAATTGGCTTCTGTAAATCTGTATCCCATAGTTCAGGCCAATGGCAACAACAAAAAAATCAAAGGGGTGTTTATGGGCATGTCTGAGAGTTAATAAATTGCAGGGGTACCGGGAAATAACAAGCCAGTGGAATGGGGAATGGGACTAATGGGCCTGTTCTGCAGGGACTTGGCATGGATCCAATGGATTGAATGGCTTTCTTCTGTGTTGTTATAAGATGAAGAAAGTATGCTGACAAGTCTTTCCCCTTTCCCAGCAAATTCATTCCTTCCTAGTCACGGGGAAAACCATGAAGCAAAGTAATATAGACACAAAATGCTGGAGTAGCTGAGTGGCTCAGGCAGCAACTCTGGTGACGTTTTGAGTCGAGACCTTCTTCACACTTACATATTTCGCTTGGGCAGCTTACAACCCAGCGGGATGAATATTGATTTCTCTAATTTCAAGTAACCCTTGCATTCCCTCTCTCTCTCTGTCCCTCCCCCACCCTGGTCATCCTGCTAGGTTAAGGCAAGGCAATGCCTTTACCACCTCAGACAGCTGAGGAAATTCAGAGTGTTTCTGAGGATCCTTCAATGCTTCTACTCTGGGGCTGTAGAAAGCATCTTGTCTGGGAACATCACAATCTGGTTTGGGAACAGCTCTGCCCAGGACAGGAAGGCCCTGCAGAGAGTAGTGCGTTTTTGCTGAATGCACTATGGGAACTACATCAGGAGGTGCAGATCCAGAGCAAGCAAGATTACGGGGGACCCCTACCACCCCAGCAACGGACTGTTCCAGCTGCTACGGTCAGGCAAACGCCTCCGCTGTCACGCTGTGAAAACAGAGAGGATGAAACGGAGTTTCTTCCCACAGGCCATCAGGACTGTTAGCTATTATATCTCCAGGGACTACATTTTTTTCTGTATTCATTTTAATTTTTATGCTGTAATTGTAATTTTTTTGCACAATCCGCAGGCATTGCCACTTTCATTTCACTGCACATCTTGTATGTGTATGTGACAAATAAACTTGACTTGACTTGACTTGACATGACTAGATTCACTGTTCAAATGCCTTCATTATCAACCCCTCCGCAGCCAACAATGGACCATTGTGGGCTCATGGGTCATCAGTGCCAGCTCTGATTTGTTCAGTACTTTTTCATTCCTCTAGTTTCCCTCCCCCCTGACTCCCAGTGTGAAGAAGGGTCTCGACCCGAAACGTCACATAGAAACATAGACATAGAAACATAGAAAATAGGTGCAGGAGTAGGCCATTCGGCCCTTCGAGCCTCCACCGCCATTCAATATGATCATGGCTGATCATCCAGCTCAGTAACCTGTACCTACCTTCTCTCCATACCCCCTGATCCCTTTAGCCACAAGGGCCACATCTAACTCCCTCTTAAATATAGCCAATGAACTGGACTCAACTACCTTCTGTGGCAGAGAATTCCACAGACTCACCACTCTCTGTGTGAAGAAATGTTTTCTCATCTCGGTCCTAAAAGACTTCCCCCTTATCCTTAAGCTGTGACACCTGGTTCTGGACTTCCCAACATCGGGAACAATCTTCCCGCATCTAGCCTCTCCAACCCCTTAAGAATTTTATATGTTTCAATAAGATCCCCCCTCAGTCTTCTAAATTCCAGCGAGTATAAGCCTAGTCTATCCAATCTTTCTTCATATGAAAGTCCTGCCATCCCAGGGATCAATCTGGTGAACCTTCTCTGTACTCCCTCTAAGGCTAGAATGTCTTTCCTCAGATTAGGAGACCAAAACTGTACACAATACTCCAGGTGCGGTCTCACCTATTTGGTCACCATGTTGGTCACCTATTCCTTTTCTCCAGAGGTGCTGCCTGACCCGCTGAGTAACTCCAGCATTTTGTGCCTATCTTCGGTGTAAACCAGCATCTGCAGTTCCTTCCTACACAAGCACAGTAATATGATGTATTTTCTTAAAATCGTCTCATTTAAGAACTTTAAAGATTCAGCCGATAAAATGCATAATTCAAATTCCAATAATAAAACAGTGCACGCATCTGAATATTTGTTTTCAACGGATGCTGGAGGTCAAATTACAATCTTTGCAAAGCATCTGCTTAGTAGAGGCATAGTGACATTGATCTCCAAAGTTCACGTATGTGGTTCAGTGAGAGTGACTCAGCTGATGATATAATATAGGCTTCTGCAGTTCCTTCCTACATGATAGAATGCCTCAAGCTATTTTTGCTTATTGTGTACGTTGCAGAGTTCCTGTTCATCTTAGAAAGACACAAAGTGCTAGGGTAACTCAGCTGGTCAGGCAGCAACTCTGGAGAAAAGGAACAGAGGTGACGTTTCGGGTTGGAACCCTTTTTCAGACTCTGTTCTATTCATCTTAATGAGGAGTAGTACAATGTCTGACAATCGTAATCAGATGTACAATATTTAAGGTAATTGTTTGACCAAAATAATGGCTCTCATATACCATGGTCCAGAAGGAAGATTTTTGACTCTCAGTGGCTCATTTGTGGTCTGCAATTAGTTTTCTAGTGGGCCATTGTATCCACAACATGGATTTATGGTTTGCACGTACATTCTTTGTAATAATGTATGGGAATAGTGAGTGAATACTGATTCCAAAGTTAGCTACTGAAAGCTACAGATGCGCCAGAGAAAGCAGTCATCGGGTTGCAGCACAACTTGGTTTTGTAACGATTCTGGACGCAAGACCGCAGGAAATTGCATCAAGTCGTGGAGGTAGCCCAGTCCATCGCACAGACCAGACTCCTCACCATTGACACCATCTAAACTTCACACTGCCCTGGGTAAGTAACCAACATAAGCAAGGACGATACGATACGATACGGTACGGTACGATACGATACGATACGGTACGATACGGTACGACACGATACGATACGATACGGTACGATACGATACGATACGGTACGATACGGTACGGTACGATACGGTACGATACGGTACGATACGGTACGACACGATACGATACGATACGATACGATACGATACGATATGGTACGATACAGTACGATACGATACGATACGATACGATACGGTATGATACGGTACTATACGGTACGATACGGTACGATACGATACGATACGATACGATACGATACGATACGATACGATACGATACGATACGGTATGATACGATACGATACGATACGGTATGATACGATACGATATGATACGATACGGTACGACACGATACGATACGATACGATACGGTACGATACGATACGATACGATACGATACGGTATGATACGGTACTATACGGTACGATACGATACGATACGATACGATACGATACGATACGATACGTTACGATACGATACGGTACGACACGATACGATACGATACGGTACGGTACGAGACGATACAATACGGTACGGTACGATACGATACGATACGATACGATACGATACGATACTATACGATACGATACGGTACGAGACGATACAATACAGTACGATACGATACGGTACGATACGGTACGGTACGGTACGGTACGGTACGGTACGGTACGGTACGGTACGATACGATACGATACGATACGATACGATACGATACGATATGGTACGATACAGTACGATACGATACGATACGATACGATACGATACGGTACGAGACGATACAATACGGTACGGTACGATACGATACGATACGATACGATACGGTACGGTACGGTACGATACGATACGATACGATACGATACGATACGGTACGGTACGGTACGGTACGGTACGATACGATACGATACGGTACGGTACGATACGGTACGATACGATACGATACGGTACGGTACGGTACGATACGATACGGTACGATACGGTACGATACGATACGGTACGATACGGTACGATACGGTACGATACGATACGATACGATACGGTACGATACGATACGGTACGGTACGGTACGATACGGTACGGTACGGTACGGTACGGTACGATACGGTACGATACGATACGTACGATACGGTACGATACGATACGGTACGGTACGGTACGGTACGATACGGTACCGTACGGTATGATACGATACGATACGATACGATACGATACGATACGATATAACTTTATTCATCCCCAGAGGGTTAAATTGGTTGCCATCAGTCATAAAACACAACAAGATACATAAAACATGAAAGTAAAGTGATGAGTGGTAAGTCCAGGATTGGGGATGGGCACAGATTGGGGAGGTGGGGGGGGGGGGGGGAGGGGTTGGGGGGGATGTAGTCAGTCTACCCTACGACAGAAGGGGGAGGAGTTGTGCAGTTTGATAGCCACAGAGAAAAAGGACCTCCTGTGACGATCGGTGCTGCATCTTGGTGGAACCAGTCTGTTGCTGAAGGTTGCTGAAGGTTCTCCTCAGCTGTATTGTCCAGGATGCTCCGCAGTTTGAGGAGCATCCTCGCCTCCCCGGTGTCGGTCTCTCCCGGTCTCCTCCAGTCGACGCACACCTCCCTGGGTAACGGATTCTCCCGGTCACCGCACACCTCCGTGGGTGTCGGGTCTCCCGGTATCTCTCCCCCGCGAAGCAGTCGCAGGCTTCTAATCTCGGGCCTGCACAGGTGCTGGGGCGTGACGTGGGCCTTCACACACCTCCCCCAACAGCTCGCAGCGTCCCGTCGGCAACTCGGCGCCGACTACTGAGCA